>NC_138147.1:21085000-21132500 GCF_964199315.1 Orbicella franksi
CGAATGGTAAACCAATATAAGTGAACTCAGTTATCGCAAAATATCGTGATTTGTCAGTGTCTCGCATTATTTACCTCAGCTTTTGGCTTCAGCAGATAACTGATCTGCTCGTTCAGAAAACAACTGCCATTTGCATCCGTAGTTGTTTGCTGAACCAATAATTTAAGCCTACAGTGATCATCAATCAATAAGCGGTTGACAAAGATCTCTATATAAATAATTAATCAGTTACAGATTGGCATAGCCACCATTCGTTCGCTAATTTTTTTGGTATTTTTCATTCCTTGACATATGTCAACAATGTTCCTGTTAGTTCTGCTCTCTCGGAATCGATTTCAATTTGTGGTTTCTTAATTTCCACTAAATTGGCACGCCTGAAATTTTTACTAGCCTTGTTGACTAGTTAATGCTCAAAACCTACCAATCAAAACTGCATTTCTACTTACATGTACCATTAGTGTGGCGAGAGTAGTCAGATTTAACTTTGTTGCTCCTCATTCGCCACTGTCGTATGACTCTGAGATGATTATCGGTGGTGCACACCGAGAGAAAACCGATATCTGTGCAAACATTTCACGATTCCGAACATTGTACCGATTTCTATTTAATCATCAAAACCGAAAGAAAACCAATATTTGTTCGACATTTTGTGATTCCGAACATTGAACTGATTACTGTTTGACCTTCATTCACAGAAGACGGGACTGGTTATGAAAGTGACAATAGAGCATTCGCCAATGTTGAACGGGTCCGTCATGTGACCATCCACAAGTTCTTTCAAGATGGTGGACAGTGCAGACGATCTGTTCATGTGGAGAAATGATTTTGATGACTGACATTTCAGACATTTTGGAAAGCAATGAAGTAATACAGGAGCAATTTTCGGTCACAGTTACTAATATAAGTATAACAGTCAGTAATCACCCAGGCAATGAGGCCTGGGTTTAAATTTCGGTTCCGTTTTTTTTTTTCCTCGTTCAGTCACAAATCGCCGTCTGGTCTCTAACGCGCATGCGTCACCCCTGCATGCGTACAGCACATGGAATTTACAGAAGTCGCTGTCGTGAAAAGTTAGCATGGATGCCTTGATTTCTAGGGCGATGAAATCACATACAAACGAACACACCGTTCGCGGTAGACCAACACTAAAGGACTTTTTAAGCGTTTTCGCAACGGGTTGGTCTGCAAGACTTACGAGAGATCAATTTACGAGCGAACATTTTGAGTGAATTTATCAAGAATCATGTTATACCAAAGGAGCCATCAACCGGGGCTATCAACTCTTCAGCTTGATAAAAAGCATCTTCAAAAGCGTCATCGTATGATTGTGAACCAAGTAGAATCCCAGCACGAACTCAAGAACTTCTGAGCAACAAGAGCAGAAAGGTTAGAGAATTTGTTTACGAATGTATCTGTTCGAGTACACCTAAGTAAAACGCTCTGAGAAACTTCGTAAAGTATAATTAAGATAAAATCTCGAACTAAACGATATTCTCTCGTTATTTTCTTGTAACAGAGTTATGTGTCTTTACAAGAGTGAAACCCATGCAGTGAATTACTTTACATTTAAGCTGAAAGAAACTAATGTACATGTATGTTGACCCCAGCAAAACAATTCTTGGCTTGCACTGTCACGCAATCCTGATGCAATAAAAAATTTATTCGACAGCCATTTAGTGGATTAAATCAAGAAATTGTGATGTTATAGGAGATTAATAAAAATGACACTTCGCTAATTTTTAAGTCTGTGCGTGTTCCCAAGCTCAGATATTCGTCGAAATATTTTGCACAAATTTACAGAGACCAGTACCTCCGCAGTACGCCAACATTGCGGCCGGAAAATAGTGTAAACATCTGGAGCTTACTTTGGCTATCTAGGCGACTGATTATCTGTACTGAACAAACAAGCATTTACATAAGCTCTTTTCCTAGTGCTTTAACTGCTGATTGGGCTAAAAATCACGACATAAGTATATGTTTTTCGACAAACGCGTTCGTAGGTCTATGTCACGCACCGCCATAACTCGGAAATTCAAAATGTCTTGCTTGCTTGGGAAACGCAAATAACAACGACAAGGGCTGAGGAAAATAGACTGAAACGTTTATAGGCCGATATAAAGACCTTGACTCATTTCACGCCCTGAAGACCTGCAAACGTGTAATAAGCTATTAATCGATGACAAGAAATGCAATCAAAAGCAGAAGAGCTTAAGCACATCGATTCGATTGAATTTCGTACAACTTCAAATGCAGATCATTTAGCTCAATTGCAATATAGCTAGTGCTTCTCAGTATAACGACTGCCTGGGTACACGCAGCAAAGCGTCTAGTTTCGAATTGTAATTTAGCAGTACTGAGCTTAAATTTATGTAAATTGGTTGCTCATCGAATAAGATCCGAAAATTAGGCACTCTACACTCTACATGACTGATGACATAGTGGCTGCCTCCTCACTTGAAACTCAGTGGCAGCAGCCACTATAAACTCGGATTCCTTTGGAAATCAAAACGAAGTGTAACAAAACCTACCTTGGTGTCCACGCTTCTCCAGACAACTCCCTTTGTTTTCTGGCTGCTCTCTGTTTCTCTTCAAGGCGGTGCTTTTCGCTGGCTGAAGCATCTATCTATTGTAAAAAAAAATTTTCCAAGACATTGGAATGCAAAAACTGAACAAGTGGTCGTTTAACCCATAGAAACAGAGGAAGACACAAATAGTATCCTCATAATACATTGACACACATAACTAAACCATAAAGCTCTATAACTAATTTCTTGTATAAACTGAGTGAAATGGCCTCTGGAGTACAAATCTGTACCTGAAGAAGAGGTTGCAGTTTTAGGGACGATTCAGTAAGAGTGAAGGAGTACCAAGATAAAAAAATAGGTGAACTGAAAGTATGGACACAAACATGCCTCAAGTAAGAGAGGACCTGCAGTGTACTTGGAATGCGCGTTTACCTAGCGTATGGGGAAAAAGGTCTATGTTAATATTCAATCCAAGCAAATGCTTATCAAGATTAGTTTACAGCAACTGATTAGTTTTGGAAAATTGGAGGTTGGAAGAAAACAGCTAGATTTTCTGTGGGTTATTCCCAGCAAATATGAACGGAAAACGAAAAACCGTAATTCAAACACAGGAGGGCATGCATGGACAAATTTAATATAATAAACAAGATAGCGCAAAGAGCTTTTATTTCTTTTTCTTCAGTGTTACTAATTAGTTAAAAAAAATTGTCCGTTCATTTGTTCTTGAATGATCATGAGTGAGTGAGTAATAATAATAGTATATATAACAAAATTCTTGATCGTGATTGGTTCTCCGCGTGCCTATTATTTTCTCACGTAATTGGTGCGCGATCACGCGGGTGTCTAATTACAGGTATCCAATTTGAACTTTTTGTAACTGGATACCTACGTGATTTGCATGTCAATTACATGCGCTTTTATGGCTTGAACTTATGAAAATGACTTTAACTTGTGAAAAATGCTACAGAAGTTTCCGCTCTAAAGAAGTTCGCACAAGACATTTTTATAGATACAACTGATTAGTAATTGGCCCTTCTGTCGCACAAATTCAGGGAGCACTCCTTGCATACAGTGGCTACGCCCGCAGTATGAGCGGCGTCAAAACCAAGTTGTCCTACCAAAACGACATGACAATAGTATTTTTTTTTGCAGCCAACAAAAAATACAGACAATGCTAAGTTACTTTATCAACTTTCAATGTTTAACTAGAGCATTCTACATTTAAGTCGACGAAGAACAGCTTATTTTGTTCAAAGTGACACAACTTATCATCCTCTTGGCGACAGCGATCAAAGAGTGAGTTGACGAACATGGGACACCCATTTTTAGTGCCAAATTAAAAGCTTGGAGAGCCAAAATGTTTCATCTTTTTCACTTTTTCTTATATTCTGATATATTTCTTTGAGTTTAAATAAATCCCTTTTCGTGAATGTTCAATGCCATCACTAACGAGAAAAGTTGCCAGACTTCAATGTGTGAGATAACATAACTACCAAGCTGGGAGTTGAGTTGAGTTTGAGTTGAGTTTGAGTTGAGTTTGAGTTGAGTTTGAGTTGAGTTTGAGTTGAGTTTGAGTTGAGTTTGAGTTGAGTTTGAGTTAAGTTTGAGTTACCGTTTTCTATATTTTTCACTAAAACAAGTGTTAAATGAGCGGTCCAGATCACCTTTTACGGAAAATAAGCAGGACATTTTCACATTCAGTTTGCAGGGTTACGCGTCCTCACTCCTCCTTTACTCTTACAACTTATTGCATTGCCCATTCTGTAGTCTCTGTGGCAGTGACATGTCAGCCTTGTCAGGATTATTAGCTGAAGTACCCTTTTTGTGCAGTTTTAAATGCAAATTAGTTTTTTCACGTCGTGTTATGTAATCGTCTATTGTTTATCACGTAACCTCGTTAAGTTTATTCTTTTAGTTCAAAATTCCGTTTTAAAGCGTTGTAGTTTTTTAGTTGTATTCAGTCGTTGTCAGTTCCGGAGTGCCGTACAGATCTTGTAAGTAATCTCGTTTTTCCTTTCTATTTTTTGCTGTTTTTCGTATTGTTGTATTTTCAGTTTATTTAAGTTTAAGTTCGTATTTATTAATTTCTGTATTCGTTATTTTGGTTTTAAGTGAATCGTTAGAATTAAAGACAAATTCGAAATGTACAGGAGTGTTATTTACAACAGAGTCACAGGTGAGCGAAAACAAACATGGCCGCCTTTGACTCTTAACCGCTGACTGCTCCTCATTCTCAACACGGCTGTATTAAGGTGGCATTTGAAATCCATTTTCTAATACAAAATTATTATTTTCTCTGAAAAAATATTATTCGAGGAAACTCCACTAAAATGCTGGAATAATGCTTGATACTTCTGGACCTTTTGCCTCGCTAAAATGCAGGGAAAAAATGATAGCATGATCTACAAAAGCCCATATGTAGAACGTAACGTAGTACGGATTTGTCACTATACACGACGCCGGCAAGCTCGCGCCAAATGAACTGAAAAACAATATCAGAAACCAAATCACGGTTCACAATGTGTTATATATCGACAATCACAGTAGTACGTCAATATTGTACACAACCACAGTTCACGGCTCAGGTTGTAAGACATACATTTCACATTATGGAAATCCGGTCCCTGCGGCACTTCTCTAATTCCCTTATATTAATTAATCGTCCTTCTGTTGACCACTCCATGAAAGTGCATTCGAAGTGGTACACTGTACGCTGTGGCGGATGAAAAAAAATCGAATTAGAAGACATGTTCCGAAAACAATTCGAACAGTTTTATTTCAATATTTTTTTTCTTCTCAACGCACAATATTCAAATCGAAATACAGTGGAGAAATCAAAACAAATGTTATCATTATATCTTTGGTAACAACTGTGAACAACATAAACTGCAAAGAGAACAGTGCTCTATTCTCTCTACTTCACTCTACCCTACTCCGGTGTGTTCATTCTTCACACTATCTCCTCATTAATGAAAGCCTGTGTTTTGCACTTTGTTGAGAGTTTTGTTTATTTTTAGACATTATGTTTGTTTTCTTAGTGATAAAACCGAACACGCGAGATTCCCGCCATTTTTGCTTCAGTAGCCAATCGGATTACAGCTCTCGTTCGTGGATTGGTGCGAGTAGGATATCAAGAGATCAGTAGAAAGTAATCCATTTATCAAAAACAGTGTGTTTGTGCTCTTTGTACAAAAGTAGGAAAATAGCACGTCTTAAACGGGATTACGTCTTACAGAATTGAGTATATTGACAATATGTTGGAGAATGTTTTTTGCTGTTTCGTTTTTTAGGTTAGATCCGATTCTTTAGAATTGCTATAGTCAACCCACATGTATGCCTTTGCTTTCAGTTGACTAGCCAGCTTGTGCTGATTAAACTAGTTCAAAACAACTGGTAGATCCCGTGGACTTTATTTTCCTGGTGTGTCTTCAATTCGAGTAGTACCCTGATCCGTGGTGCGAAACAGTCAAAATTCTACACAAGACGAAGATACATACCAAAGGTCAACCCGTCATCGAGAAGCACGTCAAAATGACAGGGAAATAAGGACAACTGACAGCATAAAGGAGCGACCGACCGTCTTTGAAAACCTTGACTCTGTCAAAGGCAAGACTTCTCAGACAAAGGTAGAGGTTTTCTGATTTACTTTCGTTCTTGCTTTAAGAGTTTATGAGTACCGCCTTGTTTAGTTCCAAGATTGAGGATCGTGAGACACCTCATATCAAATATTTTGCATGAAAACGATGCTGAGGAAAAGAACACTGTAAGAACGAGAATTTAATCGCATCACGATGCCGCCCAAGATAGATTTCAAGACCCTCTCTGGGAAAAGAGATCACGCTATACATGCACTTAATGAATTATTCGACGAATTTGAAGCACTTTATTCTGTGAAACCTGAACTGAACTTGTTAGCAGCCATATTTAACGAGATTGAGTCAAAGTACAGGGCCATTAAGAAGCAGATAGAGGCCATTGCTGACAGATTTGTCGAAGACGGTGTCACTTCAGAAGACGAAAGAATAGCAGAGAATCTGAAATGTGGAGATGAAATCAAAGTAAGATATTTGGAAACTTTGCAAAAATATGCGCATTATTAAAAGGAACTCAGTGCCTCTCAATTGCAAAATACCTCTGAAAGCACTGAAGTCCTTGGAGCAGTTGCTGAAGCAGTAAAACAAATGGCACAAAATATGGCCACCAAACCGAAAGTAAGTGGTTTAGAAGGCTGTCAGTTCCATCATGGGACGGGTCCCGAAAAACATACGCGACCTGGAAGAATGAGTTCAACCATTGGATGAGCAAATATGACCAAGACAAGGATGAACATCTCCAGCCCTTCCGTAAAGCCATGCCAAAGGGGTCCTGGTGGACAGACCAAGTGAAAACTTGCAAGGACATAGATAGAGTGTGGGAGATTCTCGACATTGAATTCGCGGACAAAAGGAAGCTGATGGATGAGCTCCTGGCTGAGATCAATAATTATGGTGCTGTAAGAAGCGATCGTAAGAGTCTGGCTCATTACGCCACCTCAATATCCGTATTTGTGAGTGATATTGAGGACAATGGATGTCATGTTCAAGAAGCCTCTGAAGTGCCATTCTTCATGTCCAGACTCTTGTCGAAACTTGAACCGAAAGATAATGCAGACTTCGGCAGGGAGATGCAACGTGAAAAGAAAGAAGAAAATGTCACCAATTTAGTTACTTGGCTCCACCACGAGGCAACGCTCCGATCTAGGGGCAAGAGAGAAACAGAAGCTGAAAGGGGACGAGATCCACCTTACCGTAGGAAGACGGATCAACATTTCAATGATGCCAGTATGACCGATGACGAATCATGTCCCCTCGGCTGTAAATCAAAGCATCTTCTTGCTTCCTGCCTTGTATATCAAGGATCACATCTCAGGCAAAGATGGGAGATCGTGAGGCAGAATAGAAGATATCGGAAATTCCTAAGAGTGTCACATCACACGAACGACTGCAAAAAGGCTGACGGTACATCTTGCAATAAATGTAAGAACCATCACCGTTCCCTGCACAATGAGAAGAACAACGAACCCTTGCAGTCCGCTTTGAGTCCCGACGCACCGATCTTCAGAAGCCAAGGTACTCCACCTGTAGTTGAGAACCGCAGCCTGCAAGGAAGGGATAACGAGGAGACCAGGGAAGTAAAAAACGCTCTCGGTATTTGTCCGGTGCAAAAGGTCAAGGTTAGAGACAGCGATGAAAACCTTAACGACATACTCGCGATGTTAGACACTGGCTCAAACACGAGTCTTCTATCCAAAAGGGCTGCGAAACAACTGGGGTTATCTGGTCCTCAAACGCACCTAACTATGAACTTAGCTGGAGGACAAAAGAAAGCGGAAGTTTCCGAGATGATAGATGTTGAGATCGCATCACCCACCGATGAAGATATTCTGAAGAATCTTCAAGTACACACAGTTCGAAAGCCTTGTAGCAACGCCAAGAATGTATCACGAAAATCAATTGAAAGCTATCCTCACCTCAAGTCAATAGCAGATAAGTTACATCTCTCTGGTGGTACCGTCGACCTACTCATTGGAACTGACTTTGTCGACGCCTTTGTTGACATCCACACAGCCAGCGGCTATCCTGGAGAACCTGTTGCTAAGAGGATTGTTTTGGCTGGTATGTTTTGGGCCAAGTAGATCCAGATTCAAAAGACATGCCTGAAATCAAATCAGTAGACGTCGCAACTGTGAATGCTGTAGAAGACATCAAGAAACTCGTTCATCAAGATGCAACTGTGTACCTGCAGCGAAAATGTTCTACGCGAAAACAAGTTTGTGAAAGCCCTCTCAGCCTCGACAACACTGGTGGACAGAAGAGTGCAAGTCAGAATGCCATGGAAAGAAACTGGGCCTCCTAAGCAAAGTAATTATGACATTGCTTTGAAGAGAATGTATTGTGCGGAGAAATCGTTTAAGAAGAAAGATTGCTTTGACATCGTGAGTGAAGAAGTTCAAAAACTGGAGGATCAAGGCTTCGTAATCAAGGTACCACAGGAGAATGTCAATCACAGTCAGCCAGAATGGTACATGCCACTCCAAGCAGTATTTACCCCAGAAAAGAGTACAAAAGTCAGACTTGTGTTTGATTCTTCCGCCAAAGGTCACGATGGTCTCTCCTTGAATGATCATTTAGAGAAGGGACCAAATTACATCAACAGCCTGCCCAAAGTTTTGACAACATGGTGCTGGGATGAAGTTGGATGTTTAACCAAGTGCTGGTACACCCAGATGATCAGGTTTTCCATAGATTCCTGTGGAGAAAAAATCAGCATGATCTTCCCACCGTGTACCAGTGGCTCCGACAAAACTTTGGTGACAAGCCAGCTCCGGACATTGTTTCGAATGCCACCAACATCCTGGCCAAAGTGTCACAAGATGAGTTTTCCGAAGCAGCAAAAGCGTTCCAGGAACGAACCTATGTTGATGACATTGGTGGATCCAGGTCAACCACTGTTGAAGCCAAGCATGTCACCAGTACAATTGACCAGGTGCTTGGAAAGGGTCAATTTCAGATTAAGGCTTGGCACTCAAACAGGCCGGAAGTCGACCAAACCAAGGATGAACGTTACACAGATTTGCTTGGTCACAAGTGGGACAAGCAAGAAGACACATTTTCTCTGAAGAAGGATTCCGTTGTGAGACAGAATAAAGACTTCACGAAGAGAACCTGCCTTGCCCTTCTAGCCCAGGTGTGGGATCCTATTGGCCTCGTCGCACCAGTGATGCTTAAATTCCGAATTGACCTGCAAGAGCTATGAAGTGCTGGATACGGCTGGGACGACATCATCCCAGAAGCTACACAGCAAAAGTGGAAGGAGAGTGAAGAAATCATAAATCGACTTCTTACCTTTAAATCTGGCCATAAACTGAAACCAACAGAGGCAATCGGTCCACCTCAAGTACATGGCTTTGCGGATGGAGGAGAACTGGGGTAAGGCGCTACCATTTTCCTCCGCTGGAAGTTACACGATGGAAACCATCAATGTGTCCCCGTGATTGTCAAGCCCTTTGTTGCCCCGCTGAAACAGAAAACGATCCCTCGACTTGAACTCTTGGGGTGCCTAGCACTCACAAGGATTTACAACACATGCCAAGAGGCACTGGCCTTTGTTAATTTCAAGGATTACGACAAGACCTTCTGGATAGACTCTCAAACTCGTGGATCAAGACCCCACCTCGCGAATTCAGACCATTTGTATCAGTTTGAGTTGCAGAAATTCAAGAAACAGTGGGATCAGAACAATTCTGCTATATCAAGTCCAAGTACAACCCAGCAGATGCCCTCACTAGAGGAATTGCGGCCAGTGATCTTGAAAGCTGGATGTCAGGACCGCCGTTTCTAAGGTTGCCGGAAACCGAATGGTCTCAATTTGAAGATGATGAGCAGAGTCCTCACCAGGAACGAGTAGACACAAATGAAGACTACCACGAAGCAGAGGCAAGTTGACAAAAGAGACTATAAAACAAGAGAGTTCCATGTCACCTCCATTCCTGAAGGAAAGGAGAACAATCCCATCTTTAGCTACCTGCTGCAAAGATGATCGACATTCACAAAGATCCGCAGAGTCCTGGCTTACGTACATCGTTTTGTTGGAGCTACAAGACGCACAGCTGTAGCAAAAGGCTCCCTGACGTTCAAGAACTCATGCACTCAGAATTACAGCTTTTAAAATGGAGTCAGCTTCCAATAGACATACCAAGCCTCGACAAGAAGTTAATCGCCAAAACTGATGAGGAAGGGCTAATCAGAGCTCATGGCCATCTTGAAAATGCCAGAATCCTCCCGAAAGACATGAGAAACCTTATCGTGTTGCCCAGAGACCATCAACTGGCGATCCTCCTCTTGCGTCACCTACACCGGAAACGAGGACACTGCGGCTAAAAGAGCCTGATGCATGAAGCAAGGCGAAAATTTTGGATTATCGGGCTCAGGAAAATGGCCAAGGCTGTTGTAAGCAAGTGCGTCATCTGCTGGAAACTGCGCAGAAAACTCCTCGATCAGTTAATGGGCCAAGTACCAAGTTTGCGAGTAGCAGCCGGATTTCCCCCATTTTTGAACACAGCTATGGATATGTTTGGGTCACTGCAGATCCGATTGAACCGGAGAACACTCCAAGAAGCGCAAGTCGTTATCTTTACCTGCACAACAACCAAAGCAATTCACCTGGAACTTGTAACACACAAAACAACTGAAGCCTTCCTAATGGCCTTCTGTCGATTCGCGTCCCTACGCGGCCACCCAAACGTGTGCTGGTCGGACTGTGGCTCGAACTTTGTTGGAGCACAGGAATACTTGAGGGAGGTGATGCAAGGCTGGGACATTCCCAAGATACAAAGCACCGTTTCAGAGGAATTTGCCTGCAATTTCGAGTGGCAGTGGGACACCCCACGTGCAAGTCATCAAAACAGAATTGTCGAGTCGCTAATCAAGTCCGTCAGACAAGCCCTCAACAGTGTGTGTAAGAACCAGGCGCTTACTGAAGAACAGTGGAGGACGTTCCTGGCTGAAACTACCTACATGATCAACAGCCAGCCCCTCTACCCAAGTTCCGAGGACGTCTGGGAAGAACCACCAATTACGCTGAACGACATCCTGATCAGATAACACAATCCTCCTCCCCAACCCGAGCAAGAAATCAGAGTTAATCCCAGGCATTTACTGAGGAGTGTCCAAAACAGAGCTGGCAAATTTTGGACTTGTTGTCTGTACTTGTTAAGTTGATTAGTATATTTTAGATTGTATTTGTGTTATTTAGATTATTTGATTGTAGTTTAGTCGGGTCAGGGAAGGGTTTTTTCGTGATATTTTTTAGGGGGTTGGGTGTGGGTGTATTAACCAAGTAGGGGACTTATGTCCTATTGTTAAGGTTACAGTATACCTTCAGGGGTGTCTCGCGTGCAAGTGATGTAGCGCGTGCAGTTTAAGCTGTAGATACCTAAGCCCCTATATCAAATTAAAGCTTATGGGGCTGGCTATCAAACTACCAAGAATTTTGAAAGAAAATGAATTGTCGAATTTTTCACGACCACTAAATGTGAGCGCCCGAATCACCTTTCGAAAGCTACAAGTCAAAGCGAATTTCGTTTTTCGCCAATTTAATTTTTACCTCGGTTTCAGGGCCCAAAGCGCTTAAAAAACGTGTCTGCGCTTTGGCATATTCAATTGCAGTAAAAAGTTACCGAACATTTTCGAAATAGGATTAAAAAAATGTCGAGTGATCATACAAAAATCGCTCTCGAAGAAAAAGTATTTCGAAATTAACAATTCCCAGACACGCTTTTGTAGTTTATATGTTAAACTAGCCACTGTCCAAATTTAAGAGCAATTGAACAAATTCCCTTTGAGTTATAACTCTTTAAAGTGTCTGCTTCAAGTGAAAAAATTTATTCGAGAAAACAGCGCTAAGAAAAATTTTCTGCTTCGCAAACAAACTCCGCCCACAAACGCCTTCAACTGGGTTCTCAGATAACTAAGCCCAGCAGTGCAGGGAAAGTTTACTACCGTTAACCTCCTGCTGAAATTTACGTGCAAATCTCTAAAAAACTGTTGTGTTTCGCAATGCGCTCAAGGAACCGAAGGCAGAGAGAGAATTTTTCTATAGCTCGGTTTTTCTTGAAGCTGGTCTGGCAAAATGGAGAAGACTAAAAAGGATACGAACGCTAGAGTGGCTGAGCGAAGGAAACAAACAAAAGAAAGCGTGGAGAGCAACTGTGTGCGGGCAACTGTGCATGGATAATATTTCAAATGGCCTCAATGAGTCCGACGATTCATCGATATCGGACTCATCAGGAGAGTCTGTCAGCATCCCTGAACCTTTCTTTTCTTTTACCACGAATATTTGCCCGCCTTATACGATAACTATAGCTTCATCCGCGTGGCGAACTTTCGCTTCTTCACTCATTGATGTATTTTCATTCGTTCTTCGCTGTTTTCGCTTTTTTGAACTGGTCCATGGTTTAAACGTGGTCTATGTTTACTTATAACTTAATAGAGACACGCCTAATACCAAAGATGCTGGGTAGTCAGAACAACAATGCTGATCAACTGAGTAGTCAATTCGTGACATCGAAATAGGTAATTCCCTCGAAAATCGTCTCGGTTGATTGCATACGTGCTATAGGGCTGTCAATCAAGAGGTAAACTTTTACTTCCGGTGAAAACGTAAAACCGCTATTTCTCCGCCAATATTTAGCCTTTTTCAAAAATTTTTTTCAGAAATTGGAGATTATTCTTCGACCACTATTTTGACCCAAAAATCCAAATTTGAAGAAAATTGCCGACCCGAAGGTATACTGTAACCTTAAGTACCTGTACTTGTACAAATTCATAAATAAATAAATAAATAAATAAGTACTTTGCGCCGACACTGCTGCCGCGGAACAAGTGGTTTCAGAAGAGAGAGAATGTCAAAATTGGCGATTTGGTCCTGGAGGTCATCCCAAACCATAAGAGATCACAGTGGGAGATGGCATTGATCACCAACACCTACCCGGGCAAGGATGGATTGGTCAGGAAGGTACGCATTAGGACTCGGAATGGCGAGTACGACCGCCCGATCCACAAGCTGTGCATTATTGCCACAAAACAAGAGCTTAGTGGAGAGGAACAATAAAGACTATATATTAGTGGAGAATGCTGAACTGTTAGCTTATAAGATATATTTGAGTTGAACTTCGTGCTTATTTTAATCGTTGCTCAATTAGGGCTCTAATTTCCGCACTGGGGCTGAGTGTTTTGCACTTCGTTGAGAGTTTTGTTTATTTTTAGACATTATGTTTGTTTTCTTAGTGATAAAACCGAACACGCGAGATTCCCGCCATTTTTGCTTCAGTAGCCAATCGGATTACGGCTCTCATTCGTAGATTGGTGCGAGTAGGATATCAAGAGATCAGTAGAAAGTAATCCTTTTATCGAAAACAGTGTGTTTGTGCTCTTTGTACAAAAGTAGGAAAATAGCGTGTCTTAAACGGAATTACGCCTTACAGAATTGTGAGTATATCGACAATATGTTGGACTGGTAGATCCCGTGGACTTTATTTTCCTGGTGTGTCTTCAATTCGAGTAGTACCCTGATCTGTGGTGCGAAACAGCCTGATGTTCCTCATGTGTTGCATTCCGGTCTTCTTTCAGTGTGACAGTTATTGGAGGCACAATCAAATTACTTTGTTTTGGTTGTGTGTTGATACACTCTTTTCTTGCACAAAATCGAGAGGTACGTTCCACCACAAAGTTCTTTCCATCAGCTGTTTCATTAGGCAGACAGTATATATAGAGCATCCACTGAAATACAAATGTCTCCATCCGAAAACTGTCTTTGACAGCCTGGTTTTGCGTGGCCAGGTTTCAAATGAAATTTTAGAAATGCACGATAGAAAATAAGTGATCTCACCACGAGAAATTCGACCTACTACATTCTCACTATGAGAAATTCAAATGCGTAGCTTTCCAATCACACTTCCCAGGGTCTTAGCACGATGGAATGTTAGGGCTAAAAGCAGACTCGTCATACGACTGTGCAAAAATAGTAGTAAGCCATGATTATTTCAGTACCCTGACATATTTAAATTTTTCCAAGACTCTGGGTTTGCAATTGCTGGAAAATGTATTTAATGACCTTTAATCCCACGATCATAACTTTTATACGAAACTTGTATCTCTAACCCAGAACTCGGATGTTACTGAAACTGGTAACGGGGAGCGGGCAACGGGAGTCTGGGAACGAGTGTACAGCGGTAACCTGCGTAAAAATTAAACATGGCAGACAAAAGAAAAGAAAAGGGAACAATTTGGGGAAATGTGAGGAAGTGTTACGGTTGTAAACGTGAGTTTCTACCGGCTGTGCCACCAGATCATGGCCCAGTACGTTCTTGTTAGAAGAGTCCACTTGGTACTGGGATAAACAAAGCATCAAATGGCGCCTGGGGTGAAAATCGAATCGGTTCCCCGTTCCTTGTTACCAGTTTTAGTAACATCCCCCAGAACTCTGACACATTTAAACAAAACGTGTGAGCGCTTGCCCAATGTCAACGTGCATCAGTAGATTATAAGCCAAGGCTGCTGCCTAACGGGCGCTCGGTCGCCTGAGGCGCCTAAGTTACAAGTGCGGGCGACTAAAGTTTTATTCAAGGATCCCGAGTGTGCACCTAAACATGGTGTTTTCATTCCCATCTAATCTGTCAGATGACTTCAATCTTCTCATGAAATCGGCCAAACAATCATTCACACAATAAATTAAACGGAAAACAACAGCTACTCTGGTCCTGTTTTGCTTTTAACACAAGAAATATGGGCCAAAACACGGCAACAAAGTCTCTCTCCGCTCACAAAACAACCGAAAACAGCCATATTTGAAAATCGCCCTACAATGCATTGCAAGCTCAGTACTGAATAAATGAACGTCATGTATGCCAATGGATTGTGTCTCTGTTGATGCCCTACTGATTCCAGTTGCAAAATAACTACTTTGATAACAAATATTTTTGGAATTGGAGTGATGCTGCTGCTGACATTATTTTTTGTCCGATACTTTGGAAAATTTCACTTAGCTGTACTGAAAGAATTTCTGTAGTTTATGAAAGGATATTTATGACTTAAAAGTCAAAATATTCAAGTAGCTACAAGCACGCAAAAAGAAAACATCATTGCAATTCTTTTTGCACACCAGGGATTTATATTTTAAATTATCAAACGAATTGTTGTGGCTTCGCCCAATATACGAGAATATATTTTCTCCAAAGAAGCAGCCAATATAATGCAGTAATGCACCTTTTGTTTATACTTATGTCCCTGAAGCCCGGGGAAGGAAAGCACATTTCAGTGAGGCCAAATTCAAACGCCCCAGATGCCTATTTCATTTTTACTTGTTTTCATTTGCAGCTTGCATTTCATGATTTGTTTAGAATTGCTAAACTCAAAAACGAAAGAGGCAATATAAATTTTTGTAAAAAAAGCTGCAGCACTTGCATGGATACGCCAATTATTGAACTTGTTTGACCACAAATAGTATTCTTTCTCAGTCATGACCTGATCACTTTGCTGAACACTTTATTTCAAAAATTTGATTGACAAAATAGACCATATTAGTGTCTTATGGAAAATCTCTGTCTCCGGACCCCTCCTCTTAATTTCCAAATTCACTCCATCCCCCCTGTCTTCCCCAGTCTCGCCAACCCCCCGGATTGACCACAGCAAATTTATTTTGGGCTCCTAAAAAAGTGGCTTGGGCTCCTAACTTTTCAGGTTAGGAGCCTGAAGGGCTTCTTAAAAATTTCCTTAGGCAACAGCCTTGTATAAGCACTGAGGCATATTGGAGAAATGTAAATACCTAATTATTTTCAGGAAAAAGGGATGCGAAACTTTTCTTTAGTACATTTTTAGTCACAAGTGTAAGAAAAGGTAACTCAAACCTAATTCGAACTCAACTCAAACTTAACTCAACTCCGAACTCAGTAAATAGCCGATCCCTCAATGCCTTTCCTGTTATCATACATTGACATCAAGACAGAACAGTTTTTCCCGCCTGCTGAATCTTGACCGGTCAATTCAAATTTCAGATGCGCTTGCAATTTCAAATCAGCCTCATGCTTTGCGATCGTCCAATTTTGAAATTACTTGCAGTAACTGTGAGTCAAGTAGTTTTCAAGTTAAGAATTATTTTTAACTTAGTTCTTTTTGTGTAAAATTCTCTCTTGAAATTGTTATTGACCTATTCTGGGTTTCGAGGCAATTTTGTCAATATTGATTCCTGAAGGTTTTCTTTATAACTAATCATGCATTCTTGGTGTGTTGCTGGGTTGTTGGTTCTTTTATTTTACACTTTTTATTGATTTCTTCATTCTGTTGAATGTCAAAGAAAGTTGTACGTTTTGCTGCATATTGAAATGCTTCTCGTAACAAAATCTTGTTAGTGGAATGATTCAATCTTTGCCAGTAGCTGAAGATTGATGCTTTTATGTTAGTGTGTAAAGTAAGTGAGTGAGTGAGTGAGTGCGTGCGTGCGTGCGTGAGTGAGTGAGTGGGTGAAGCAGAAAAGTCCTGTTTATGTTGTTGCACTCAGTTATAAGGAGTCTTCCATTTTTGTCATATTATTAATATTACCAGTAAAACTGAAGAACTTACAAACCATATTTACGTCAAATAAAGTGTACAATACCTTGTCACGCTCAAGCAGCCGTATGTCTGTCCTAACTCGACAGTCAGTCTGGCATGAAACATCTGTGAAAACATTCATTCCAACAATTTCGTTACAAAGATAGCTTGCATACATGAAAATATGAATGTCTGGTAATGGGGTTCATCAAGAGATGATGATCTGGTCTCTTGTGTTCATTTATGCGTATAATGTAGAGAGAAACCTGAGACTAGAGATGGCAACTGACCAGTATATTGAATTTACAGCAGTTGAAGCGCGGGGAACAGAATTATGTATGGGTATCGCTTAAGCAGTTTCGCAGACTGTGGTGCACCTCAAATCTTGACCACGGTCACAGCCCACCCAAGATGTATGAAAGCAGATTCCCAGATTTGTATCAGGTGACTGTCAAGCAACTCCACTTAACAGGAGAGGAATTTGTGATGAGTGATGAGGATTTATTGAGGAATTTCTTGCATCAACACACGGATTAAATATGAGTTCTTGACTTCTTCACAAGAATATAATACCTACCATATTCTGGATCATTCAACTGAATTGTAAACTGCGTGAAGGAGTAAAATCTGAAATAAACAAAACACCTGTTTTAAATGCTACAAGAACAAAATTAATGAAAGTGCTCTATGAGCAAAACCATGAATTTTCCAGTGAAAGATGATTGACATGAATTAACCTTTGCATAACATGGAATTACTCTTTTCTTAACAAATAGGGTTGCATTGCACACATGTGGCTTACAGATTATTCTCGTTATATGAGTTACATTATTGATTTTATAGGCTACACTTCTTTACAAAAAAATCCGAGGAAACCCAAGTGAATCTTCACATATTTTCACTTCTTTTGTATCTCAATCTTGAACGACTACATGAAGTGCAAGAATAGGGAAGCCTCTTTGTTGACACTACATGGGCTGTATTGCTCCAGTGGATTAAGTCATTCTCAACAGACCATTTTTGATATATTAAAATTCAGCTTGGCAGCGAGGCTTAAAGGACACAAACAAAGGAAATTGAATGACCATGTTTATTCATTTCTCTTGTTTGTGTCCTCTAGGCCTCACTATCAAGCTGAATTTTAATATATTGAAAGTGGCCTATTGAGCCACTCTATCTTTGTAGACTTCTTGTTGCCTAATTAAAACCGATAAAGGTTGCTCAACATGTTTTTCTTGTCGCCTGAAGACAAAAGCTAGTCGTCTTTGCATGACTCAGTGCCACTAGATTGAGTTTTTGCAGTTCTGCGCAGTGTTTGGAAGATAAATCACCACATTGCAAATAAGATCAAAGCAACTGCACTTGCAGGGTAGCTGCGAAAGGTCTTTAGAGAAATTGAGGGTTTTAATGACTATTTAAGCCATTGGATACGATTTGCAGTCATGTGAAACAGCAAAATTGCAAAACATCAAAATCCATGTTATTATTGTTCTAAATGTGAAATAAGTACATATTATTCAGAAAAAAGGGTTAAACAAGAAAAGAACAACACCTATGACTTAAAAAAAGCTAGTAGATCTTGAAATAGAACTCGGGTCCACTAGATTAGCACCAGCTGAAGGTGATAATCCTAACTATTGCTCAGAGAGGGCAAAAAAGTACAAAGCAAACCTTGGATGCTAATGTTTAGTGTCGCTAGTAAGCCACACAAAAACATGGTTTTAAGACCAAAAATTACAACAAGCAATAACCAAAACTTCTGCAACTGAAAATAACGATTCTGAGAGTTATCTTTCACAAAGATCTTTTCTCTGGACCTTGCGCCCACGATAGAAAGGTTATTTAAAAATTGTTTAACAACGCTGCAAGACAGTGTTGACGTAAATATTACAAGCCAACCTTTCCATGACCCTTTCCTAGTCTCCTTTGCAACATCTATGTTACACGTACCATTGCATGAGGTACGCCCAAACAACTGAGATTAACACTTTCTCCGACCAACAAATGAACCGGAAATTTTAACACAGAATTAAAACAAGCTGCTATTACATAATACTTTCCAAGACCAACATATAAACCAGAAGTTTTAACAACCATTTAACTTGAGTTTTTTGAACTAAGAGTTCCATTTTTAGTGCAACACACACAGTTACGTAGCATGTTGACCAAAAGACGTCTAACATTATATGCACCCGCAAAACAGTGGAATTGCAATGGGAACTGAACGTATGCTTGACCAACTCCAATATGCAAAATAAAAAAAATCTGATCCACCACTACTACCTGTACCTTGCTTATGCAATCCACAGGCTAAAAATGAAATTCTACCAAAAACATGGATAATGACAATTAAAGCACAACACATGAATACATCTGAAAAAAATGTGGTTATTGACAATCCAGGGCTTGTAAAAAGATATTATTGGATGTGGTCATTAACTAGTGACACAATTCCAGATAGAGCAGAATGTATGCAGAGCACTGGCACGTAATAGTCACACAGTTCGCCAGCCCTGTTCACTCCCAGTTTGTATTGACTTTGGTAGTCATCTTGGGCTTGTCCCCTTTACCATGGTGTTTTGTGTTTATTCTCATCCATTTTAGATTAAAGCAGGAAATGCAATAGTTTTAGTTTTCATGCTGATGTATGTAACTTAATACTTAAGTCCTTTGGTTTTCTCACCCAAAAAAAACACTTGAAAGATGTGCTTCATTTAACAATCAATGAAGAACTAATTAAGAGAGATAATCAAATAGTCATGGAACAGCAGGTTCTTATTCTGTTATCAGCTGAAGCAAAATAAGCTAAATTATTTTATTGGCGAATATTATTCATTACTATAAATGTAAATTTAGTAATAAAAAGGTACATTTAGTAATAAAAAATAAAAGTTTAGCATGTGAAGATGGCTCAACAAGGGCTACTGTGCACCAGAAACTGACACATACTGACCAGTCCCTGAATTTCCAACATAAAATAGCTGTAGTCAACACTGCTACTTCAAGCTCAGACCTTGATTTCTGAAGAAGATGAGAGAGTAAAACCTATCCAGACTGGATGTTAACAATACTGAACAGAGGTTCTGGTAGGAGAGAGTGTGAAGAATCCCTTAACGAGAAGAGAATATATTCTTCAGCGCCATACATAGAAGGCACTTCAGAATGCCTACAAACAGCATTTAAATGACACCAGGTCACACTCATCCACATCCTTTCAATTCTCTCAGATTGCAATAAGTACATGTTGAGGAAAAAACAGAAAACCTTAATAAGTACAGAACGGTGTACCATATCCATGATGAACAATGTATCAAAAAGTATGTAGGCAAAGCTTGTAGTTTATCAAAAACTAGAGTTAAGGAACATCTCTTGAGGAAGTCGTCAGAGATTCACGGACATTGTCAGGTTACCTTTCGTTGATCCATCACATCTTCAACACCAACAATACATTGATCTGGAAGGATAGAGGATGGCTGGCATGCATGTGCGTATCTACATTCTTTGCTACCAACTTGTTGCCATCTCACTTGAACTTGATGTACTTTCCATTACCATTGTGTGCCGTGTACTTGGCAGCGAATTTCGGTCCATGGTCATTGTAGGTGTGACGTTGCTTGAAAAAGGTGACCTTGGATTTCATGAAGCCCACTCTGTCCACATTAGAAAACATTCGTTGCAGGTTCTGGGCTTCAAAGAGGGTGGTAAAGGGTATTTTCGTGACCCGTGATCAGCCCTTTTTATTTCCTGTGAAATGTGAAATAGCCATTTTTTCCCTCGTGAATCGTGATTTCCATAGTCACTGTGAACCGTGATTTTCCAAAATGTTCTCTTTATCTTCTGTGAGGCGTGAAATGCTAATGTTGTATTTTTCGTGAATTGTAAAAGGGCTGCTTTATTTTCCATGAAGCGTCATCTATACCCCCCGTTTACCACCCTCTTTTTATCCCCTCTTTACCACCTTTTTTTCATCTCTAATGCAAGTGTACTTGATGAGGGTTGTGTTGTTGTTGTTGTCATTTGCCATCAGAGGAGGTACCAACACCTTGGCACTGAGCAGAGAGATGCTGCTCAATCGCACTTTCCACCCAGACCCTCGAAAACAGATGGGATGAGGTAATTGGGCCTTGAAATCATTTGCTTGGCTCTGCAGAAACTCCTTTAGGTTTCTGTAGCTGATTAAAGCCATGTTAATTTCCTCACTCAAAATACTAGTAATAATCAAAGGTTAGGAAGTGCAGGCGAGGATGATACTTAGTGCTTCTGGGTTAATAAAAATGTATCAGAGTTATAATAAGTTGTAATCAGTGGTGCACTGAGATTAATTTTTAAATAGGGGAGTTATACATATTTGGCTCTAGGGGTAATGAAACATTTCGGGGCCTAAAGTGAAAAATGTTTCTGCTTCGTGGGACTGAAATATTTGCCCATAAGGGTAGCTCCACCACCCTATCGCACCCCCTTTTCCTATTATTTGCCACTTATAATTTATTTGCTCAAAAGTGTACATGGAGTTATTCCAGAGTGATTTTACTAAACCTATGAAACAGTTACCTACACTATAACATTCCATGATACACTTAAGTTTTGTCGTTTTGTTTTGTTTAGTTTTACTAATACACTGTAAATAGAATCACTCTACGTTATAAATTGTGGGTATTGATTGAGTAAGGATGAATTGATGGAATGCAACGATGATTTATTTAAAAATTCTAACATGCAAAACTTGAAGATGTCATTTGAATGAATAATAATGAAATCAAACAAATAATATAAGGCACTTATTTATGTGCCCAAGTTGAAATGTCAAGAAATGGAACTGAAACAGAATGACTATGGGCAGTCCAGATCTGACCTGACGTATCACAAAGACTTTGGTCCAGTCTGGCAAATAGCCTTACTCAAAGACTCAATATTCTTGTTCAGTCTCACACAATCTCGCACTTTCAGTAAACTCTTGATAGGTTTGCCTGACAGAGGATCCCAGATCTCTTTCTTGTTTTGGGCATTCACCTTCTTGGGGGCCATCCTGATGCTACAATGGTAGGAATCATTGTACCCTTTCACCAAGGCCTGGTGGGCAGGTAAAAAATTCATGGTGTTCTTGACCGTGAGATAATGATTCATGGGTTCTTTGTGCATGTGATTGAATCCTTCCTTGGTACTGGCTTCGGTGTTGCCAACCATGGAAAAAGGATGGATGCCTTTCTGTTTCATCAAGGTGGCAAAGGTGCGATTGTAAAGTTATCCATTGTTGGTCTGTGGCTTTGCATCCTTGGTCGTGTTCTCTTCGAGTTCAAGTTCAAAGAAGTCAAACATGTACATGATGATGGTTAGAGAGTTTTTCCAACGACTTGTCCATGGAGTCCATGATTTTCACACCCGTTCCATATCTATGTTTTTTCCTTCACAGCCAAGCAGTTTCGGTATCATTATGGTACAAAGTCTTGTCAGGTGAAACATCTTATTATTCTGCAGATCACCTGCATCAATTCGAAATGGGAACTGAAAAAAGGACAGTTGAGTCAACTTGTTGTGACAGGACATCAAAATAATTTAAAAAGATACTCACCACCCTGAGCTTTCCGAGTTTGTGTAAGTCTCAATACCAGCCATGGCCAACTCTCAACCAGATGCCAGAAATTGTTGGGGGTGGGACACTAAACATCTGGGACCAGAGGGTACATGTGGTTCCATGATCATGTTGTTGCAACAATGCATGCAGTAGTTGTGGTTCCTTTCTCATGCTCGCTGATATTGAGAGTAACTGTGATGCTGTTTTCGGTTACAATTTAATAAAACTGAGTTTTTCATTTTTAACCTGGAAAATATTTATTTTTTCCAAGTTGTAGTGGTGGGACGATTTCACTCCATCACTCCTTCAGTGAGTCACTTCTTGTTAGACATTCGGAACCTGGGGGGGGAAACTCCCATATAAGAGGGTCAGGGATGCTCATTGGAAAATTTGAATTTAACTCCTAAAAAATACCACTTAAAATGGAATGGGTTCGATTACTAGCCACTATTCAAGAAAGGATTCCGCATGCACTTGTAGACCCAACTCACGTACTCAAGAGATCAGTGGAAAACAAATGAGAGCATTTCCTCTATTATTTCTTCGAGTACTCCCTAAAAGATACTTTGACAGCTAAGAATGGTGACCTTTTGTCATCAAAACCCTAAGTGAGACCAGAATCCTCGATTTGTACCCGAAATGATGGGCATTTCCATCCTTTCATATAGGAGTCTCCCCACCCAGTTTTGAAAATTGCACTGTCCAAGGCCATTTTACAGTCGATCGCACTGTGCCCAGTTATTCTTTGAATTTCTGACGCAAGTACATAATACATACGTTTGTTTGATAAGTAGGTTTAAAATAAGCATCTGTACAGCTGATGTGGACCTACTACTACAGTCTAAATAAGAGAAACAGAAATTTACAACACAATTATTGTCACAAAGCTAAAATAATATTATATACAATAACGATAAGAAGAGTAATCAAATGATTTAAAAATACCTAAATTCAGGGTTCTTATTATAATTTACAGAGCATTCCTTTTGGAAACTGATGTCTCTGACATAGGTCTTGATCGATTTTATCGTTCTTTTGAAAGAAAGAGGGTTTTCAAGCTGTTTGACAGTGTCAGGTAAAGAGTTCCAGGCAATTGCAGCTCTGTGTTTAAATGAAAAAAGGCCCTGTTCGGTTCTTGGCCTAGATACAACAACATGTAACGATTTCCTAAGACTATAATGCCAACTCACCAGGGGATTTTTGGAAGGTTACAAACCGCATTCTGAGGAAAAGCAAGATCAAAAAATGTGGGCCCATACAAGATAGAATGCAAACATCATTACTGGAAGCGAACAGAAGGCTGATTATTTTAATGATTTCTTTTTAAATATAGCTTTAGATCTGACCAGGGATTTAGGCCCACCCACCCCTGATACCACCAACTTTATTTATAAAGTCTGCCCTACTATGTCTAGTTTTTCAGTGGAGGGGAACATAGTTTAGGAGATTGTACAGAAATCCATCAACCCAAATAAAGCAATGGGTTTGGATCACATTTCCCCAGGACTAGAGACCTTAAGTTATGTGAGTCCTCTGTTGTACAAGGGCTCTTTGAAATTTGTATGAAAATGAGAGCAGATTGCCAATTCCCTATCAGTTGGAAGAAATCCAAGGTACTGCAGTTTTCAAAAAGGGCAACAGGCTAGATGTAAATAACTATAGACCTTAATATAACTCCTAAGTATTCCTAGCAAAATCTGGGAAAGGGTGGTTTGTAGATCTTTTGATAATCATTTGACCTCTCACAATCTCCTATCTGACAGACAATGGGGATTTAGGAAGGGTCATTCTACAGAAAGCCTTTTGTTGCACCTTACTGAAGTGGGGAAAGAAGCCTTGGATGATGGGCTTAAATTAGGCGTTTTGTTCATTGACTTTAGGAAAGCTTTTGTGTAGATCATGTCATTCTGGGTGAGAAACTTAAGGCACTGGGAGTGTCAGAAGATATGTGGATATGGCTGATGGATTATTTAGGAAATAGAAGCCAATTGACACAAATAGATGGTGCATTTTCGGAATCTAAACCTGTAAAAATTGGGGTCCCTCAGGGTGGGTGTCTACAAAATGAAGACCTAAGACCTAAGACCTAAGACCCAAAAATGAAGCCTTGTTTTTTTACAGGCCTACCAAACCAGAGACAGTCAAACCGGGTCAACGCTTTTCTTCAGACAACTGATGTGAAATTAATGGAGTCTTTGTTTTGTAGATAAGGCCGGCTCGAACTACAAAACGAAGACCCTCGCTAAAATGCTTTGTTCGTTGTCAGCTGATGTGAAATCAATGGGGTCTTCGTTTTGTAGATAAGGCCGGCTCGAACTACAAAACGAAGACACCCGCTTAAATGCTTTGTTCGTTGTCATCTGACGTGAAATCAGTGGGGTCTTCGTTTTGTAGATAAGACCAGCTCGAACTACAAAACGAAGACCCTTGCTTAAATGCTTTCTTTGTGTCAGCTGACGCGGAATCAATGGGGTCTTCGTTTTGTAGATAAGGCTGGCTCGAACTAAAACATGAAGACCCTCACTTAAATGCTTTCTTTGTGTCAGCTGACGTGGAATCAATGGGGTCTTCGTGCATTTAAGTGAGGGTCTTTGTTTTGTAGTTCGAGCTGGCCTTATCTACAAAACGAAGACCCCATTGATTCCGCGTCAGATGACAACGCACAAAGCATTTAAGCGAGGGTCTTCGTTTTGTAGTTCAAGCCGGCCTTATCTACAAAACGAAGACCCCATTGATTCTGCGTCAGCTGACACAAAGGAAGCATTTAAGCGAGGGTCTTCGTTTTGTAGTTCGAGCTGGTCTTATCTACAAAACGAAGAACCCACTGATTCCACGTCAGATGACAACGAACAAAGCATTTAAGCGGGGGTCTTCGTTTTGTAGTTCAAGCCGGCCTTATCTACAAAAAAAAGACTCCATTGATTCCACATCAGCTGACAATGAACAAAGCATTTTAGCGAGGGTCTTTGTTTTGTAGTTCGAGCCGGCCTTATCTACAAAACGAAGACCCCATTAATTTCACGTCAGTTGTTGTCTGAAGAAAAGCGTTGACCCGGTTTGACTGTCTCTAGTTTGATAGGCCTGTAAAAAAGCAAGTCTTCGTTTTTGGGTCTTTAGGTCTTAGGTCTTAGGTCTTTGTTTTGTAGACACCCCGTCAGGGTTCCCTGTTGGGACCTAGGCTCTTTATTACTTATGTAAATGATCTTCCAGACAGCATTAGAAGTGGCAAAGTTTACATGTATGCTGACAACACTACCATTTATACCATTGGTAATACTACTGATGAGGTTGCTATAGCCCTCCAGGTGATATTAGATCACCTACAAACCTGGTGCCAAAAGAATAGATTAATTATTCATGAAGGGATATGTAATGCATTACTCCTGGAAACGATACCCTTTATTGGCCCCCTGATGGATTTAGTCTGGGGAGACAAAACCATTGAAGACAGATCTTTCTCTGTATGTCTTGGCATAGCCATTGATGTAAGACTCTCCTGGGCAAATATATCTTACCGCAGAAATGATCTACATTGAATAGATTTTTGCACTAACGTGTTTATATATGGAAGCTTATTATATAAATAGCTCATTTTCCAAAGGTGTCTACTTATACAGGTTTAACCGTACTCGATTGCCGAAAACTGAGGAGATATTGAAAATCACAAAACTGATGAGCTGTATGAATTTTTGAATTATCATTCAAGCCGTGATTAAAAGTTTTGGATGATCAACAGACAAGAGAATTGAGGAGAATTCAACCTAAGCATTTCACTATTTATTTAGTATTGTAAATAAATACTTCAAAGATGAATACGGACATGGAAAAATGATTCATACAAAATAGTTGATAAATAGAAAAAAAGACTTAACACAAGACTGGGAGTTCAGCAGTCACTCATATTGCCTTGGAAAGGGAAGAAAAAAAAGAAAAACGAAAAAAAGAAGTTATTACAACACAGGCTATTCATATTTGGTAACCCATCCAAGCAGGAACCCCAACAAACAGGGCTTAACTTTGTTGAGCAGACAAAATGCCAGGCGGGTGCTGTCCTTGTGGTATTATGACTCTACGTTGGATAATTTTTTTGATTTCTAAGATCTCTCAAAAGGTGACAAAGAAAGAAAAAAATCACTGATACCGCCTGGGAAAATAAAGAATGAAAAAATAGGAATGAAAATGAGAATCCGATTATACTTGCTTTGCCGATCGGACAAGAAGCCATACTTTCTTTACAATTGACGCGGATGAGGATCACTAATAGCTTCATCAATGTTTTCAATCGTGTTAAATCTCCTTGTGTATTTTCTTACCATCGCGTTTTGCCAGTGGGCTTTAAATTTAAAACCTCAAGTCAGTGGCATCAAAATTGTCACCCTTTACAGATGACCTATTTTCCAAATTGAGTGGCTCATAGCCACTTTGATTTAGACCATGAATGCCATAGACATTGAAAAGTCTTTGAACGATGAAAGAGAAAATCAGCGCTGTGTTCTTTTAGACCTCTTTCAGGAGTAACAAATAAATTACTGAACTGGCAAAGCTGCACACTGTAGCACTATCTGTGTAACCATATTGTCACGTACGAGGTGGCCTCAACTAAAAGCCTGGTGGTTTCTAGAGGTCACCTCGCCCTACATTGAAACATATACAAATAATTACTATATTAGGTAAAAAGGCAAATAAACAGAATGAATGAATGAGTCAATTACAACAGCGGAACACGTCTCTGATCTTTCAGTACATTATGCATGATGAAGGACAAAACTACCAATGGGATTTTTCGTTGCAGAATATACATCTTGAGAGTGCTTACAACTATTTGAAGTTAATTTTTTCCAGTTTTTATTTTTTTGTCGTTTTTGCCATGACAGAAAATGCCAATCCTGAATTCCAACAAGGTCATCCTCCAAATAATTGATGACGTTAGAGATGATGAATACAAAGGATAGCCGAGAAGAATGCTAGACATCTGGGCAAATACATGCCCATCGTCAAACTTATTTTTGACAAACTGATGTATAATCTATTCAAAGATGTCATTTCAAAAGGAAGCAAATGAGACGTGTTATTGTAAACTCATAGCTGAAGAATAAATTGTGAAACTCAAACAAATCCTAGATTCAAAAAGTAATTCTTAAAATTTATTTTTAGGACAGTCATGGCATCCTAAACATGTTATGCATGTCAACAAGATTGACCCTGTTGCAGTCAGCCATTATACAGTGAAACCTCTATAAAGCAGACCCCAAATTAAGCGGACACCCTCTATTAAGCGGACACTTAGCCTGGTCCTGAAATTAACGTGTTATATTCCTCTTTATATATGAACCCCTATTCAGCAGACACCTCTATTAAGCGGACACCGGACTGAATTGGCAATGTGGCATTGGATTACATCCCTGAAATAGTCTATTAAATGTACCTGTATTACCATTACTGTGTGGAAGGGGCATTGTACTGGCAAGGGTGCTTGTGAAAGAAACAACAAAGGCCCATGTGGCTTGAACAACTTTAATTCCAGAGTAAAACTGTCAAAACTGAAATAACATAACGCCGTGAGCGGTAGAGAACAAAAAAGGGGGAAAATACAACACGAGAAACGACAGAAAACTTACGCCTTTCCGGGCACAAGGGCACCGCGTGGTCGAAACCACTAAAACTAACAAAACGCATGCTGGGAAGTAATTACATAAGTAATGATGCAAACTCGAATTGTCACGCAAACATGACAGACGTGACGCAAAAGGCACACGGGTGCCGTTACAGGCACTATTACAAACAAATTAAAGTTCGTAATGAAAGCTGATGAACTTGAATGCTGGATAGCTTCGTTAACAACCTGGAACTTTATTACAGTACAGAGGAACCGTTGAATGTTAATTGTTAACAAACATTGTGCAATTGTTATAAACCTTTATTAAGCGGAAACCCTCTATTAAGTGGACACTTGGGAAGGTCCTAAGGGTGTCCACTTAATAGAGGTTTCACTGTGACATGGAAACTGATCAAATGCGAACCCTCACTCTAGGTTCCAACAAGGAATAACTGATCAACTTGAGCTCTTTGCAAAAAAGGCCATGGAAATGACCAAATGCAAAAAAGGCCACGGAAATGACCAAATGCAACAAAAGCACTTACCGTTCAAGATGAAGAGCAGCTATGGAAAAACCATGTACTAGGCGAACAAACTCCAAAGTCAGTATCTGTCTACCCCAATATTCATCAATCAATTCAAACAATCATGGATTCCCAAAATGACAGACATAAAAAAAGAACACCAGACACTCATAATATTATTACAGTATGGAAGGTAAATTTTAATTAAAGGGTCACAATCAACCATGAGCCATTGCGAGCAGACACTCCATCGGCAGCATTTTCTGTAATACAGAAATTACCGATCTTCCAAGTATATTTGGTTACCTAATTGTATCTTTGCAATCTCAAGGCTAAACCCATTTAGCTTTTGCATGAAGTTTTTGATTTACAGGGTTATTTAGCTGCGATTGTGACGTTAAATGCGAAATGATACGTTTAAATGGAGGTTGTCTGGCGAGGAAAGATTAATTTGCTAAATGATCCTTAAGTCATTGTATATGTAGAGGTAATAGCATGACTTGTAGTGGTATTTGGCAATAATACTGCGAGTGATATTTCAAAACTGTCCAAAATACGAGCCGCGAAGCAGCGAGTGGTATTTGGAAAAGTTTCAAATATTACAAGCAGGTATTATTGCAAAATACCACATATGGGTCATGCTATCATTTGTTTATAATAGAAGCTGAGAAATTTTCGGTAACGTACAAGAGACCTTTATCTCGTTACGGTTGAAAAAACACAGGGGTCGGCATTCAGAACAATTTTTTTATGTAAATGAAAATAAAATTGATTGGCAGTTTTTTTGTGAAACCAGTTCAAACCATTCAAGGCAAATAACATAAAATAATTCAATGAAAGTAATTTTGAAATCACTGTTTTTGCAGTCACTTCAGCGGTGAAGCGAAACCACAAATTAAGATAAGGAACGGGCCGGTAAGCTTCTCCCAGTACATCCAATTCCACTTCCAAGGCCATGTTTTTCATGAAGGAGTCGATCTTATTGACACCCATCCTCTGTTTCTTGTACCACACTTTGGATTTTGGATTTTCAATAATGGTGAGATAAAATGGGCCACTGTTTCGCATTTCTTCTTCTTCACTACGAAGATCAAAATGAAGGGTGAGCAGATACCGCAGAGTATAAAGGAGTGACTTTGGAGTTTGTTTGCCAAGTACATGGTTTCTCCATAGTTGCTCCTCATCTTGAACGGAAAGTGCTTTTGTTGCATTTGGTCATTTCCACGGCCTTTTTGCAAAGAGCTCTTGCTTTGCCCTCTAGGACCTGTCTGTACTTGATGAATTCTTGGTCCTTTGCTATGGATATTTTGCTGTCATTTTGTTTGGGCAGCTAACATAACCCTTAGACTGTCTGGCTTACAGTCAGAGCCATCGCTTTTGCGAACTTCGGCAAAAATCGCGAGAGACATTTGTCCAGTTCTTTAGCTTCGTCATAACAATGTCATCGGTAAGACCCTTGCATTCTGCCCATGACTTCCAAACATTCATCCACGTCTTAGAAGTTTTGACTATATATTTGTTTACCGCATTTCGGGGAGCTTTTGTATTTCCTCCCCGGAAATTTCCTAGAACCTTGCTGCCATTTTTTTGAAAACAAAAGCACAACATTATTGTGTTTAGTGTTGTCATGGCAACCTTGTTATACCATCAGTGTTTTGCCGTTATCCTGCTATTACGCAGAAATAGTGATGCTATCAACCAATCATATCTCCGAAATTTCTTGGCTTATATTATGAAAAAGGACATAAATCATCTTGCATTAACAATACACAGTTCTTTTGTGGTGCCGCGGAATTGATTTCCACTGGGTTGGTTTGTGACTATGCACGGATTCACAAATCCTGACCAACTACATTTCAAATTCTTCAATTTTGGCCAATCAAACTAAGGAATTTGAGGCCTCATTAAATTGAACCACGCTAGTCTAAGAAACATTGACAACCTTGCAAAAACCAGCATAATAACCCAACTATAACCTACAGTCACGAAACAGACTCGATGACTAAAGTTCAAATTCAGCTGTAATCACATTGCTTTCTTCAATCTTTCTCTGTTCGAGGCAGGCTCACCTTTTCAAACTAATTATCTCCCATATATTCATTATTGTGTAAGTGACACATGTTAGCCGGTGTAGCGGTTACCCAGATAACAAAAACCACAGAGCCGTGCAAAGAACACTGGTTGAAAGTGGTGCTTGGTTAGCTGGGCAATGGCCACTAGCTCTGTAGCAAGTGACCTGCTGTGTACATTTAGGGACAAAGCATTACATAATTTCTTGTTGACTGTTGCCCAAAACATAGGCACGCAAGACGTGCAAGAGTTATTTTTTTGTGGAGTCTCGGAGATAGGAGCATTCATGGAACTATTTACAATAAAGATTTTGTTAATTTGACAAGTTTTTTTGGTTGCGATGTACAGCCAGAAAGAAACTGGGAATTTATGATGTACATACGATGTTACATCGGTAATGGTAAGATAGCTAAATAGTAAGCCATAAAATGTTTGACTGAACAAACTACAGTAATCTGACACGTCTCCAGATTAATGTAGATACCATCTTATTTTTTTTCTTTGATTCGTTCTTTGATAAAACCCGCACTGTGATTGGTGTGACACATGCATATGCATAACTCCCTCACTCACCAATCACATAGCCCTTCCAACCCCCAAGAGGAATTTTTGCTCAAAAATACTCAAGTTAAGAGACCTTTTCGCATTTACATGAGTCGTAAGTTTACCCTTTTTACACAACACAACACAACACTACTTCACCGAAAATAGAAAGAAAGAGAAAAAAACCTCTCTGACACATTGAAAGTCTGATTTAATTAAATTGCACCTTAACTTGAAGCCATGCAGTCTTCAAAGAACATTTGAGCAGTTTTGATACTTTTTACCTTTAAAAATATCGGACTGAAAAGAATGTCATAAAATGCCCATCATATAAAAATAAACTGCTACTGCAGAGACGTAAAAACCGCCCAGAAATGAAAGCTTTTTTTGTTTAATATTCTGTGAACAATAGCCGATAACTTGTCAGCTCTAATTGAATTTACTCCCATATAAAAAACGAAAGTGTTAAGTTACCATTTGTAACTAAAGATAGCAAACATCTCGTGGGAAAGAGTGGTGACGATTCGTCAGCTCTAATTGAATTTACTCCCGTGTGAAAAACAAGAGTGTCAAATTACCCTTTGTAACTAAAAAATACAAATATCTTGTTATATTTGCATGCAGCAAGAACAAAACAATCGTCAATTGCACTTACTATTGTAAATGTTAGAACTGTTTCTAATCTAAATAGTCTTGTTTCCTCTAAAACATGTCCTAAGAACTAGAAGCGACGATTCATGACCTCTAATTGAATTTACTCCTCGTGAAAAACAAAAGTATCAAGTTACCTTTGTAACTAAAAATAAAAATATCTCATTGCATTTGCATACTACTAACTCACAAACTGTTTCAAACCTCAAGGCTCATCTCGTTCCTAACTTAAATCCTCAGCCTAACCCACAGAAAATGTCGAAGTAAGACCAATATCTGAATACTTCCTCCTCTTTTATAGAAAAATAAATATGGCCGTTCTAAACTGTGTCAGGATCAAATCTTCTCACATACCATTTATCTTTACAACAAGAATTTGATTGGCTGTTTATAGTAGATCCAATCTGATTGGTGTGACATACATACATCTCTCACTCACTCATCCATTGACCCATCCATAACATACCTGACGCGCCGAATAAGAGGCATTTTTTTTACAAAAAAATAACTCAAAAAGGGTTGTAGATTATTCTGCATCTTGTGTTACTTATCGTGTAACACTCCTGTTGCCATGATAATCCTAACTTGTCCATCAAATGACTACACAATTTAACAAATTTGAAATGGACCAACCAGAACCCAAGGTGATATCAAGGTTCTTTTAAAGTAAAGTAAAGTAATCTTTATTTTTACAGGGTGACCTATTCAGCTCAAACCAGTTTGAATTTGTGGGACTAGTCGCAGTGACTAAATTTTAGTCCCTCCGACCAGATTTTGTGGTAAAAATGGCCAGTTCACACAATGGGACTTGTCCCCCCACCTAGTTGCAGGGACTAGTTCTAGTCCCTTCGTGTGTGCCAACCTTTATAGTCTGGTCGTTATTTCTACTGAAATTGACCAAAAGGATGTCATGTCACCAATTTCCTCATGCTTGAACAAACAGGTCTTGTATAGCAGTTGCAAAATATTTAACACACACCAAAAATATTTCACTCTGTAAATTATCAATGCCTCATAAAATCAAGAAGCTAAAAAGCCATTTCTTTACTTTAAGCCAATATTTTCCAGTTGCACAATTTTGTGATTGGCCTCACTGGTAGATTTTTATGATTTTATTTCTCCATTTTCTCCTTAGTTTTAGTTTCGATTGAGAAGATATATCAAACACTCAAGACAGTGTTTGACTACATTGCCAAACACCTCGAAGTTCGTCAAAAATACTCCACTGTGCACTGTATTTTCAACTCTCTTCTCGGTGTTTGGAAACATGGTGAAACACAGTCTTTTGTGTTTGATATATTACGTCAAAATTACAGGAGCCATTAGGTAAGAGCATTATTGAACAAAAACTGTTCAAATCACGAGAGTGTAGGGCTGCCTGCAATAAGAACTTGTACCTTGACGAATCTTGTGGCTTGGTATTTGCTGTCCATAGATCAATGGGGTCCATAATACTATCTGAAAGACACAACTAAACTTAACAGTATGTTCAGCATTTGCATATACACGAACTTACTAAATAATGTGCCATTGAAACTGAACAGATGCATTTTTTAACGCATGTACACAAAACAAATACAGAGGCATGGTACCCCAGATCATAGTTTATAGAGGGGAATGGTTATGAAGCCTAACAAAGAACTTAGTTTTTGTTCAACACAATAACTGTTTACTTCTGAGAAAACCATTAAAACATTTTTGGTTAGACAGAAAACAAAATGTTGTTCATGGCAGTGGACCTTCCAACATAACTATTATTGTCTCCTTTGTTTCAAGTTTACAAGGCATGACAGTTACATTCCCCTATATTAACTATACCCAGATGTCACAAATGGCTCATACAAAAGCTGAATGACTACAGACAGAGGGCATCTATTCTCTGCGTTGCTGTGAACTGCAAACTTATGCAAGTGAACTTTTATAAAGTACATGCTTTCATCAAAAATGTTCCATTTATGTTGAAAGAATACACACGAGATCTTAAAGAGCACATTAAGCTGTTTTATTTTAAACTCAATTACTTAAACAGTGATAACAATAACAGTAATCTAGCTCAACAAATGTAGAACAAGTTTAAAAAAGCTTACTTATTATTTTCCTAGCAAAAATCAAGGCAATCAAGAATTTACACCAGATCTACAACCAGTTTTTACCAGTTTTACTTCAAACCCAACAATGCAAACCTTAAACTCATAACTAATTGTTACTTTAAAATGTTTGAGACTTAAGTTTTGCAATTTTCGTGATTTAAAAAAAAATACCTGTGAAAAATGTTTTCGTCAGAATAAACCACACACATTTTACTACACTGCTATATAATCCTACAAAACCTAAGATGGGTGAAAGCAGGAGTTGCTGTTGTAGTATTAAAAGGGTGCATCAGCTCTTCCTCCTGAGGAGCGATTTGAAGAAATTGGCAATGCCTTTGAGCCATAAGTCCAAATAGACAGTGTCATGTACTCTGTATAATATAAAGACGCTGCTAGGAAAAACCAAGTGTTTTTTGCATGCGCAATATCTCGAAAACAAAGCAAACTTTAGCGGAAAAACTACAGGACATTGCTAAACATACCTAAACAAAACTGCATGCGAAATTTGGATCATTCTTGACAAAATTCACTTTTGAGCAAAATACGTACGTAAATGTGTTATTGCTGAAGTTTGCATCATTTTCAAGATATTATGTATGCAAAAAACTTGTATTTGTCGTCACGTCAGCACGCGACCACAAAGAATAACTGATATTCATTTCACTTAAAATACAGCAAAATGTTGATTTCTCACAATGTGTAACCTTAAAAAATATTGATTTCAGGTCAAAAACAATTAAATGCTGATTTCTCGTTAACACACGACCGCAAAGATATTAATTTCACCCAAATTACAGCAAAATATTAATTTGACGTAGCGCGCAAGCTAGATATGTTGATTTCAGGTCAAAGACAGTTAAAATGTTGATTTCACATTTACCTGCAACCGCAAGGACTTCACGCAACATATGAGCTCAATTTTGTTGATTTCAGGTCAAAAATGGTTAAAATGTTGATTTCACCTTGATGCATGATGGCAAGGATGTTGATTTCACTTAGAAACCAGCAAAATGTCACTTTCACACTACACATAAGCTCAAAAATGTTGATTTCACGCTCGTGCGTGAAACATTCCACTACAGGAAAGTTCCTTTCACCTAGAAACCAGCAAAATGTTAATTTCAAGCAGCACATAAGCTCAACAATGTTGATTTCAGGTCTAAATAGGTTAAAATGTTGATTTCACATTGACGAGTGACGGCAAGGATGTTGATTTCACTTAGAAAACAGCAAAATGTTAATTTCACACAATGTATCAGCTCAAAAAAAATGGTCAAGAGGTCAAGAAAGGTCAAGAAATTGTGATATTACTGAAGACAAATAAAGAAGACAGTTCTCCAAGTTTAAGGTGTGTGTGTTGTCCCAAAGTTGAGATATTCGTCGAAATGTTCTGCGCAAATTACAGAGCCTAGTATGGAGCCACTATGTAGGTGTTCCTTTCTGGTACACCAATATGGTGGCCGGAAAATAGTGTTAACACATGTGTAACTTACTTTGGTTATCTGGGGCAATGATTATCTGCACTGAACAAATAAACACTTGAAAAAGCACTTTTCCAAATATGACAATGTCTTAAATGGCTAAAAATCATGAGATAAATACATATTTTTCAACAAACATGATCGTAGCTTTATGTCATGCACCACCATTAAACTTTGAAATTCAAAATGCCCTGGTTTCCAAATGAAGGGCACTATTGAGCTGGAAAGTTGTAAACAGATAGAACTTTAGTACCTCTTATGCCTGATGAGGATAAACACTTTGGTGGCTCTTTAGTTTTGGATTTGATGACGTCATGTGAAAACTCTATAAATAGGGCTGACAGATTAACAGATTAACCCTTCTGCGCAATGTACGGGTCTCCATACATCTGCATGTCCACTGATCCCGGAAGTTCAAAACACTACAAACCATCATTAGGAAATTACGAAATAAAAATACTGGTGCATTTTCTAGCTATATAAGCATGTGAATGTGAGGCGAACCTTGTTGCTGGTATTCCACTCTGTAGAATCAGTCAGAAATGTTTCCTAATGCTAGTACTTTGCCATTTTTTCTGACATAACTGTTTCCATATGTATGATATATGTTAGTTCATTTTGGGACATATTCATGCTATGGCAACCAGGAAACATTAGTGAGGGCAAGGGAAAATAACAACGAAATAAAAAAGCAACAAAGTATAAAAGCACCTGATACTACACTTTGCATACACAATTATTTTTCAATGACCTTGAGCTGTTGTTAATAAAACCATTTCTTATGTCTGCATGGGGCAAACAACACTTAACAATACTTTTAAAGCTTTTCAACCCAACAATAGGAATAAATAATAACAAAATACAAACCTATGTTTAGAACCCACCATCACAAGAAAGTTCTCAGGGCATAACAATATCTGCATGTAAACTATCAATTCACAGTATCAATCCTGCACTAGACACTGTTCGCATTGCCGGCCTGTTTCTAAAGTTGGCTTGCCTTAGAATATATTTGTTTCCTTCTTTTATCAAAAACAAAAACATTTAAATGAAAAACAGTGGTGGTCCAATGACAACAAGAACAGCTGTGTTTGGGTCACATGAATTCACGTATGCAATGTGCTGGTTTGTTTACAGCATTTGAATTACAGTGGAGCCCTGTTAATCTGGTCACCAACAGGCCACAAAAATCTTGCTGTATTAACAGGGTGGCTGTATTAAAGGGGTCCTTTAAATAAGACTAGTGAGACAATCTCAGATAGTGCAGAGTGCAATTGATAGCTCTGGCACGGTAGTCCCATAAGTACTCACCCGTGCTCGGTTCACTTCCGGTTTCTGTCTACCTTGGTAGTCTGCTAGTGCTTTTCCCCTCAGCAGTGTGTGTCTCAAGGTTGCATTTTCATTCAAGGTCCAAAAATTACGTACAAATTACTATTGGTGTTTTACCTTGATTTTCGTTCATTTTAAATTCAATAATACATTGAAGCAGTAAATGTGACAATTTAGCTCTTCACGCCAACTTTGTAACTTGATACTTTTGTTTTCCTTTTAAAAGCATGTAATATGTAACCCTTGTTTTCTTCAACACATACGGAAGATGTGCTTGTTTTTTTGGAGATAAATGAAAGAATGTCAAATATCTGATGTGGTGATGAAGATTGAAACAGAACAGAAACGATGTTGTTTTACTAAAAATGTACATTTTCTTATCACCGATGAACAAGAACTAATTTAATTATCAGATAGTCACGAAATACCACTTTCTTTTTCTGTTTCCACCTTTGTTGTCAACAATAAAACAATTCAAAATTAACACACAACGATATTGATGGCTGAGAAGCATTCCAATGAAAAGTATTGAAGATAAACAGCGCTACTTGACCGATATGAATGAGTCTCCTCAGAGACTGATTAACTTAATTTACGCATTCATTAGGTGCCACGGAGTCTGCAGCAATATTTGAGCACTTTACTGGTTTACCTGTCTCAAATTTACAATTTGCAGAGTATTAAAGCCACTAACTTGGGAACTTTTTGGTCTCTCTTACAGACACAATTAAGGCAAGAAATAAACAAGCCACTAAGGAGAAGCAACACATTTGAACCTTGTGTAATTCTAAAAGCTACACAGCCACAGTAATGTTTCACTTTTGCAATGAAAAGGGACAATTGGCGCTACCTAAAAAATAACTGCCGTCCTTGGTCACATGACATGACACATAAAATACCACATGGAAAGATAGTGTATAACACTAATGCTGCTAGAACACATGCGTCTTACATGTTGAGTTCTACCATAAGGAAAACCACTCAACTTTTGTGTGTGATTCCATATGCAATGTATCCTCCACCTAATATAGAAGCCACGAACGCTAACTAATCTCCGCACACATTTAGAGCAAATTAGTTTTGTGCTAAAGAGAATGGTACCACAGGCAGAGCAAGGGGTTAACTGAAACAAATATATAGCTTTGTGATATTCACACCTAACTGACAGTGATGGAACATGTTTTACGTATAGAGTACACATGTACCTTTCCCACCCCGCCCCCACCACCTCCTTGCCTCTAGACTAATTAATTAATTGAAATTAATTAATTAAACAAACATTAAAGTTTACACCTTAGTGCCATAGGGCCATAACGCCATAGCACCATAGCGCCTTAGCAGCAGACAGCCTCCATAACTATCCCAATAGTGCACTCTGCACTAAAAATGACTCACTGAGCTTTTCTTTGGGCCAGAACAAAATGGCTGTAATACCAAGGTGGCTGTATTAATGGATGGCCATAAGGCGGGGTTCCACTCTATATATATTATAACACATATACCTGAATATCTTCTTTCCGTAATCAGTCTCCTGTATTCTATTTTGTGTTGAATCATACCAAGGTTGTGGACAGTATATTTCTACTTTGATATGCATGTCAGTCTTCATCCAAGGACTGACATTTCAGGCTATGAACAAACTTCCTGCACCAGTCCAGCAAAAGTTTTTCACTTGCATAATGTGTTAACTGCATGTAACAATTCACAGTTCATTGTACTAAACAAGCCTGATCCTCTAATATTAGCAATATTTTAGAAAATAGCCCACAGAAATATGCGCACTGATTGGCTAAAAATTTTGTTTCTATAACTCGATAGAAACACAGAACTAGCACAAGCTGTTGACGTAACAGTGGCGCAAACAAAGAGAATTTCCATGGTGATGATCAAAATAAACAAGCTGTTTTCTCTTTTTGTCATGGCATGTTCTAAAAGAAATAGAAAACATGTTTTCCATGTTTCTATCAAGTGAAATATCAGAAAACTTTTGCCAAAGGTTCACAATTTGCTTGCCAGAGCCACTTTTGCATAGTACCATAACATGGGTTAATTCCATTAAGTGGAATATTCAAACTCAATTAATAGGAAATTAAAAATTAATGCACAAGCATGTCATTTTACCATCTGCTGAGTGTAATTCAAGACCAGTATTCCAAGCTCCAACAACAAGATAATTCACCTGACCCTTTGCATCTTGAACTTCACCTGTAACACAATGAAACATGTAGAGAGTAAGCAGAGTCTAAAACGACAACCGAGGAATGGACTGTTATAATATTAAGTTAAACTATAGCTAATTTGCTTTTAGTACTGTAATTCATTCCCCTGAAATTGCCCCTACATAGATTTTAGGAACAATTCAGAGACACAATCAGGAGGAAACTATGAAACAAAATAATGAATTGTCTAAAGTAAGGAAAGAATATAAAGTCATAGAGACTGGCCTAGCAAGATAACTTTTAAATTACTAAATTGTCCAATTTGTAACAATGAAACAAGATAATCCAAAAGATACCATTGCTCTGAAGTATTTTAATTAACAATTATTCGCCAAAGGCGAGGTGAACATTGGTGAATATTCACCAAGATGAAATCAAGGTGAATATTCACCAAAGTTCACTGAGCCTGAGGCGAATAATTGTTTTAGTATAATTTTCAGAGGTGAATATAAAGGACTAAAAAATAACAGACTAAAACATAAAACACAGACGTAATACACATGTGCTGCCATAATTTTAATAATAAGCTTACATGTACATTGATTGTGAATCAATTTACTCATCGAGTTCGGCAGTAAAACAAATGAGCGAAGAACTACGAAAATAAATTCATCCGGTTCCTTTGTTTTATCGTTGTTGACTTCATTCACAGCTGCCATCATCGTCTAAAAATGAGTATCTTTAGTTTGAAGGAACATAAATGTCAGTCAATCGATCGATCAACGTAACCATTGCGTTTACGATTCTTAAATGCCTTGAATACAAGTTCTTGGAAAAATTTTTGGTCTAAGGGCGACAGCGGTCACTTTGAAAATTCTCCATCCTTTCTAATATCCTGAATTGAGTGATGCCTTTCGAATAAATGAAAACTTCATTCAGCAAGTGTCCGCCATGTTTACTTGCTGAGATGGCAAAGATGGCGAACTTAGTCACCAAGCTCCAGTGGGGTGAATAAAGCGTCACATGATGAGCTTTTTTAACCAATCAGAAAGTCCAATTCTTATATTCACCTCTGGAAATTACACCAAAAGGTGAATATTATGGCTGTTTCATAATTTCTCAGACTTACCCAGCCAGTATGTTTTTGACTTTCAGTATTTTATGACTTTTTTAATTTTACCCTGCTGACTGCATTTGGGTATTATTTTTATGCTTTCATACCATCATACCACAGAGCCAAACTACCATCGAATGCAAATTATGCATGCCACAATTGTTAGGATGCCTTTTGTCCTCTTCCATTTAATGGCTATAGAGTACCGCTGAAATGAAGGTGCATTATCTTCTCCATACACGAAATCAGCACAAATCTACAACTGGTGCCCCTTTTATGAACTGTCGTAGTATCGCTAAGAAACCTGTCTCGGCTTCTGGTCTGCGGTCGCTTGTTAGTTCCTAGGCCCCCGGTATATATAAGCAGTATTGATAATGCAACTTGTGACTTTTTCTACATGGTGCTTGTGTGATTGAAGTGTGTGTTTTTCCTTGGCCGTATGCCTCCTAGTTTCCTTAACAACTACAACATGGCGTCAGGAGTGGTTGTCAATTTGTCAACTGCTCACCGCTACTGTATCTTCAGCAAACCAGACCGATAGTTAATCCTGTTTTACGCTCGTCGGAACCAAGATGGCAGAACTCGCAAGTTTACCAATCCCAACCATGGATTGGCATTCACAGGACACTCCACAAGCCTTCAAGAAGTTTAAAGCTTGATACGAATTTTACTTCTCTGGCCCACTGAAAGAAAAATCGGAAGAACAAATGAGCTACCTTCTCATCTGCTCAGGTGATGATGGCATCGAATTACCTTCCATGTGGGCCTTATCTGCTGCGGAGAAGAAGAAACTCGATACCTACTGGACTCGCTTTGAGAACTACTCATCTCCAATGAGCAACTTTCAGCTCTCAAGGTACAAGCTCAGGACCCTGAAGCAAGAACCTGGCACGACAGTGGATTCATTTGTGAAGAAAATTTGAATTCTGGTCGAAGAATGTCGATTTACGAGCCCTGATGAGCATATCATCGATGCTCTTATCTTTGGATCTAATTCCAAGTGTACCCAAACCAAGCCCCTAGACAAGGACGCCACTCTAATGCTTGATACCGCTCTGGATATCGCCCAGACTGAAGAGGTAACAAGTAACTAAATTACAGAAATTTCACCTCGTACTTCAAGTCACGTTGACACGCTAAATTGTGATCCTCCCATCAGGCCCTACGGCCCCACCGTTTGTTTGTGTGGATGTTGCGGTACCGAGCACGAAATTTCTGAGCAATCTTTTTGTCCTGCTTATGGTTCAAAATGTGGTGCATGCGGAAAAGAGAACCATTGGAGAAAAGTCTGTCATTTATCGAAGTCTGACAGAAAGGGGAAGACTAAGCATGGTCGTCAAAAGCTTCCTAAACCTTCAAAAGGGAAATCTGATAGAAAGAAGCATTTTCATAGCCTTCAGGCTCGTGATCAAAGTGAAGACAGCCAAGTTCCAGATCAGCCATACTTCCATACCTTGTCAGTTAATCAGATCACCAAGAATGAGACTCAAGCCTTCCTAAAGGTAGAAGTGGTCTCAGATCACTGTAAGAAACTGCTCTTGTGTAAGGTTGAGGGAAACATTATCTTTCTGAGTAGGTACAAGTCGCTCTTCCCAAATGCATCCTGTAACCCTGGTGGCATTCCCACTATTAGGTCTGCCAACATGCACAGATTTGAACCTGGTAACTATGAATTTCAGTATCACAAACCACGAAGGGGCTTCCAAGCCAAGCACTCCACCTTGACCTATCTGCGACCGAGATCCAGTTGCTGAAGAGCAGGTGCTCAAACAGTTCAAGGATTGCTTTCAAGGTGTTGGTTGCTTTCAGAGCAAATATCACATTACAGTTGATCCTGCTGTTCCTCCAGTTGTGCACCCTCCACAAAGAGTTCCAGAGGACCTCAGGGAGCTCTTGAAGAAGGAAATTGATTCATTGGTTGAGCAAGAAATCTAAGCAAAAGTTACTGAGCCTGCTGACTGGGTCAACTCCCTTGTAAAGAGCACTGGTGCACTGCAGCTTTGCCTGGACCTTAAAAATCTGAACTGTGCTATCAAGAGCCCACACTACTTTACACCTACACTAGAGGATGTTCTACCTAAACTTAATGGTGCTAAATGCTTCTCGATTCTTGATGCACACCGCGGTTACTGGAATATCAAGCTTACCCAGGAAAGCTCGCCGTTGACAACCTTTAATTCACCGTTTGGAACATACAGATTTTTACATCTGCCTTTCGGCCTAGTTTGTGCCCAGGACATTTTCCAAAGGAAAGTGCACGAAACCTTTGGTGACTTACCATGTGTCACTGGAATTGCAGATGACATTGTTGTGTATGGCTACAACAGTGATTTTAGCGATCATGATGAAAACCTTCATGCTGTTCTTCAGTGTGCTCGTGAGACTGGTCTTCCCTTCAACCTGCACAAATGTAAATTCAGGTGCACTCGAATTCCCTTCTTTGGCCATATCATAGGTGCTGAAGGTCTCCAGCCTGATCCACGGAAGATTGACTCCACAATGTCTATGGACCCCTCAACCAGCCTTGCAGATCTACAAACATTCCTTGGGATGGTCCACTTCCTGAGTCGTTTCATTCATAACTTGGCATACATGGCAGCTAGTCTCTGGGCACTCACGAAGAAAACAAGTGAATTTGTCTGGAGTCCTGAACATCAGTCTGCCATAGACCGCATCAAGAAGTCAATCAGGACCCCTACCTCATTGCAGTACTTTGACAGTACCCAGCCCGTAACCATTCAGGTGGATGCCTCATTGAGGGGTTTAAGTGCTGTTCTCCTACAAGCCAACGGTCCAGTGGAGTGCGCTAGCAAGTTGTTGACCACAACTGAGAGTTGCTACTCCAACATTGAGAGGGAAATGTTCGCTGTCCTGTTTGGTTTGGAGAAGTTCCATTATTATGCCTATGGCCGGCCCGTTGTTGTGGAATCTGACCACAAGCCGCTAGAAGCTATCTTCAAAAAGTATCTGTCAAGTGCACCACCCCGCATCGCTAGGATGATGCTGCCCATACAGAAGTACGACACACAAATCAAATATGTCCCCGGAAAGGACATACCTGTTGCTGACGCTCATTCAAGAATCAGCTCATGTTATGGTAAAGACGTACAAGGGCCTGATGTATCTGTACACGAGGTCCATCTTCATCTTAATGCAAGCCCAACAAGAGTGGCCCAGATAAGAGAAGAAACTGATACAGATACAACCTTATCAGCCCTGCGTGAAATCGTTAAGCATGGATGGCCTGAAAAGAGATCTAACTGCTCTGCCTATCTTCATGCTTACTGGAACTATTGTGATGAGCTTAATGTAGCCGATGGCCTGATCCTGAAGGGCACGCGTATTGTAATCCCTGGGTCTCTTCAATCTCATGTCCTGAAACAGCTACATTATGCCCATCAGGGTGCTGAGAAATGCAAGCTCAGGGCAAAGGGATCAGTATTCTGGGCAAACATCAACCATGATATTGAAGAGCTGGTTAAGAGCTGCCCCCATGCCAGTGTGACCAGAAGTTGAATGTCAAGGAACCTTTGCTGCCTCATGATGTGCCGCAGAAGCCATGACACACCTTAGGCTCTGATATATTCTACTGGAACAATGCCAACTACTTGTTAGTCATTGACTACTATAGTAAGTTTCCTGTGGTAAAAAAGCTCACTAGCATCCAGTCACCTGCAGTCATTGCACATCTGAAATCTGTCTTCGAAAAACATGGGATCCCAAGTAAACTGGTAACAGACAATGGCTCACAGTATACATCTGCTGCCTTCCAAGAGTTCAGTCGTAGCTATGGATTTACTCATGTCACATCCAGGCCCCCATATCCTCAGTCCAATGGTTTTAGTGAGAGGACAATGCAGACTGTGAAGGATCTTTTGCACAAGTGTAAGGAATCTGGCTAGGACTCTCATTTGGCTATGCTTTCTCTCTGTAGTACCCCCCTCAGTCATGATTTACCTTCCCCTGCAGAGCTTTTGAATGGCCAAGTATATCAGACAAATCTACCAGCTGTGTCAAAGCCCTCAATCTCTGCAGATGGAGACATCAACGTGAAACTGCAACTCAGACAAGACAAGCAGAAGGTGCAAAATGATGAAACAGCCCGGCAGCCACTTCATTCGTTGCTCCCAGAAAATCACATTCGAGTCTTCAATCCAGCTAGTGGTACCTGGATGCCAGGCATTGTCCAACATGTGGCAGATACCCCACGTTCATACCTGGTAGCCACTGAGAAAGGTGGAACACTTCGGAGAAACAGTTGTCATCTTTGCGCTACTGGAGAGTCTTTTCAGTCCCAAAGTGATGAAGTCCCTGACGATGTTCCAGTAGCCGACTCCATCTCATGTGCAGCGGATCACGAAGAGCATAGTACCAGCAGTGCCCCCGTATGCCCTGTAAGTGCTGCCTGCTCCTCTGCTGAGCCACCCGAGTCTGTGTTGCCAAGCACAACAGAGGATCCTTCTCCTGTGCAGCTACTTCGGAGATCCAGTAGAAGAATCAGTGCTGCCTGCTCCTCCTGTTCGTGCCACAATTGCTAGGATGCCTTTTGTCCTCTTTCATTTAATGGTTATAAAGTATTGCTGAAATGAAGGTGCATTACCCAAACACGAAATCAGCACAAATTTACAACTGATGCCCGTTTTATGAACCTTGTGTTACCATAGGAGTTTTCGTAGAGCACTTGCTGTGTGTTTACCACCGATCACTTTGTACTTCTTCTCTTGCACATTCATATAAAACGGTGACATGTTACCATGGTTACCAACAGTTTTCGGTCTGTTGTAGAAGTTTTTATTCAACTCTAAGCCTGAATGCATTCATTACAAAATGAACTCTATGGTTTTAAGATCACACATCTAGATCATACCAAGCACAGAATAGGAAAAGGTTATTTCAATTTTTCCTGTACTAAGTACTTGACGCATTTGCCGAAAAATCTAAATAAAATTTAAGTGTTATTTCTGTTGTTTCCATGCAGTTATGAATGCAATAGAAAGTTTTAAATGGAAACAAGCGTAGAACTAACGTACTAAGGAAAGTTTTCATTAAAACAAGGGTTGTACTAACATACCAAAGAAAGCTTTGAAACAGGGGTTGTATTAACGTACTAAAGAAAGCTTTGAACTGAAAGAAGGGTCAAAGAAATGTACTAAGGCACTAAGGAACTGAAGTAAATTTGGTGAAATATGCGACCATCCAAATGTACTGATGTACAAAGGAAAGTAAATGTGGTGAAATTAGCAGCCATGCTAACATAGTTACTCAAAGAAAGTAAATTTGGTGACTTGCTAACGTTTTAAGGAAAGTGCGAATATTGGTACACACCATTTTTGTGTAGCTTGATATGCTGGAGGAAGTAAAATTTTCCTGATTGCTGATTTTTTTTCACTTCAAGTTTTCACCATTAATAGAAGCATTGTCTGGAATTCGGCCGGGTGTACTTTTTATGTAGCCTCTTAGAATAAGCATCACAGACTTTTCTGTTATCATTAAATTTTGATGATTTTAACTCGTTTTTCTTTTTGGGTGAGAGGAAAATATGGGAACCTACCGTCATTCAGCATGCTATATAGTTTAAAATCACACTACCAGTAAATATCTAAGAGGTGTCATCAATAGTAGAAACTAATATTTCCACAACAGTCTCTGATAACTTTGCTTTCTACTTACTCTTTCCGTTTGATTGGGAAAAAATTAGCATATACCGTGTACAGTAACTGTTAAAGATGATAAGTATCTGTAAAGTGAGGTCAACTTGGTATTGGAGCATGTCACTCTTGTCAGAGGAAAGTGTCCGTTATTTGGATTAAGTGGGCTATTGTAAGAGAACATACATAGGGTTTGATGGGCTTAAAAACAGAAGGGCTTATATCCAGGGGGGGGCTTATAAGAAGAATAAAAAAATGTTTCGAAATGAGCTAGTGCAATGTTGATTGAAATATGTTTTTCATGTACTGACTTTTATTTAAACTTTAAAAGATCATTATTAATCAAATTCATTTCATTTCAAACTAGAAGGGGGGGGGGGTGTTTAGATCCAAAGGAGCTTTACACGTAGAGGGACCTATAACCAGAGGGGCTTATATCTGGGAGGGCTTATAAATGGGAATTTACAGTAGTTTGGTATTTTAAGGGTTGGCTTAGAGCTGGTTCATATTTCCCTCAAAATCCAACTATTACATGTATGCTCCAAATTATGCTTGCCCGTAATACTGTGTTGTGGGACTTAAAAAAAAAACATGGTAGTTAAGTGTCGCAATTGTCCACGTTGTCAATAGTCATAATTTGAAACAGAGACTGTGGTCAAGTACCTATAGTTACGTTAGTACCACCGCATATCTTCCCTTCAGTATGTTAGTGTGGCCGCATTTTTCAGGTGGCTGAACACAGTTTTTGATACCTATGTTTCATTCACCTTTTTCTCTAAAACCCTTGATCCCTTGGTTGCCAAAATTGGCAGCAAGCAAGTTAACAACGCAAACTTTGGTTTTTTGATAGCTTAGCTGATGTATGTGCCATTGCCATGGCAACATGAACAAATATAAACGGGCCTTTAAAATCGCTTTTGTTGATTTTGTAGAAAATCTAGTCATTAGGTTTTCTTTATAATTTGCATGCAGCAAGCTTGTAACGATACTCACAAGTTAACACCATTTTTATAATAATTTCACAGAGAGATCTTTAATTATCCCTTGTTGAAGGTTCACTGGAATATCCAGAATTTCCTTTGTTAAAGTTCAATTTTTTTCAGTACTCCAGTTACTTATTTCCTAAAGTATTTTTGTGCCAAATTTCGTGAAATTCTAATGAGTGGTTCTCGAGAAAAAGGCGTATTTTCGAGAAAGGAATTTTTCATTTAATTGCAATTTTTTGACCTACTATGCATGCGCTGCATTTAACTGGGTTCTTTTGGTAACAACGAAAAAGCTGAGAATTGCTGGGTTCTTTGCATCGTTACCTTTTGTAACATATCTTTGCAATAAAAGATTAAAACAGTCAATACACTGCATTCAATTATAGAGAAAAATAGCACAGATAATGCAGGCATTGGGCAAATAAAGTGATCGCTCTATTGACAACATGTTTGTTTTTTGCAATCCTTGTGCACGCGCTGAATCGCATCGGCAAAAGCGCGTTCGAAAACCATGTTCGGCCACCTTAACTAACTTTCCTTCAGTACGTTAGTATGACTGCATATTTTACTTACTTTCCTTTGGTGTGTTAGTAGACTCTTAGTACGGCCACAAATTTTATCAACTTTCCTTCAGTATGTTAGTGCGACTCCATATTTTACTTACTTTTTTTCAGTACGTTAGTATTTTCAGGACGCACATGTTAACAACAAACAAACTTACGAAGAACTTAAACGCGACCCGACCCCAGCACTTCAACATAAACTTAACAGCAAAATACTTACGCTTAAAAAGACTGACGCTATTGACACTCAACGCTACTATCGACTGAGGTGCTCAGTACCTCAACCACCGAAACTTTACGGACTACCGAAACTGCACAAACCTGGTATACCGATGCGGCCTATAGTGTCATTCTGTGGGTCCCCTACGTATCAACTATCTAAGTACTTGACAACCATACTGCAACCCCTCACTGACAAATCAAGACGCAAACTACAATCTACGGAGAACTTTATTGACGCTATTAAGACAGTACAGATACCTGACGACTACAAACTTGTGTCTTTTGATGTGATATCACTGTT
>NC_138147.1:21135000-21155000 GCF_964199315.1 Orbicella franksi
GATGGTGTTATGTAAAAGGCTTAGTCATTACTGCAGCAAACCATCTTGACACTACATGTACAAGTTCACTTGACATGTGCAAACAGTGCCGAGCTCAGAGAGGTAAAACTCACAAGGGACAAGGCACAACATGCTGCATAAAATAGGGATTAAATGAAGAGCCTTGTTGTGTCATGTCCCATAGGGACTAAGAGGTAAATAAAGAATTATTATTAGAGGATAAAGTAACTAAGTAAACAGTATTCTGCAAAACATTTTCCACTTAAAATTTTTAATGACTTGTCTATGTTGATACTAAAAATCAAACAATCAATGCTACTTAATTCACTTATATCTACACCTTTATTTTTCCCATGATTGCCTTCTCACTTGCAGCAATTGAACTCCCAGATACTGACATTTAAATACAACACTCAAACCGAATGGAATCGAACCAAGCATAAGCCCACAAGTAGGCATTGCAGACCTATTTTTCAGATGGATTGTGTTAGTCACATGTTCAACTGAAAAAAATACACACGCATGAATTATGAAACATAGCATATAATTATCTTCAAATATAATGTACATCAATGTCTTTCCACTGGTAGTGGAAGGCCATACAACCATAGTTTACTTAACTTTTTTAACAGATCAAAGGTTGCCCATCTTTGTGCTCTAACGATCTACTGTAAATTTCAGAACTTCTTCAAAACACCACTTAAACGGTTTGCTTGAATTTCGTCTGAGCCTTAAGAGTTTACAGAAATTTTGTTTACTTTAAATATCCTGTTCTCAATTTTTTTTTTGAATTACTTCAAACATTGTTGTTTGTACCATTAAAAATACCTTTCAGCCTTCTGAAGTTGTCCTGAACTTTTCTGACAGGTTGAAAGTGTAGAATACACTGTTCTCTTGTAAAGTGATTCATTACCACCACATCTCCTTCCTACAAAGTTGATAGATAAGTAAATCTTGATTATTTGCAGAATAATCACATGGAGTGAACAAAAAGATCAACATGCAATAAAAATCTTGGAAATAACCGCAAATCCAATTGTCAGGTGTTAACATTATGAACATTGCTTACACAGCTACTCAAACTCTACTGTGGAACTTGGTTCCAGAAAACACACACATACCTCATGGAAGATCACTGGAAAATTATAAAAGGGGGAGGGGAAGGGGGAGGAGTTCAAAAGAAGGAATTTCTGAAGGAAAGATAGAGAGAGATGTTCTTGAAGATCGTTTTTTCAAGGTTTCTTTTCTGAATGTGCTTGAAAACAAATGTCACCAAAAATCAATTATTATTACAATTACTGTTATTATTATCATTATCATTATCATTATCATTGAGTAATAATGGTAACTGAACTGAGTGGAGTGCAATTCGGTCTGAAATCATACATGTGATTTCAAAATCGAATGAGCATACAGCACGAGTTCGATTTGAAATCAGAAGTATGATTTCACAACAAAATTGCATGACACGAAGTTCAATTGCCACTTTATTAGATCCATTCTGAAATCGCACCATTTTATCACCTTAAATTTTAGATTTTGGTGTATTGTTCAATTAGCTGGTTTGTTGAAATATAGCAGAACCGGAAACGCCTTTACGGCTATTTAGTATGCAAAACAATGTCATGCGGCGAAAACTCATTCAAGCACGACAAAGTAACAAGCAGTTCTGAGACTTTTCGTAGTCTTTAGAGAAGGAATTTCAAGGTGCATCCTGTGTAATTCCACGATGGATTTCTTTTGAGTTGTAAAACTCCCTCGAGTGCACGATGCCCAGTAGATAGTTCTTTTCTTTTAAAGACCATTCGGCGGTGCTCTGCATGATTTTAAGGGATTCCAGCTCATAATCATGTCCCTTTCTTTTTGTGACCTCACCGTGGAACTTAATTAGGACCTTCAAATTCTTGTGGCGCCATTTGTTTCAAGATATTTTCAAGATAGCGGGACTGGCACCAGCTTCAGAAGACATTCGTTCATTCACTGTTTTGTGGAGCGGGGCATATTTTGACTATGTTTATTCACAGTGACAGAGTTGAGTTCTTGTGTTGCTTTGTTTGAAACTACCGAAAACCTGGAAACATCTACCTTCTTGAGATGGCTCTGAATTTGTTTTTGTGTGGTTTTTGTTTGTTTATGTTTTGCTGGACTCGGTATCACACAGATCTTGAGCAGATGTTGAAGACAAATCACCAAAATATTCGTCAAAATGGACACTGAAAGTTATAAACTTCCATTAAAGTAGGTTTTCAGTCTAAGGGAGCTCGTAATTGTCATTCAGAAACTGTAATTAATTAAATTTGTTGATTGTTTTGGAAAAAACAACAATAACAACAAAGTTTTGGCAATAATAGTTGCAAAATTTGCCACACAATGGCTTTTTGCCTTTCATGATAGAGTGCTTTTCAAATCTCATCAAGTCATAGTTCCCGCATCACTGTCACCTGAACTCTTACAGAAGATACACAAAGCACACCAAGGTGCAGACAGTAGCACACAAAGATGCAGTCAACCCATGCAGTCACATGCCATACCATCTAGGCCATGAGAAAGAGTGAGTGCAGATTTGTTTCAACTAAAAGGCAGTAATTACCTTGTGCTTGTGGACCATTACAGTGACTATATTGAACTTGAGTCTTTAAGAAATACATCAGCCTTCGCAGTAATACAAGCCATGAAAAGAAACTTCGCACCTCAAGCCACTGAATGTGGACTTTGCTGTTCACAAAGGATTCATAAGCAGTGTCAAGAGTCAAAGACTATGTTATGTAGACTCACAAGCAAGATGAACTGAAAGACAGAAAAAGCTCAGAAACAGATCATTGGGATGGCCCAGCACAGCCTGAAATTGCATCCACACACTCTGAACAGGAGCAGGAAAGACAACCAGCTAACCCTGAGCTGATGAGAGAAACGATCCATCAACCCCACATGCAATTAGATAGCGTACCACCTCAAGCTGTTGAATGCGGACTCCACTGTTCACACATGGAATTAGAGAGTGCACCACCTCATGCCATTGAATGTGGACTTTGCCCTTCACAACCGAATTGTAAATGGCCATCAAGATTCAAAGACTATGTTATGTAGACTCACAAGTAAGATGAACTGAACTCTAATATACTAGTATACTTATTTATTTATGATTATTCTTTCTAAGAGAGAGGGTGTTGCACAACTATTGTAATTAGCACCTCAACAGTTGTACCTTCGTTATTTGCACGCACCAATACATGTAATTATCATATCAGCATTAGCACATAATGCCAGTATTAATCTCTGGACAGGCTTAATTAAATATTCAACTTTGAACATGAAATGTAACGGTCAACATCATGACCACCTTAACAAACAGAGCGCTGACATCCAGTTTACCAAAGAAATTGAAGAAAATAGAAAACTTCCTTTTCTAGACTGTTCGGTAAGCTGCGACAACAATGAACTTCGAAGGAGGGTGTACAGAAAACCGACATATAGCAAGAGATTTCTTGACGAATCATCCTACAACCCGACTTCACACAACACCAGGACTATCAAGACTTTGACAAGACGAGCACAACTAGTTTATGACACACCGCACAGCTTATGTGACCAAAACAGATACCTGGAATGTGTTTTCCACAAGAACAAATGCAACGCCGACTTTTTTAGATGAAACATTCATGGACCTGCTAGAACTGATGAAGCAAACAGAAACTCGACACCTGTTACAATTGCAACTACAATGGCGACCACGACTGTTCCATGCATGGGACATGTGAGCATGTAAGATATAACAGAAACTGCTCACTACATTGATAATAAATTAATTATAATGCAAAGAAATGTTCTGAAGTCAAATGTCAGTTATTCACTTTTAAATCTAGCGTGAATGGAATCCATGACCTACTGAGCACCAGGCAGGTGCACTATCCACTGAGCTACAAGAACTTATGGAGAGCAAGGTCATTTAACTGAGTTCATATGTGACAGGCATCCTGCATACTGCTAGGATCAGCACAGACTATCACTTAAACTTTTGGAGCATCCTACATGCAGTCCCTATACAATCTGTATGGAGGCATACAGTCTGTTAAACCTTGATTTTGATGGTTTAAGTGAGCAAAACAACCCTCAGTAGGGAAAAAGAAGGTGCTTGTACATTTGACCACAATACATTGTAAACCTAACACAGCTTATTAGGCACACAGAAAGCCATACCTTTTGTAATATTTGCCCCTGTGCTAACGACATTGTGAATGCAAGGTGTGAAGATTTTATAGAACTTTCTGTACAATTTTATGAACATTTTTGCAAAAGATGATTATTGTATAGATGAGGAAATACACACCATCTCTGATTTCTCAAATAACATAAACACGATACACACCTGATCCACGTAAAGACTGCCAACAAGAATATTATGAATAGTAGTGATTGGTTTCTTCCATGTATAGTGATGCCCATCTGACTTGAACTTCACATGACAAATGCCAGTTGGGATAACCTTGAAAAACTGTACATAAATACACGTGTGTAAATTACTTGACTATAAAAAACTAATTATTAGGACATTCTTGTGTGGCAAATACCAGAAAGTAGACTTTTTGGAATACCTGTCCTCTGAATCTATTATCAAGCTTGTACTCCTGCCAGAAAACCCAGTGGTCAGATTCAGCATGAAGAGCTGAGATGGGTGGATGATGAGATACCTAAAAGAAAAAGCCAATCATAATATTACTAACTGCCAGCAGTAGTAAGGGGCCTCAGCCTTGGAAGCAATCAGTACTTGAGATGGTGACCTTGCAACATCATACCAATTTCATTCCCAGAAGCTGAGATCTTTTAAATTAGCACCAAGAAATTGAGACCTTGGAGAAAAATCAGGTGAGACAGCATAAATTGAGCAATTCCTTTTATGACATTTTATAATATAGATAGGACCCTGCGCACGCTCTGATTGGTCAAAAACCCATGTTTTATCAGAGTATAAAACATAGAAAAAGCTTGTTTTATTGTTTTACACCACATTACCTCTATTTTATTAGCCATGTATTACACTGTGATAAAACACTCCAGACATTTCAGAACACTTGAGAAATGTAGAAGGCACTCGTCTGTGGCTTGTGTTTTCTACATTTCCCTCATGTTCTCAAATGCCCATCGTGTTTGTCACAGTGTAATACATGGCTTAGGCTTCTTTATTTAAGAAATAGAAAACATGCGCCATGTTTCTATCGAGTTATAGAAACACAAGTGGAAGTTTGGGAGAACGAGAAATGCTGTGGGAACACAAGCCACAGGTGAGTGTTTCCACAGCTTTTTTGAGTTCTCCCAAACTTTCACCACTGTTTCTATAACTCGATAGAAACAAGGAGAACATGTTTTCTATTTCTTTTAGAAAACACTGCGAGAAAAAAAAAGGAAAACAACTTGTTGACTTTGATTATCAAAAGGTAAATTATCTTTGCTTGCACCATCATTACATCAACAGCTCGTGCTAGTTCTGTGTTTCTATCAAGCTATGGAAACATGATTTTTAACCAAATATATCGGCGAGCATATTTTCTTAGGGCTGTTTTCTAACTGTTAAATATTAACCACTCCAAGCCATGAATGTAACATTTTTGAGCTTGGTTACTAAGCTTGCCACCATTGCCATCTCGGCAAGTAAACATGGCGGACAGTTTCTGAATGAATTTTTCATTTATTTGGAAGACATCACTCCAAGTGCAGGATATACGTACATATTTGAAAGGATGGAGAATTTTCAAAATGACTGCTATTACCATTGGACCAAAACTCCATTCAAGAACTTGTATTCAATGCATCAAGAAAAATCATAAGTGCAGTGATTATGTTGATTGATTGACAGAAATTTATTTGGGTCAGGTAGCAGCTCTCGTAAGGTCTCACATGAATGGCTCAATGCCCTTTGAGAGGACAATAGATCAGAACAAAGAACAGAAACAATGCCCCCTTTAAGTCCCAAAACAATCACAGCTGCTGCAATAATGATAAATAGAATTTAAAGCTTATGAGAGCTACTGCACTTCGGATTTATTTTTCTTCAAACTCAAACTACTCATTCTTAGACGATGATGACAACTGTGAATGAAGTCAACAACAATAAAACAAAGGTACCAGATGAATTGATTTTTTCACTAAGTGTTTTGCTTGTTTGTTTTACTGCCAAACTCGATGAGTAAACTGATTCACGATCGATGTACATGTAAGCTTATTATTAAAACTATGCTGCATATGTGTAGGCAAATGAACAATTGCGTCTGTTTTCATGTTTTAGTCCGTGTAATTCTCTTTGATCAGCTCTGAAATTATACTAAAACAATTATTCGCCTCAGGCTCAGTGAACATTGGTGACCAATGTCACCAATCCTCGTTCTCTTTGTCTTTGGCAAATAATTATTGTTAAATATACACGTACATGTGGAACAATGTCGCAAAAATTATCAGAAACAGTCCTGGTGATGTGCAAAATGTAAGAATTTGAGATCAGGATTGTCACTAAGGGCTCTGGGAATTTCCCCAGCTACAATGAGTTAGAGCCTCCACTACTTTGATAGAGAACTGAACTTTGGAGACTGAAAAAATGCATCCCTGGCTAGTACAGTGATGATACACTTGTGTCCCCAGGATTTCGTTTTCAAATAAATGGCATGCAATGCATGCAGAGGCGATGACGTGTATGTGCTATTTCTAAAATTGTTCCAAAAAAATTGGAACATAAACAGACAGGCTGATGGTTAAGCTTAATCAAAAGTAAAAGTAAGATACAACATCTGTAGGAAGTAGCTGTGTTGTAAGTAGCTTTGCATAGTTGGGTTTTGAAAGTCCAAGCTTACTAATGTTCCCTTTGTTCAATTGTTCCTCTTTGAACTGAATAATGCAATTCACCTTTTTCCCTTTTGTTTACTTTTTGAAGTGACTGGCAGTGAGACTTAAAAATCTTTAAGAAATAAAACAATGTAAAAGAATATTGTGATAGAAAGCCCTGAGAGAAATCCAGTGGTGGATCCAGACTTTCACCAATACAGTTTATTTCATGTTTCACAGATAAGTTCAGATATTTCAGTACTTATACACTGTTCTGGCAGTACTCATTCAACTGAATTCACCTTAAGACCGCAAAAAGTCCAGGCTAAACAGTGCTCCCCAATACGTAAATTTATTGTTGACCCTTGACCTATCGCGTGTGCAACTTGCTTGTAGATCTAAAGTTGTATGTATAGATGATGTGTTCATATTATCAGTTTGCCGGTGAGCGCAAATTTCTCCGATATTGCATAAAGCACAATCCACAATAAAAATCTTCTTCTAAACGCTGAAACTAAAGACACTCTGCGGATCCTACAAACTGCAAAAGACAGCCGCAAAGGATAAGTTCCTAGTTCCCCGAAACCAAAGATGGCAAATAAACTCTTTCTGCTGATCCTAGAAGCTGCAAAGAAATGAATAAACTTGCATCTCTCCAGATAAAGTGAAACGTGTTGTTTAAAGTACATCAACAACATACGCAAACTTGAAAACAACAAACAGTATTTTCACCGTTTCTCTCTGAAATCAACACCTTATCTTGAAATAACAGACATCTGGCAATGCTAATTACCTCACCGGAAATTAATTTGTTGTTTTAACCTTATACCTGTTTTTAATGAACCTTCCTATTGATTTACCACTGACAAAACCATTATCTATTGTTTAATCACAACCACTCTTCCGTAGAGAGAAAATGTAAAATACCACATTTGTAAAACTTTACAAAAAACTAAAAACTGCAAATAAATTGTAACTTGAATTCATTGTCACTACTGTAAACCTTCTGTTTTATTACAAAAATAACCTGTTTTCCATTGTGAATGGTTTTCAGCTGAAAATCCTGTGGTTAAATCACGTCTTCCGGACTCTTCTGGTTGTTTTTCACAAGCCAAACCTAATTTGTGCTCTTATCATGTGTGACAGTTATAAGCTGTTTTCATTACAGCAAAAGGATTAGTTCTTCAGCAAACTACTTTTTTTTAAAGTTGAAAGATACATTGCATTGCCTCCAGGTAAAATATAAACAATAGCATAAACCAGAACTTCCCTCTCACATCACTTGAGTATTTTTGGCTTTCATGTAAATGTTGTGTAACCGAACGGCTGCTCTGTTTTCCATTAAAGAGACCATAATCTAAGCTATAGTAACCAATTCTGATCAAAGCAAAACCTTCAGCTAGCTCACCTTTTCATTACACTATTCCCCATTGCTTCCTGCTATCTCAACTGGTTTCAAATATAAATGTTGTGTAACCCAACTGCCGCTCTGTTTCTACTTAAGACACCATAATCCAAGCTACATTAACAAATTCTGATCAAGAAAAAAACTCCAGCTAGCTCACCTTTTCATTATGTACACTTTTCTCCATTGCTTTCTTCTATCTCAACTGCTTTCACAGTGAACTTCTTCAATGCTTTTCTCCAATTCTAGTTCAATTTCACAAATATTTCAGCCCACAAATATGTTTGCTCACCAATACGTAAATTTCATGTAGACCCTTGACCTATCGCGTGTCCCACACACACAATGCTCTTCTTCTAGTACAATTTCACCACTATTTCAGCCCAGATATATTTACTTTATATTTACCTAAACAATGCTAACCAATACATGTACGTAAATTTAATGTAGAACCTTGACCTATCGCGTATCCCACACACATAAGTTCAGTTCAGATATTTCAGTGCTCATACAATGCTCACACAGCGCTTATTTACTACCTCCCAGACTGTATTTCCCTTCCAGAGCGGCGAATCGTGCGCGACATAAGCGCAGCACGACAAAAGCTCTACGCTGCCTATCCAAAAGAATGCGATGCCTGCCAACATATAAGCTCTGACTACGTCATCGCTTAAACAAAATCCACTCCCAAATCTTCATTTAAAAGCTGAAATTAAAAGCACTTCACTGATCCTACAAACAGCAAAGGAAAGCCGCAAAGTACAAGTTTCTCTCTCTGAAATCGACGCCTTATTATCTTTAAGGATATTTGGCAACGCTAATTACCTCACTGAAAATCAATTTGTTGTTTTAACTGTATACTTGTCATATCGATTAAAAGCCCTCCGCTGATCCTTCAAACAGCAAAGGAAAGCCGCAAAGCCTTCACCTATCACCTGTGCGACTTACTTGTCCATCTAAACTTGTATGTATGGAGGACATGTTCTTATTATGAGTTTGCCTGTGAATGCAAATTTATCTGATACTGCATAAACCAAAATACACCCCCTAAATCTTCTTTTAAAAGCTAGAATTAAAAGCACTCCGCTGAACCTACGACCAGCAACTCCCAGAGTGCATTTCGCTTCCACAAAGGGATAAAAAGTGCACGACAAAAGTGCGACGGACATAAGCGCAACGAAATCACTATCCAAAGGAATTTAGCACGCCAGCATAAAGCGATGACATCACACCATACGTCATCACTTAAAAAACTTAAAGGAGAAGGTCACTCCAAAAACCGTGTATTTTTTCCATCACCAATAAAAAGTTCACATTGAGTTGAGTTACTCGCTGTTGTTTTAGCTTCTGAAGTGGATGCGATCCCAGTGAAAAAGAAGTGAAAAGTTCGACACTGGGAGCCGCCATTTTGAAAGGATCTTGAAGGCCAGGCCGCATCTCCATGATGTCATTCCGTCCGAGAGCGTGTTTGTTCTTTTGAGCTTTAGTATGGCTGCTCTTGAAGCCAGAAAGTGCTAGTGATTCCACGGGAGATAATAATCAAGTTGAATTGAATGATCAGTTGGAAAATGCTTTGAGGTGTACTTGTGAGAGATGTACAACCATACCGACACAAAGACAATGTGTTTGTTGCTGAGAACAGCCGGAGTAGGTCACAAAGATGGAAGGTACATTTTGCGGTACAATTACAATGGACGCAGTTAGTGGAAGAGGAGCTTTATTTTTAATTGTAAATTGCTCTCAGAATTGAACTGGTGGCTTAAATAAATCCCCAGTTTAGTGCTTTTGATCTGATTTCTCTTCATTTTTCTGTTACTGGCGGTTCAATGCGGAGGGAGTTCTGGAATCAGAAACTGATGAGTTTTCAAAGGTGTGTTTAAATTGGGCAGATGCTTTCCACCTCACAAGTCTGTGTTTTTACATATGAGATTTGGATACTTCTTGCTCGTGCTCGTACATGTTTGCCTAGGTTACTTTACACTTAATTATGGACTACGTGGACTCTTGTGAAATACGCAATGACTTTACATGTAAGATGCAAAGTGAAATCGACATCTTTGACGTGAAATGTGATATTGACGACATTCCTTATCAGTACCTAAGATTTTTTGTGAGAATTGTAATTTGTATTGTTGGAAAGCTAAGCATATGTAATAAATTTTGGATACAAGAAAAAAGTATATACAACTTTTACATGCATAAACCAGCAGAAGGAAAATTGACTCTGCAAGTGTGTTTTTCGTATCGCATGTGTCATGTTTACTGGCATCGTTACTCGACAAAGCATGCAGTAAGATTACAGCTTCATTTTTTTACAGTAGCACTGCTTTCATTAGCAACTGTAATTCCCAAAAATGATGTGAATGAAAAAAAACGTCCTTAATTAATGATGAATTGTGTTGACAAAATTGAAAACAAATTGCAACACATTTCAGACAAAATATTATTTACATGCGGATATGGGATTTCACTATCAGGACTTGTTATCAGTAATTGTCGATATATAGATAGGACTGATGTACAATTAACTACTTCTTCCAATGTATTTCAAATCAAATTAGACAACATTTAAAATTTGTAAGTATTTTAACTCATCCCTGGCTGTCAAGGCCGATTATTAAACACGCTCTAAGTTTTCGGCTCACACAAAAGATTTATAAATCGAAAAAATGCTTTTTCAGTAAAAGAAAACCGAAGCGGGTAAGTCTCACATGTTATTTTAAAGAAATCTGCAGGGCATTTGAAGTTCCCATGGTACCCTAAGAAATTTAATAAATTCACCAAAAAAAAATGTGTGCAGTTGCTATGCATCAATGAACACAAAAACACAAAAAACCTTGCCCCAGTCTATGAAAAATAGTGAATCAAAGCTTGCAACATGGAAGCTTTTTTATAAATACTGGTCAGACTGGTAAATGAAGAATAGAATTTCATTCAGCCATTTTCCTTGTTATTATAGAAAAAAGCGGCAAACTGATATCTACATGCAAAACCCGTGATTTACGCCGTTTTAGCATCTTTTCATGAAAATGTATTAAGCCTGAAGGGTTGAACATTTTTGGCGACTAAAATACTTGTGCTGGTGACCAAACCTGAAAACTTAGGGGCCAGCTGGCCCCAAGGTTTTTTCTTGAAATTTGAGTCCCCATCTAGCGAGGAGCTTCAATTTTGTGCGCAGAAATAAGATTTACGAAATCAAGTCAACAACAGTTCTGCCGGCTAAAAATATTTTTTAAAAAATGAAAAGTATAACTGATAGCTGCCTCTTTTCGTTCCTTGCGATGCACTGTTCACTTGCAATGTGTGCCTTTACAAGGGCCTTCTGTTGAAAAATTGTCGGAAAGCATTTTTCAATGACCTACTTCTTGTGTTTCCACCCACAAGCTCAAATCAGTATTCAGTTTTGAAATAGTTGTCTGTGAAATGCTCATTGCACACATGGACATTTTTGAGTTGTTTTGGCAAGAATCTCTCATCCCCACATAGCTGTTCGAACCACTTCTTTGGCAATTTTTTGATCCTTGCAGGCAAATTAAGGAAAGTCACTCCTCTTTCCCTATCCTTTTTGGTTTGGGTTTTACAGCCCGGGGCCCAACATTTTAGCTCACAACTGAATAAACGAATTTAGAACAGAAAAGGAGAGCTTTAGCCTTTGAGCTTCGTGCCAATTCGGACTGAATGACATCACAGAGATGTGGCCTGGCCTTCAAGAACCTTACAAAATGGCAGCTCCCAGTGTCAAACTTTTCACTTCTTTTCCCTTGGGATCGCATCCACTTCAGAAGCTAAAACAATGGTGAGTAACTCAACTAAATGTGAACTTTTTATTGGTGATGGAAAAAAATACAGTTTTTGGAGTGACCTTCTCTTTTAAGAAACTACTTTCTGAACAGCATAATATCACGAAAAAAGTGGAACATGCTAGTCATAAATTCTTTGCAGTTTTTCTGCATGTTATTGGACTTGATGGAAATGCATTACAATGATAGCCTTACCTGAACTATTACCAATGTAACAGCTAATTTGGATAATGCTTGTAGGGTATAAAATATTGGTACAGTTGAACCCTGTTAATTTGAGCCCTCAAGAGAAACAACAGTTCAAAATAGCAAGGGCTAAGTGTCAATAAATATAACTATTCTTGAGCACTTGTGTGATAAGAGATAGCTATATTCCTCATGGGGAGTGGAAATTCCAGAGGGTGGACAGAGGTCAGATAGTCCTCTCTCTCTCTGTGGGGGTGGGCAGGGTGGGGGGTGGAGGTGTGGGCATTTTCTGGGATTGCACATTGTTGCTCCATTCCCATGAACACCAAGACCTCAAAAATCATGTTTAACTAATTGCTGTTGACAGAAACTTTGGGAAGATTAACTTGGGATGGTTTGGGTAACCAATGTGAGCTATGATTGGTTGATGGTTGCCTTTGGAAACCATCAATCAATCATAGCTCACATTTAGTATCCAAACCATCCCAGAAATGCTAGTGGCAAAAGCTGGCATTCGGTCTCCCTAAACAGGGTTCAACCTTCTGTCAAGGGCTATAGGGTTCTTAAAAGTAACAAATATGAGGGTTCCCAAAAGTTGGATCATGTATCTTGTGGAGGCCTCAACCAATATATTGGTGGATACTTGACTGGGTATTGGTCATTTTTTGATCGAGTAAGTATCGGTCAATAAAAACTGTATCACTCGAAACTCAAACAAGCATCAACCAATAGTCCACTTAATGATGCTCAAAGTGTTGGTTGACATATTGAACGTGATACTGTCAGTGGCATACTTGCCAACTATCAGACAATGATATATCAGTCGAATGTCGGTCAATGTTTCGTTAATACAATGAACAAAAGACTAATATTTCCTTTATTGAATTTTGATTAAAATTTAAGTAATAATAAGCCATGTGAGAAAGGCCAACCTTTGTGCTCGATTTACAAAGCTTTGCAGTTTATTCATGGAGAATATGTTTTGCTGACCTCTCTTCTGAACATCTTTTATCCGTTTGCTGACCTGTATTTACTAAAAATAATCTGACTGGATACTGTCAAAGAAGTAAGTTCTTTACACTGTAACTTACATCACATGCAGCTGTAAATTGACCTCATGTGTGTATGTACTGATCGTCTTGGTCTTCAATGTAAATGTGTATTGCTTTCTTTAGATCAAATAATTAAACACAAAATTATGTGATTGGCATAGCCCAGTTGGATTATGGTGGCTAATATCCATCTTTATCTAACAAACAATGACTCTTTCAGTGTGTGGTGCAACTTGAACTGACAGTTCAAACCGAGAAATACTGGCTTGTGAGATACTTGTGAGATACTTGTGAGAAACTTGTGAAAGCTGTTTGTGGTTTGTGCTAAAGCTAATACGATTTCGTTTCGGGTTACACCACAAGTATTTCACAAGTACATATAGGTAATCATATGGTTTCGAGTTCAATTTGAAATTAATTTGCATGAGTGAGTTTTTCAAAAAGCTGAAATTGCATGACCCACTTCGGCGAGTGTAATTTCACCTTTTATAAAAACTCACAAGTGCTAATTAATTCCAAATTGAACAAGAAAAACCATATATTTACTTATTAATAATATAAACATGAAAAATTCAGGTGGGAGGAAATGCCATAAGATCTTTCTGGAAGCAAATTTTTTTGATTTGAGAAAACTTTTTTCAGAGTTTCCGCACTAAATTTTTGTCACTATTTTCCATATCATTCGCTTAGAAAATTTCCTACTTTCTTTCAGCCAATCATAATCTAGAATTACGATGTGTAATTTGTACTGGTGTTACACTTTTTGCACTGCTCTCAGCCAATCAGAATCAAGTAATTTTTTCATGTATATATTACACAAGTAAATCACAAGCCAGTATTTCTTGGCTTGAACTATCAGTTTGGGTTGCACCACACACTGAACAAGTCATTGTTTGTTAGATAAAGATCGATATTAGCCATGAGTATGGAAACATCAATTCGAACTATACCAGCTCGGTATCGGCTGTCATTTCAATTTCATCAAAGCCAAGGATGCCTAGTTTGAGGATGATTTTGGAATATGGTGTTTATGTTTGATTTAATGAACCTCGATTTAATGAAGTCGCTGGGAACTGGCCAAATTTGTTCGTTAAATCGAGGTTTCATTATATCGGAAACCTCGATATAACGAATTTGAGGGGAAACGACCAAAATGTTCGTTATATCAAGGTCATAGTTAATGATTGATTTGTAACACAGATGACTTCTGTCACACAATTCAATGCAATTTTTGTCACCCAAGGAGGTGCCGCGTTTTGAGATGCAGTTCATTAAGCATGGTAGCTTTCAGTATCAATTATTTTCACTTTTGAGCAGACATGCAGCTTTTGTTTACTAAAGTGCAACACTTTCAGAGTAGCGATTTAAAAATGTTGCAGCATGGAGGTTATACAGAAAATTGTCTATGTAAACAAGGAAACATTATAATTCGTTATATCGAGGTAGATTTTACATTTGGGCTTCCGGATTATGTTCGTTATATTGGAGAATTCTTTATATCAAGGTTCTATTCCATACATTTTACTGTAACTTTGGCCGGAACATAGAATATCATTCATTATATCGAGGACTTCGTTGAATAGAGGTTCGTTAAATCGAGGTTCCACTGTACTTGCATTAACTCTTTGTGCTATTTCTGCTTACTAGTAAATAAACATTAGAAATCAGTGCATGAATTGATGATAAATGCCCTCTGCAGGATCTGTCCAGTGCTTCTAATCTTTCAAACACTATTCCTTGGTGCATTATAACACCAGGGCAGGAAAAAATTTTGAAATCCAGTTTCAGTTTCGAAATCCAGTGAATTTCAGTTTTCATTGTTCCCATTAAAATATTACTTGCCCAACAGGAGTGCAATGTTTATGCCTTGACAACTAACAAGACTACAGGGGCTAATTAAACTTGTCCATTGGACCACCAAACTTCCATTTTCGCTTGCCCAAGAGGTCTGATTGCCCAGGGCAAGTAAATTTTGCTGGGTTTTTCCTGCCCTAAACACAAATTTAACATGGCAGGATTCCTTGATAAGATAAATTGATTTCCACTTAAAGTACTTCACAACGGGTGACCCTAAAAGCCGGAATGACAGAACGGCGGAATGGCAGAATCACAGAACGGCGGAAAATGACCCCAAATCCTAAGACGGAATTGCAGAATGGTGGAATGGTGGAAAATGATCCCAATCCTATGAGACGGAATCGTGGAACGACAGAATGGTGGAAAATCCCCTGAAAACCTTAAAGACGGAATGATGGAAAATTCCCATGAAATCCTAAAAGGGAATGATGGAAAATCACCCAAACTCTTAAAAGACAAAATGACAGAAAATCACCCGAAATCCTACAAGAAGGAATGACGGAAAATCACCCGAAATCCTAAAAGATGGAATGACGGAAAATCTCCCCAAATCCTAAAAGACGTAATGATGGGAAATCACCCAACATTCAAAGAGGAGTTAGAGAAAGTGAAAAAAGGCACAGGTTTGTGAAACGCCCCTCCACGTGTAAAATAATAATTTCTTTTGTTGTTAAGAATTTGTTATCCTTTAGATTTCTACTACCAATTCTCATGTAGCTTTCGCATATTGCCGTCGAAGTGACAAAATCGACAATCTCCAAGTGAAGGGTTGTGCCACTCCGTCATGCTGTGCAGACAAAGTGAGGTAAATTCTAAAAGCTGCAGATCAGTGGACAATCACCACAAATCCTAAGAGACAGAAAGTCATGAATTTGCTTTATTGTTCAAAATTGTTCAAAAAGTATCTTCCATGAAATATATTTCAATTCAGTGGGAATTGAATAAAATTACTGTAAACATAACATCCGGGACATGTCAAGTGCATGACAGATTTGACAGCTAGCAATTTTTCGCAGATCTGTGGCTCTTAGCATTAGCCTTTTAGATCGGCTTTGTTTTACAGTATTTACAGTTCCCTCTTTTGGGATATTGGGTGATTTTCCATCATTCCATCTTTTAGGATTTTGGGGGATTTTCCACCATTCGGCTGCTCCACGATTCCGTCTTTTAGGATTTGGGATCATTTTCTGCCAATCCGCCATTCCACGATTCCGTCTTTTAGGATTTGGGGTGATTTTTCGCCGTTCCACGTTCCGCCACTCCGTTCCATCATTCCAGCTTTTAGGGTTGCCGCTTCACAACCACAATAAAGCACAAATTCCACCAAAGGCACAGACTCAAATGGCTTTTACAAATGTCCAGGGGACAGCAAGGACAGGGATATGCAACTTTAATTGTAAGTCACCATGTTTACAACACATGATACACAATGTCTCATCTTGGGTTAACCTATGTAGGTTGCACTGATGATGAGACCACCGCCATAAACAACACAAGTGAGAGCACATGGTCCTCAAACACGTTTTTACACAACTCAACAAGCACATGTGCAGCATTCTGGGATACAAAGAACGTGGAATGGAATGGGGTTAAAATAAAGAACAATTGTTGAGGATTAGCCTCAACATCCTGAAGGGTAGGGTTGAAACAACCCAGGGTATTAACAGTCTCATTAATAATTATTGTATCTTGGGAGTTTATAGTCAACCACTTGACAGTTCAAACAGCTGGATAGTTCAATGCCAGTAAGGTTTGCAGCACCCTTCTTCATGTCGATACTTCAAGGAAGGACAGACAAAATACCTCTGGTGGCCCAAGCAAAGAGCCTCAGTTCCACGCTGCAAATCCATTCAGAAATTGAACCTGTTCTCTGATTGGACATTACATGCAGTGAGATATAAAGAAGCTTTTTCATTGATTGAGTAAAGAATCTAGATGCCAAGCCAAGAAAACTGGTTTCTTGTGTGCTTTTCCAAATGGTCACAGGTTCAAGTTCCATTCTGACCACTGGCTGGTGTTGGTTATAGATGGTATTGAACCAACTACACAGATGATTTCGGCAGCACTGAACACCCATCCTCCTCCACTCAAGCGTTTTCCTCCCTTAACCAGCTTTTTCAATTCCTTGTTTTACAAGCCTTGCCTGACAAGGACTGCCCACCCAGCAGTAAGATGACATTTTTCGGGGTTCTTCTGGACGCTGTCAACATGACAATGTCAGTAACACAGGAACAGCATGAATCTTTTTCAATGGTTTGCTGAAAGCATTACAAGACCAAACTGAAACTCGCAGTATTAATCTCACCTCGGACATTCAGTGGTGAGCCACCTTTCTTGCGAGTTTCATTGCCCTGTCATCATTAACACTTGTCCTTGGTTGAACAATCCCATTTCCCTGTCTACGAACATGTGTCCCTTTGGTACAGGTTTCTTCAATGGTTGCCACCTGCACCTTTTTTCTCTCTTCCCAGAGAAGTACCTCATCAGCTCCTCACTCACCACATTTTCAGCAGACTATGTTGCTTCCAAATACTTATCAGATATTTAAAAATAAAAGAACCACAGCCAGGATAAAACAAAAAAGTTGTAAAAATGTTCACTGGCTATAATTATATATAGTGAAGTGAAGTGAAGTGAAAGACTTTATTTAATGAGGGTGACCCGTGACAGTAACTTAAGTTACTGATAAACTTGGGGCCCTCAGCTTAAAATAATTAGAATGCTAAAAGTATATTATTTACAATAAAATGCTAAAATACGATATTATTTACAATAAAATACTTAATTAAGTTACTATTAAAAATGGTTACAAATAATAGTAAGAAACTTTCGAGCCTTCAGCTATCAGACTACAGCCTTCAATGGATAAAAGTGGAAAAATGACAACTAACAATATTGTATAGAATCAAAGTGCTCTGTGAGCAAACTTGTGAATTGAAGAAGTGAATAAAATTACCGTATTTATTCACTTATAAGGTGCACTCGGTTATAACATGCACCCTAAACTTTCAAAGACAATTGTGACAAGCAAAATGAAAATTTCACCTAAGTAACCTGTTATAAGGTGCACCCAGAATTACGGGAAATTTTGTTGACCACGTTCCCTGTACTTACAACAATTTGCTTCCAAAAGTTACTAATTACGGTGCTTTCATTCTCAAAACAAAAGCACAGTCACACATTACAAACAATAGCAAAAGTCACACATGGACAATAGCATAAAAGTCACACTTTTCAATTCACTAGTCGTCCTTCTCAGGAAACTGTTTTAAGTTATGACTACTAGTTGACCCGTTTTTCCATTTATAATCGATACTCATCTGACAGATCTTTCATTCATCATTTGCAAAACTCATCTTAATCTTCGAGCATTCATTCAGCGTACTGTAAATTTTCAGTAATTATGCCAAGCACTCGTCGTCATTCCTATGATCTAAACTTCAAGTTGAAGACCGTAGCAGAAGCGGAAGCCGTGAACAACAATCATGAAATTGCTTGCGAATACGGCATATACGAATCAATGGTCCGTAAATGGAAAAACCAACAGCATCTTGTTCTCCAGCGAGTTAAAGATGACTGCCAAGATGACTGCCAAACGTGCCTTGATGGGTCACTACAACGTTCGTTCATTCGCGAAGGCGTTTGTCAGCTGCGAATTGAGGTGCCCAGGAGAATGCAGGCTTCTGTACACAAAAAGGCCTGGATGGACAAAGAGGTTTGTTCTTTTTCCTTTATCATTTTCAGAGTATTTAATAGCGACCATGACAAGTTTCTCACACGATTTGTAGTCAAGTTTGCCTCATTTAATGGGAGCTAGGTTAGGAATTTTTTCGATTGTTTCTGATGTCAATCATTTCAAGCACATGCTTTTAAGCACGTTCGCTCTTTGCTGAAATCACCTCAGCTTTGTATTATGTCCACGCCAATAGATTAGTCCAGTGTTTCAGTAACACAACTTTTAATCATCAGCAACCATGATGATCCGAACAACAACATGCACTTCGGAAAACTAATTAAAAAATGTGAGTCCCGTATGTGACACCACTGACCTACACGTATCAACATTACATCTCTCACTGCGTAGTTACAAACAATAATTAAAATCATGGTGGGAAAAAACAAAGACAATGCTAACAGCAAAACGATGAAAACAACGGAATCATGCAATCCCCTGCAGTATGAAAACGAATGGCTATATAAAATATATTAACTTGGCTACAAAGGTTCTAATAATTAGCAGAGTTTTTTAAGTCATCACATAGTGTTTTATGCAGCCAGGTTTCTTGATTAGTCTACCACTGCGGGAGAATAGGGTGGTGAGGGGGCAGGTTGATCTGCTGCTGCAAGCGTTGCGTTGTCTTGATTACCATTAGTTTCGCTTGGGTGTGCCTGACTAGATTCCTCTTGGGGTGCTGAGGTTGATGCGGGTTGACAGACCTCCAGTCCTTCGAAGTTGAGTGGCACTTGCTCATCGGCGGGTGCTGGTTTGGTGTCAGGTACGGTACTTCTTGGTAGGTCGGGTAGCTTCTTGAAATGGGAGCTATTGCGGGTGACTTCTTTCTGATCAGTTGCTTGCCTGGTGGTGATCATGGAACCTTTGACATCTAGGATTGTGTATGGTACAGGTTTGAAATGTGGACTGGCTTTGTTAAGCCTTCTCTGTTTCACCAGTGTGATATCTCCTGCATTCAGGTTGTGTAGCTTAACCTGTGGTTTCTGGTCAGCGTAGGCTTTCATCTTTGCCTTTGAATCCTTGTCCTTCTGCATGGCTTCCGTGTCAGGAGTGGTTTCCATGGTGGTAGGGAGTTTAATCCTTACAGTTCTGTTCATGCATAACTGATAAGGGCTCTTCCCAGTACTTGGGTGGGGTGTGGCTCTGTAATTGGCTAG
>NC_138147.1:21160000-21177500 GCF_964199315.1 Orbicella franksi
AATGGATGAAAATCTATCGTGCATTCTTTTTCGGGGGAATGACCTTAAGCCACCCCCAAAATGGAAGACCAAGGACAGCAGAGCCTTAAAATCTGTCTGGTGAAGAATTTTTCTTTTCTTTGACCACTGCGAAAACATGGCGATCGGTACGCTTTCAAGTAAGTTTTGAATACAGGTCGCCGATTAAAGCAGCTTCCCAGACTTTAGAAAACAAAAATTGTAATGTACAGTATTTATTTCGAAGTTCAATTCAACTTTTGGGACAATTAGCTAAGCCATAGCTGATAAAATGACTGCAAAAGTTGTTAGTGAAAACTGAAACTTTTGCTTTAGCATGAAGAGTTAATTTGAACACATGGTCATATAGCGAAGCCTGTCTGTGAAGATTTTGAACATTTTTATGCTTTAAAATGTTTCTTTGCCTTTTTGAATAAAAATTTATTGTTATAAATTGAACTTCCTTTCTCGTATTTCTTTCATTTGTTTGCATTTACTTTGGAATTTCAGGTTTTAAAAGTGAACAGTACCTTAGACATGTGAAACACGCACATTGAAATTTACGGTGGTTTGTTTGTTCAGTTTATTCGCTTTGTTCAAATATATTTTTGAAGTCTTATTACAGAACTGCTGAGAAAAGAACTAAGTGGCCACTAATTTAACACAGTAGAAATACGATTGATCTCAAAACATTGGCTTGTTTTTGTTGTCCTTTTGATTTAAGCTTACAGTTTTTCTTTCACTATGAGGTGTTATTTTGTTATTTTGGTTTATTTTTGTGTTTACGCTCGCTTTGAAATATTTTTAAAAATGCCAAGGAATTTGGGGTGGGTCACAAGCAATTTTATGCAGGCATCAATGGGTTAAGAGAGCCCATTGGTAATATGGTACTGGTAGTCAGGGGTTGACAGCTTTAATAAGCAAAAAGAGATTGCAGAAGACAAAACCTCCCTCCCAATAAGTTGGTCTCAGGAAAAGGCATCTCTATCATTGATTACATTTTGGAGAAAGACCGATTTGAAACCGGTCAGTACTAACACCCATAATCAGTACAATACACAATGCGTTGGTCTTAATTTCTATGGTAGGACTGCATGCACTGATTCAATTAAGATAGTCTGTATCACATCCAGGTAGTGTGTTCAGTATTTTTTGTGCGTACATTCAAATTTTGCCGCTAACTAAAATAGCAAAGCTGATGCCTGCAATCAATGAGCTATCTATTTCCATTTATCCTGGCATGCTGTGAACCAAAACAAATCTCGTAAGAGGTGATTTTGATTAGCCTGTGAACACAGGTGGATTTTGGTGGGATAATAAAATTTATTCGGGTTTTTAAGCATTACGATTGTGTAACTCCAAAATGCATATTGAACAATGCTGAGCTATTCCTCAAACTGTTCTATATTCCAAAAAAAAAATAATACTATGCCGAAAAAAAAAGAGAACTTGAAAAATGACAAATGAAGAGTTTGCCTGAATATTGACATTAGGAGAAGGAAGACTCATGGCTGAATGCAATCAGAACAAAAATTGTGTTCATGAAAGACCAACTGAATTTGAGCAACAGCCAACAGTAGCCAATGCTCACCTAATGGAGTCTCTTTTAGATAACTGGCTGAAGAATAACCATATTACTGTAGATATAATAATAATTTATTTTGGGACTGTCTGCTTGTATCTTGGGTCTTTTTCGAGTTTTCTCAACTGCAAAGAGACTCCATTTTCTTTCTGGCATCAAAAGTACTAGACACAGCATTCTAATTTGAGTCATTCAGAGACCCAGGGGCAGTTAGTGGGGGCAGGGAAAAGTCTAAACAGGCGAGAAAAAAATTCGGGCAAAGAAAAGTCAAGGAGAGGAAGAGCCCCTTGGGATGAGGTCTTAACAGACCAGTTCCAAATGGTCGGAGTAGTTCTGGCTTCTGATTGGTGCCAGAAAACCTTCATTTTTTTCGGCCCAATCACCGAGCAGCAAGACTAGGAGTCGTTTCGTGTTCCCTTACATGAAAGATACATACAGGCCAGTTGCTCGACATAATTATGTTGAGGGTTTACTCATGGAGAAAAGTTCCAATCACAGCACAAAATGTAGGGGAGATCCGCAAGAAACTCGCCGGAAATACACTGGGTCTTTCACAGGTATCGTAATATTAGCGTATTTAAAAGATAGCGAGTCTTTTGTACACTCACTGATGTCGATCGATAAATTTTTCGGCATTTTGGAATTTTGCTTTCTTTGACAAAATGGATTTTTTTTCGTATATTTCTTACATCACTTGCTGTAACTGAAACTTCTCCAATCTTGAGTAATCTTTTGTCGCACAGGCCACGTAGGTATGTTAGGTATTACTTACTAGTAAGCTAAGTTACAAGTAAACACTAAAATAAGTAAAAACTATAGTAGGTAAACAACCTACTGACTCAGCCTGTACTTGTCGGTTTAAAAAAAGCCACTTGGTATTTTTTGGACCTAAGTTACCACTGTTATCAGAACATTGGTACTGTACATGTACAATGGATTAGAATTGCAAATAAACATTTATAAATTGGTCAGGAAATTGATCCTGAACATTGTGTTTACCTGATTGTAAGAAACATGTAAACCAATAATGAAGTTTTCTTTAGTTCCAGTTCAAGAAATAAAGCACACTGTTATCAAACAAGTCTCTTATCTAGTAAACTGTACTTCTTTTTGCTTAAATTTAATACATTTCTCAATTCCCTTCCATACATAAAGAAACTCATAACTATGCCTTTGCAAGTCTCACCTTGTTTTGAACCAACTTTTATAACAATCAATTGTATATTACTACCAAATTTTGACACACATGCTTTTAGCTATTACTTTGCTGTTTAGTTCTGGTATCTTAGCTGTGCCTTTTAACATAACACTGATATACTGCAATTTGCATGTGATTTATCGTTTTGTTATTAGCTTCATAGCTCAGCAAATGCAGAGTGATATAAAAACAATTTCAAAAGAATATTCATCAACAACTTAACTACTCTAAATTATGTTCAATAAACCTAAAGCAAAGGTCTAAGAAAAAAATTCAAACTCTGCCATAGTAGGAGCAGGATTAGCCTACATCACAGATGCTAACAACATACCACCGGTTTTTGTGGAGGCAACATGGTTGAGTGGTTAGCTAGAGCGCCAGATTTGAAAACCGTAGGTCTCGGGTTAAAGTCGCATTCTGACCGCTAGCTGATGTCGTTCTCAATAGCCCTGAGTTCAACTTCTCGGCTGTGCTTGTAAATAGCCAACCGGTCGGCCTCCCACCAGTTGGGAATCTTAACCTACTTATGTTTATTTGAATATTTATTTATTATTGTTTGTTTACATTAGTCCTGAAAAGCTCCAATGGGGAGTGGCCAATATTTAAGTATACATTAACTAATACATTTGCACTTACACATATATGGGGAAATAAGATTATGTCTAAGATTCTGTAAGAAACTGACACTTTCCTTCTACATCATAGCCAACCCACCCCCCAACAAAGAAATGTTCCAGACAGTCTTCCTTCAGAGGTTGTAATTGAAGCTACGACAATCACAGACGAATCGAGAAGTGTCGGGCTTCGGAGAGAAGTATTTTACGGAGAATGCGACCACAGAAGGCAATAAAAGTTCTGATTAATGCTCGTTTACTTCTGCACAACATATGTTGATTCTCGTAAACTGAAAATAATGATTATATAACTAAATAAACTAATGTGAACGTACAAAGGCAAAAACTACAGTAACTATAACCGAAAATAAGGTATAAATAAAGAAACTAAAACGATTTTAAAGGTTAAACTTGCATGCTGAATTCATATTTGGAGGCGGAACCCGCTAGTTACATAACAACAATACTACAAGAAAAATACATGTTCCGCACGAAAAATGACAGAAAAATCTAACAAAATATGCAAGGTATAAATGCTGAACAATAATTTCTAACAGCTAGGGACCAATACACTTGAAATAAATGCACGAAATCCTAGCATTTGCCACGCTGGAATGCTCCTAACCTAAACACGTGGTCCCTCGAGAAACTTACTAAAAGCTTAATAATCGATGAAAAGCGAACCTAATGAAATATAACTAAAATAAACAAAACAATAAAACACTTACATATCTTTTCCGCGCAGTAATGCCTCTAGCTGGCTTATAAAGGTCCTTAAAATTCGACGATGATTCCTACAACAACATAACACCGACGATCCTCTAACAGAAGTGCGACAACTAAGCAAGAACGTGACATGTCCGAAGAGTCATAACGCAGTGAAATAGATAAATGAAAGAAAAAACGAAAGAAACGCCGGAAATGAAAGGAAAACTAAATACAAAACCGTAACAGAGGTTCCTTCAGTTTGTGTCAGTTACTTTTATCCCAAGCAGGCAAAGGAGGAGGGTCAACATTTTGCAATCCCCAAAAGGGTGGGTCATAAAAAATGGAATGTCCTTGAAGCCCAAACATAATAATAAGTTATTGATGATAATAACTTCTCCTTTCTCAAGTTAAAATTCACAATGCTGTAAATCCTGTTTTAAGGTATCCCCCCCTTTAATAATCCCCCTTCCCTTTGCCTGTTGTCTGTCAAAATAAATTAAACCAAACAACAGTATTACCAATGCAATTTTAGCATGCCAGTCCAAACAAATCTTCACACATTAATCATAACCTCTCTCGGACATGAATGTCACTGGTAATGGTGTGCTGAAAGAATTGAAGTTTAATCTCCAACATAACACTACCCTGTTGAAGACCTACAAATATTGAGTGGTAAGCTGACCACTTGCTTCTGTTTTGCTAATTTAAGTCCCCTTCTCTATTAAACCCTCCCTCTCTATCAAATAGACTTCCCATAACCGCCACAACTCACACTATTGGCAGAAGTGAGGAGGAGGATTTTCAATATTAAATACAATATAAAATATAATACGGTCTGTCATTAAGAACAAATATTGCAGTGTCAACAAATCAAGTTCAGGTCACTAATCTTAGTAATTGTAGGGGAAGAAGTTTTCTTTCTTTTGTGTTTGATCAATGCCGATCAAGACTGAATAAATAAAGAACTCAAGGAATTACAAAGATGGCATATCAAACTGGAATGCCATAGTCACAGAGGCAACTTAAAATTCTTTGGAGTAAAGGAGGGAGAACATGAATCTAACAGTGAAACCGAGACTGCTTTATGGGAATTTAGGCACACGAAGCTGAAAATTCCACCCAACGATGTGAAGGAAATACACTTTGACAGAGTTCATACGATTTCTACGCATACACGTGACGGCCAAGACTCCAAATTCTGTCCAATTATAATCAAACTCTCCGCTTATCAAGACAAGAACTTCATAAAGCCGTTCATCAAAAACCTTCCTAAGGGCACCATTGGAATATCCAACGACTTTCCAAAGGAAGTGGATGAGATAAGAAGGAAGTTATACCCCGTTCTCAAGGCTGCCAAACGTGAAAAAAAAGAAGCGTTCTTTAAGGTAGAAAAACTTTTAATCAATGGCTCTCTTTACCGAGGACCGGAAACAGCTCTTTTCCCTCTGTACAGATGTTTAATGAACGGTTAGTTTTAAATATTTTTAATCAACTCTCTTGCTCCACCATACAACTTGACCATTGCTAAATTGCTGCCGCTGGTACCCCAATTTTGACCCAGTCAGTAAACGCCGCACAAAAGCATAGGTAAGTGTGAAGTAGTGAGTAGCTTGTGTTGTGTGTGTTGTTGTATTTCTGTTGTAAGTATGTTAAAATGTATTTATCTATCTAACTTTAACTCAGTCAACAAAAAAAAATTAATACTAAGTTATGATATCTCGCCGCACAGTGAAAACTACAGTATAAACAAGTGCTTAATTTTTTCTTTGGAATATTGTGACTTCGCCTTCTGCAGAGAATCTAAATGTATAAAAAATTAATTATATCGCTAAATGTAAGAGGGTTAAAAAGTTTGAGAAAGCGAAGACAGGTTTTTCACTGGCTACATCAACAAAAATCAGATATAATTTTTTGCAAGAAACTTATTCCTCGCTCGATACTATCAGAAGATGGGAGACAGAATAGGGAGGCAAAATCATATCTAGCCATGCATGGGTTGTCTCATAGCAGAGGAGTTATGATTCTTTTTAAACAACAGCTTGACGTAAACATTGAAAAAATTGCCTCAGATGATCACAGGAGATATATTTTAGCAGAGATTGTTATTGATAATACAAAGGTTGTACTGGTTAATGTTTATGCACCAAACGATCCATTAACCAACAGGTTGTATTCCTAAGGGGGCCTTCAAATAATCTTCTCAGCAAATATGGTAATGAAATCTTGTGTTGGGAGGCGATTTTAATTGCGTAATCAGCACTTCAGACAAAAGAGGTGGCAAACCTGTTGACATTACAAAAGCATCAACTATTGAACTCAAGGCTTTGATTAAAATGCATAATCTGCTCGATAACTGGCACTACAAAAACCCGGACTCATTTGGCCCTACGTGGGTGAACCCCTCAAAGAAAATACAATGTAGACTAGATCACCTCTTCATTTCAAACCAACCGAGTAATCAAATTTGCGAGAGCAAAATAATTCCAAATATTTATTCTGACCACTCTGCAGTCGTGCTCTCTATATCTTTCTCCAAACACAAACCCCCTTGTGGGCCTGGCTTCTGGAAATTTAACAACTCATTGTTGTCGGACACAGAATATGTAGAATTATTGAATTTCTTAATTCCAGAGTTTGCCAAAAGCATCAGGGAACTGAGGACAAGGGTTTGTTCGGGGAAATGATTAAAATGGAAATCAGAGCATTTACAATAAAATTTTCGAAAAAAACCGCAAAAAGCAAGCATGACGAAGAGTCTGCCCTTTTGTCGGAGATGATCAAGCTGCAGTGCAAGCTCCAGACAATGTACAGCGATTCCCTGAGTGAAATAGAAAGAATAAAAACCAAGCTTTCAAAAATAGCAAGCATTAAGACATGTGGCACGATTATACGTAGCAGAGCGTGCTGGTATGAACATGGCGAGAAAAACAGTAAGTATTTCTACAATTTAGAAAAAACAAACCAAAGGAAAAAACATAATGGCCTTAAAAGTCAATAATCACGCAAAATTAACTGACCCGAGAGAGATTCTTGAAGAGGAAGAGCGCTTTTTTAAACAGATATATACATCAAAAAACACAAATCCAAACAGCTCAGAGTTAGTCGAATTCTTTAATACGGAAAATGCATTATCAGAAGAAACTGCAAAAATTTGCAAAGGTATTATGTCTATCGATGAATGTAAACGAGCGCTTATGACAATGGAAAGCAATAAAACACCAGGTACAGATTGCCTCACTTCAGAGTTCTATCGCTTTTTTTGGAACGCTGTTGGTAAATTCATGGTGGAAAGTTTTAATTATGCATTTCAACACAGATCACTTTCTATCTCTCAACACCCAGGTATTATTTCTTTAATCCCAAAAAAGAATAAGAACGCGGAATATTTAACAAATTGGAGACCAGTTTCGCTACTTAATGTTGACTACAAAATTGCGACCAAAACTATTGCTCTTCGCTTGGAAAAGATCTTGCCAAGTGTAATACATCCTTGTCAGTCTGGCTACGTAAAGTGTAGATTCATTGGAGAAAGTATCAGACTAATGGACTTCACTAAAAGTAAAAATATACCAGGTGTAGCTGTTTTCTTAGATTTCGAAAAAGCTTTTGATTCAATTGAATGGGACTTTATCCAAAAATGTCTTGAATCTTTCAACTTTGGACTAAATCTCCAGCAATGGATCAGCATGTTCTATAAAGACATCTCTAGTTGCGTCCTTAACAATGGCGTTGCCTCTAAACGCTTCTACTTAGAACGCAGCATCCATCAGGGTTGTCCCCTTTCAGGCATACTCTTTGTTATTGCTATGGAGGTTCTTGCCCAAAGTATAAAACGGTTCAAAGACATCAAGGGCATACATATCCAGGGTAATGAAGGGGTCAAGCTCACGCAATATGCTGACGACACAACTGCCCTTCTTGCTGATATCCAGTCAGTTTCTAATTTATTTGACTTACTTTCATTGTTTGAATGGCCTAAGAATAAATCAGGCAAAATCAGAAATGCTATGGCTTGGTTCCATGCGCCATAGGAAAGACACAATTTGCAACCTCCAAATCAGCGATGATCCTGTTTACGTGTTCGGCATGCATTTTACCAACAATATTGAATTGTCTCATGAGAGAAATTTCTTTGAAAAATTAGGATCCCTAAAGAAAACCTTAAGTGTCTGGTCCCAAAGAGACTTATTTATATATGGTAGAATAAATATTGTTAAAACATTAGCCCTCTCCAAACTTGTATTCATCTCCAGTGTTACGGAGACTCCAAAAAACTTTGCAACCGAGGTCAATAAAATAGTGTTCGATTTTATCTGGAAGAAAAAACCAGCCAAAATAAAAAAGACAACCCTCATCAAGAGGAAATCGGATGGCAGTCTTGGCATGAAAGATTTTGTACTTTTCGATAAGACTTTGAAACTAACGTGGGTAAAACGGCTGTGCTCAGACTCAGATGCACCGTGGAAGTATATTCCAAAATCATTTCTCTCTACTGTCGGCGGTATCTTTCAATGTAATTATGACCACAACTTTCTTGATCTTAATGGCCATCTTCCTGAATTTTACAAACAAATTATTCATCATTGGCAAGAAATCATGTCTACGACACCTCACAGCAAGACCGAGATACTGTCTCAAACAATCTGAACAACAAATTCATTACGATTGACAAAAAATGGTATATCTACCTCATTGGCACCGAGCAGGTATAAAGCAAATTTCAGACCTTTTTGACAAGCACTAAGTACACACTAAATTGTAACTTTTTACAATATTATAGTCTTTTATCTGCTATCCCTCAAAGTTGGAAGAAGTTCCTTCACGTTAATTTTGGCGACTCTACTACACCCCCGCCGCCAATCTGTACTATAACGTGCAAGATGTTATACGGCAAACTGTTAACCTTAGAAAATCTTCCTCCTCCCACTTCAGAAAAAAAACTCTTATCATACAGCATTGCAAAAGAGAATCCAAATAAAATTTATCTTCTGCCGTTCACAGCCACAAAAGAAGTTAAATCGGCAATGTTGCAGCACAAAATTATACACAACATTTTAGCCACGAACAGTATACTATACAAAATGAACAAGGTTGCCTCCCCATCCTGCCCTTTCTGTCCCTCTGATAGTCAAAACATACATCAGTTGTTTATTAGCTGCCTGCAAGCGTCTTCCTTTTGGTGTAAGTTCCAAAGTTGGTATTCTACCATAAGTAATGCAAGTTTACTTCTCTCCAAGCCAGAGGTATTATTTGGAATTACTCGTCCTTGTACTCACCGTTTGACCTTCAACCACCTCATAATACTAGGCAAATACTTTCTTTATATCAACGCTCTAAATAATACTGTGTTCGTTTTCAGCGACGTCATCTCATTAGTGCAGGATAAAATTGAGATAGAAAAATATATTGCTGCCATGTGGAATGGCGAAAGGGAATTTCAACAGAAGTGGAAATTCCTTCTCACCATTTAAGGTGTTTCCCTTAGTAATTTATAGTGAGGTCATTTTTTTCTTTTTTTATTTTGTTTGTTTGTTTTGTTTTGTTTTTTTTTCTATAAGTAATTACATTGTATTGTAACTCCTCAAGTAACATAATGTGTAAATCATAATAAGTAATTATTGCGTATTGTAAGTAAGTGAGGTAATGCCATGTATTGTAAATTGGTGGTTTATTTTTTGATGTGTTGTAAGTGACATTTGTAAGACAGTAAAAGCATTAGAAATAATAATAATAATAATATTAATAATAATAACAATAATGTAGTGTACACCTGAGTGAACTATGAGAACTTAACATCATTTCTACTGTACATGTAGGATATGAGCTCATAGCCTATTAGTAGGTGAGGTTAAGCCATCACAACATTGTTTACTCATGTCCAACAGAAACTAAGATTACAGTATACTCTTTAATTTCTGCTCCAAATGGATGGGCTAAAGGGGTATCCCAAAAAACCATTCCCAGAGAAATAACCTCATTCACTCAGTTAGAAACCCTCCAAGATAAGTTGTTACATCCACAAAGTACTCAATTGCTCTTTCTTTGACCAAGCACAACATCAGCAAAATGATATGTTTTATCCTGCCGGTTGCGTACTGAAACACAGTCTCTCACAAGATTTGATCAGATCAGCCCTCATTACCAAAGGATCTGTGCCTAAAGTTGCATCATGGGCCAAACTGCCTCCTCTTTCTTCACACATTCTTACTACCTCATTAACAGTTGGAATCAGTTTAGCTGGTAGCTGCACTGCACATGAAGTCTGAGCCACGTTTTCCACAGGCACACATCCTTGTGGTCTCAGAATCCTGTGATGATTCCAAGAACGGATCAAGTGTTTAGCAGCATCATTTGCAACATACATTGTCACCCAAGAAATGCAAACATTGTAACTGGGCAAACAACAATAACTAAAGGTGAGACCAAACGTATATCCAGACTTTTCCCAGATTACGTAAAATTTGAAATGTTGTACTTTTTCCAAATCCAGTTTGCAGTGCAGCAAAGACATCTTTTCCATAAAATGTGTTTCCAATTACATGTTTTTATTTATTTGCTTATTTAGGGAAGCCATAAGGATAATCTGTAAAAGAGCAAAGAAGCTTCGTACACAACAGATCACCTAATGTAATTACAATATATATTGCTCGGGTTTCAACTCATTTATGCCTGGGAAAATATGTACACTTGAATGAATTGGACCACAAATTTTACTTGACGAAATACAAATTCTACCCTTTTTCAGAAACAAATTTCCTGGACTTTTCCAGGACTCAGATTGATTTTTCCAGGACTGTAAACTTCACATCCCAAGATCTCAATGTTAATTCTCCTTACTGTCTGCCATACATTTCATATTTTTTTACTTGAGTTCAACAGATTTCCAGAACTTTCCAGGACCAGCAGCCTTTTTCCAGGACTTTCCAGTCCTGGAAAATGCCACAATAAAATTCCAGGACTTACCAAGTTTTCCAGGACCTGTACATGTACGCACCCTGTTTAACAGTTCTCAGCCATGTTGCATTGACCGACTAAAATCCTGCTCGACACAGCGTCGCGAAAGTTTGACATACCTGCCTGGCCTGTGCGATGAAAGATTACTCAAGATTGGAAAAGTTTCAGTCACAGCAAGTGATGTAAGAAATGTACAAAAAAAAATTGATTTCGTCCAAGAGAGCGAAATTCCAAAACGCTGAAAAATTTATCAATCAACATCAGCAAGTGTACAAAAACTCGTGATCTTTTAAATACGCTAATATTATGATACCTGCAAAAAGGCCCAGCGTATTTCCAGCGAGTTTCTTGCGGCCTACATTTTGTGCTGTGATTGGAACTTTTCTCCTCAAGTAAACCCACAACATGTCGAGCGACTGGCCTGTATGTATCTTTCATGTAAGGAAACACAAAACGACTTCTAGTCTTGCTGCTGAGTGATTTGGCAGAAAAAACAACCCTGACCATTTGGAACTGGTCTGTTAAAACCTTGCCCCCAGGAGCTCTTCCTCTCTTTCTTGACTTTTCTTTGCCCAAATTTTTTTCTCGCCCTTTTAGACTTTTCCCCGCCCCCACTAACTGCCCCTGGGTCTCCGAGGATGAATTTGAGTAAACAGCTTGAAAACATACAATATGCTTTCGCAAGTGGAAAAACAAAATTATGAAGTTGAAATTTAAAAAAATCAATTACTTTTCTAAATTATTCTCCTGAAGCTATCATTCGTTTGATTCAAAAGGCATTGCTTATTTCTAAAACAAAACAAAAATTTCACCCGATCGCTCACAATAACTTACTGGCAACGCTGTACACACTAAAATTAGACCTAAGTGAGTAAACCAATCAAATGGGAGCATTGGTCGCCTGTTGGGATTTGTGATTGACAGGCTGAACACCTCAGCCTCAATAGCCTTGCTCTGTGTTTAAACATAAATTATGTTACACTGATCAAAAAAATTCCGCGAGAGCTTTTTTTTCTGTTTTTCCTGTTTTTAGCAATGTTGACTGATATATGCCAACCTTTTTGTGACTTGTATTGACCCCTTTTTGTAGTATCCTTTGCAATTTACAACATCTACATCACAGTTACGAAACATGCTTTCAAATGATTGGGAACAATCCTAGAACACAAAATTAATGAACCACACTAATTCTCCAAACTATACTAGCAAACTTGTTCATTCTCTGATGCATTTTCGAGAACTACTGTACACTACATGTGCATATTTCAAGTTCGATTGACCCAAACTCTCTGACCTAGGTATGAACTTGAGTATAAGTGATACAAATTTTGGTCAAAGATGATGGAGTCAGAAGTAAAAGAAAGGCCAATGCTTGTCATAGGCAGTCACAGCCTGCGGCACAGGCGTCAATGGGTTAAGCCAACATCATAGCCATCAAACAGTAAAGTTCGTGTTTACATATAGGACTAAAATTTTCACTTCAGTATGAAACAACCAAGGGATGAATGCTTACAAAATAAATACATGTATGGTATTGATGGTATGTATTTACAAGTCTTCACAGGCCATCTAGTCCATCAGCTGAGAGCCGAAAATTCGGGTTTATGGCTCACTTGAGGGGAACAGCTAAAACATGTCTTATCTTAATCTTTGACTATTAGGCATCATAAAAATGCATGATAGCAAGGAAAGAACAGTAACTTTCACTTTGTAAATCGAATTATAAATTTCGCCCCACATACCCTTCTTTTGCTGCCATCTTGGATTTTGGGGGAAAGCTCCAAAGTGGTTTGTATTCCTTTAATGTGAACGAATCATGTTTCGAATGCAAATTTTAAACCTACCGGAACTACAAACATGATGTCCATTTGTTCTAGTGCTTGAATTATGAGTACATGATGTCATGAGTGACGTCACAACGCCTGATTATTGGTCACAATATGATCATTTTACACTTATAATTATTGCAAAAACATTGTGGGGTACAGTTCTCAAAATTATTTCATGAAAAGAGGGCAAGAAGATAAAATATTAAATTGCAAGTTTGTTGAAACAAAGCCCTCAAATTCATTTGCTGTTTCCTACATCCAGCCACAGTTCCCAAACATACGGTCTCACAAACAAAAGTGTGAAAGTGCACCATGATCTGATCAATGATGGATGAATGCACTGTATGCGGTTGTTAGGGTCCTACATGTTGTAGGTTAGCCCAGGAAGCTTCTTCATGAGTATTTGGCTACTACTTCATCACAGACCTACATCCATAAGGGAGATGGCTCCAGTAGCATCAAAGAAGACACAAAGCTGTGGCAAAGCTGGTGGATCAGCTCAAGGATGTTATCACCTTGCTATGGAAACAAGATGCAGCATTAATGAGCTTGTCCAGGCCGGGGTATCAAAGTGACAACAGAAGTAAGTGATGACTTATTGCAGGCCAAGCGAGCAAGGTGAAGAAGACAGTGAATGACTTTGTAACGACCGTTGCTCATCTAATCGCACCGGCTTCAGATTACTTAGATTCATCGAAGAAAGCCAAGCGGAAGTCTTGGATCTGTAGGCTGTGCGTAAGGTTCGCAACTAGGATTTGGTACATCCTCCTCATGTGAATCGTGATGTATTTGCTCTGATGGCACTTGTCGGATAGTTTCTTCCACTTCCTTGGTCTCTTTCCCATCCTTGTGGACTCCCGTGAAAAACAACTGCGCAAAGCCAAACTCTCCTAACAGCTAGAGTGATGCATCACAGTTACCAAGAAATTTCCGAGAATGCAACCAGTGTTTTCAGTATACCTGGAATGGTGGTCTTGCAGAAGTTGAATATCGCGCCCTCTGGAGGTATGTCTCATGTGGTCGCTAAGAGAGTGTTTGAGTTGGTAATGGGCACCGGCAAAAGGCACGTGGACATAGTGTTCAACATGTATCACGAGGTGTCGATCAAAAATGTTGAAAGATTTTAAGGAGTGTCTACCTCTGACGGTGAACAGTACAAGAACATACTTCCTGCCTATACTGCGATAGACTACGAGTAGTCCCTCTTTCGCTTAGTCCGTGGTGTGTGATGCAAGAGAAAACCGTGAGAAAAAATGGCCATGCAAACTCCTGGGGACGCCATTTTTACGCGGCCATTTTTCCTCACAGTTTATTTATGGTCTACGGTCTACGGCCTCGCTCGACGGACTAAGCAAAAGGGGGGCTACTTGTAACCTAAAACTGCAAAGTCAGGGAACCAGTTTTTCAGTGTCACCACAAACAAGCCTGACATTGCCAATTCCCTCGTGTCACAGAGGAAGAAAGAAGCATTCTGAGGCAGGCTCAGTGATCGGATCATGTACGTGAGTACCGAAGATCAGTGCTAGAGACGCAGCCACATGCAAACCAGCTCCTGAGATAGGGTGTAATCACGAAGAGGCCAATATGAGTATGGTTCTCCATGCTTGGTGCGTGGGAGGCAGGTGCGTCATCCACTCTGACACTGATATCTTTGTCCTACTACTTGCTCAAAGCCAAAACCTTCGAATGTGCTACATGAAGAATGGAAGAGGTGGAAAGACCAGAATGATGAAATTTCTTTAGTTATCAACGGCTGCATTGACAAGCACTACTTCATGAAAGTCCTAATTGGCGTACACACGATCACAGGTTGACACTCTCCGGGAAGCAGTTCAGCTTCTAATTCTCCAATACAGGTGTGGCGAGAATTGGGAAGGAGTGAACAGTATCCGAAGAGATACTGGAGGAGGCACTCGTGTGACAGCTGTAAGGGAAGGAGTGCCAGAGTATGGATGCACTGCGCTGTGAAGTCCACTACGCCAGAGGCTTTGCAGCTATGCCATCTCTATGAAGTCGCATTACAAGAGCAAATTATCAAGCAGCAATCTGGAGGGGGAGCCGTCACCACAGAGAAGACAGTTGAAATACAACGCCAGTAGCCGAGTATTTTTGACAATTTTTGAGGTGTTTGGAAAGGTGCTCAAACAGATTCTTGAGTGTTTTATAGAACTTCTCGATTGGAACTAAAACTAAGAAGAAACAGAAAAATAAACTCGTAGAAATATCTGCTAAAACAATCAGATATCCAAACAACGTCACGGTCATAATTTACCGTATTTAGGCTTGATGAATTGTTTGTGAGTTTGAGAAGCTATAGATCCAAATGCAAGTGACAGCAGTGACAAAGGGCATTATACGATCGGGGCGCTTCTGTACTCAACCAAGCTCTAAATTGAAGTGTGAACCTAGTTACGTGTGTATACATTGAGTTATGGTATATCGGTTCATGGCATAGTGTGCTTAATTAACTTAATGTAGAAAAGGTGTTTTTCTAGTACTGTGATGTGGAGCACCTTATTGGTAATTTAGTTACTTCAGATGGTTTAAAATAGAGGTTGAATACACAAACTGAAAAAAAAAATATCGGCCACTGTAACGTAATTTATGACGTCATCATAGCTTGAACAACCACAGACAATATTGAAATAGTGTCTAAGATACTAATTACTCCAAATACACGTCCAGGCAAAATATCATGTGCCTCTAAGAAAAGAAATATAGGAAAATAACACTTTTTAATGCTTTTTTTTTAGAATTCCAAGATGGCAACCAAAAGGAGGGTATTGGGGGTAAATTTAAAATTCCATCTACAAAGTGAAAGCTACCGTTCTATCCTTGCTATCATGCATTTTAACGATACTTAATAGTCAAGGATTAGGAACATACAACTTTCATTTGTTCCCCATAAGTGAGCCATACAACCACCTCAGCTGATAGACTAATCTGAAAATCAGGGATATTTTATATCTTTAATACATGTATTGAAAGCCATAGCATTGCTGAAAATGAGAGATCGAGTTTTACACCAACATGCATCTGATCAGTGTACATTTATCACAGAAAGCAATCTCAAACAAAACTGAGATGATTTTTAATTTATAGATTTAGTTTTATTGTCAATCCTACTTTGAATGAAATTTGCAAAAGATTGTTGATTTGTTTCCAAACTTCCCTTAAGGCTTACAGCTGGATGCCAGAGTGAGAGAAGTACGAAAGTGCAGTAAATTTAACTTGTGACATTGTTTTTGGTATGTTTTACTTGCCTGTTCTGCTATGAGGGCATATCCAACATCATGATTAATAAACTCAAATGTTTCTCCTAACAGTGGGTTGAAAGGTTTCCAGAACCTACAACAAGAATGAAACACTGTGTTTTCAATTGTGTTGAAACTTTCATATCAGACTAACTGTAGCTGTTCTTACCTTCCAAGCACAGTTGAATAAGTTGAACAAGCAAATGCTGCCACATGAGCAAGTTGGACCAAAGAATTTTTACAAACTGTGGAATAATATAAATTCAAAACAGAGAATTAATGAAAATTTACTTCAGTTTAAGTTACAAACAGCTTTTATCGTAAATTATAAAGACATTAATTTACATGCTTACAATATTGGAATTTTTTTGTCCTTTGCCTGTAATATGTAAGTAGCACCTTAACAATAATGTTACTTACATGAGGCTCTGTTTAGAATATCAGCATACTCTAAATCCTCTGCCAGTCGCTACAAAAATAATAAAAATGATATCAATTCAACAAAATTAATAGATACCTATTTGGCTAAGCGTCTGTTTACTAATTGAAGACTTTCGTGCAAAAAGGGTGTATATAGCATTTTGGGCCAATTTTTATTTTTTGCAGGATCGCGCAAATTTTTGACAGACTGACTTGTTTTGACATGAAAAGCATCGTTGCGTAATTGCTTTTGTTGATTTGCACTTCGTTCAAGTTGTTTGTCGCTGTTTGCTTAAGCAGTTTAAACAGCCAGAACTGGAGATGTTTTTGTTTTGTTTGGGAAACAAACTGAGCTCGCTGTCTTCATAATAAGGTAAGTACGTTCTAATTCTCTGCGTATGAAACTGAACTCAAGAGAATGAACCTGCTTAAAAACCTTTTGCAAATTTTAGGCATGTGAGATTCAAGTAATGCATAACACTGTATGTTATCATCTTATAAGGCAGTCAATGACTGCATACTGTGTTCTCTTGAACAAATTTACAAACAAATACATGTATCAAAATTTATCTTGTGTAAGTTACATGACAGTTTTTTTGTACATGGTTCAGTCGCGAAAAGAAAATTGTGTGAATGCTGGCGAACTGCTGTTCAGTGTCCTATGAAATTTTGTGTATAGGCTGGTAAATTATCCTTAGTGCTCGCGAATTTTCGTTAACTTATTGATAATTCAAAGAAATATGGTCCTTTGTTATAGTGAATTATCACTTGACAGGCAGTAAAATTTCAATCGAACTTTCCAGCAAACTTTTGTCTAATAATTGCGGGATCAAAGAACGAAATTTGCGCATTTCGCTTGCATTACTTTTACACAATACTGTATTATTTTAAGGGTTGACACACTTCTGGTTCACGTTTCCCTCATAAACTGACTCCAAATTATG
>NC_138147.1:21182500-21515000 GCF_964199315.1 Orbicella franksi
CCGCTTGTTCCGAAACCTTTTGAGCCAAGAGCCCCTCCACGCCAAAGAAGGCAAAGAGGAGCGCAAGCGCTTCTGAGGGAGTACGATCCCTTCCCTGCATGGAGAGTTCAAACAGTGACAGACTATCAGAACGAGATTCTAGATCTGTTCGACGATGCAGAGAAAGAAGGGGAAGAGAACTCAGGCCGGCGTTTCATTTGATGGCGCTTCATCAGGCGTCTGGGGAGAAACCTCACGCCAGAGTTCATGGCGAAGATTCGCAAAAGAGTTAGCATGTCATTCTATCTTCGGCACGTTTTCGGGTACCAGTTGCGGAACATTGAGGACGGAACGGTAATCGTGTACTTTTCAAACCCCAAGGGCTCACAGTGGTACAACAAACTAGAAGATGTGGAAAAATGGCTCAACACCCGGGAAGAAGAGCGTCTCGACAACAAAAGAGTTGAAAGGCCCAACACGAAGTGGGCTTTCGAAGGCTTTTTCAACATTGACGTGAAAGTTGTGCTCGACAGGCAGCCGTTGGTGGGAACAGGGCCATTGCCTGACTGGCTGCGCAACCTTGTGCATAGCCGGGCGATGGTGGCGTTGGACATGTACAGAGACAACCTGTGCCTTTGGCGGTGTCTGGCGGTGCACCGAGGGGCGCTTCCGCACAGAAGCACAAGAGAAGCGAAAAATCTGGCCAAGACTTTTTACAAGCTGAAGGTCATTCCAGAAAAGTTCGGAAGAACGTCACTAGACGAGCTGGACAAAGTTGAAATGCACCTGAATGAGGGTTTGCCGGTCAAAGATTGGTTGGGAATCCACGTTTACGAGCCAGAGCGTTTGGAAGACTGAGAAGTTGTGTGGCACCTAAGAACAAATGCGAACCCCAAACTCAAAAACGTGATGGCGATAGGCGTCTACGAAGGCCATGCTTTCTTGATCAAAGACATCACAAAGCTAGCCAAAACTTACGCATGCACACACTGCAGGCAGAGATTCACAAAATCATGCCACCTGCAGCGGCACCACGAAACGTGCTGGGCGGGAGAAACGGTGATCTGCTGCCCGGGGGGCAAAATTGAAGCGCCAGCGACGGCCTACGAAAGAGCGATGTACCCGAAAGGCGAAGCGTCGGTTCAAGCGACGCTGTGGCTGGAGCGAGAAGCAAAGCGGAGTGGGGTCCACATTCACCACGCGATGTGCGGGCACGGAGGCGAGAGATGGTTGGAGAGCGGCGAGGGAACGAAAACCTCGCCAGTTGACGGTTATCACCCCGAAACGAAGACGGTGTTCGAGTTCCACGGATGCCACTGGCACGGCTGCCCAAAATGTTTCCCAATCGGGCAGGAGGTCCTTCAAAGCGGGGAAACTGCCGAGCAGCTGTACAAAGCGACAGTGAACAAAACAGCGGGGTTAAGGAGCAGAGGCTACAGAGTGATCGAAGCTTGGGGCAGCGAAGTGGGGTACATAAAGGGGGAACTTCCGAAGAAGCAAACGCGAACATACCCGCACGCGGTCTTTTACGATTTCGAAGCGTACGGCAACGCGAACCAGCAGAAAGAGCCAACAGGGGCCCTGACGATTGAAAGCGTGAACGTACCGATATGGGTGAGCCTGGGGAACACGCTGGAAAGAGAGCCGCCGCACATACAAAACAAAGACCCGGCGGAGCTGATAAGCGAGTTCTTGAAAGAGCTGCAGCGCCGCACAAAAAACATCGGGGAGCGGGTGAGAGAGGAGTTTCTGCCAAAAGACCTGGCGCTTTTACCGAAAGACCGGCAGAAGCTGATGTGCGAATGGTGCAACGAAGTCCCAGTGGTGGGCTTCAACTCGGGCCGGTACGACCTGAACCTGATAAAAGCCCATTTCGCGGGCGCCGTGGCAGAAGCCAAAAAAGTGCGGGTGGCGAAGAAGGGGAACAAAACGATGTTCCTCCTGACAAGCGGGGTGCGTTTCCTGGACATCATGAACTACCTTGGCCCAGGACAAGCTACGCGAATTGGGTGAAAGCCTACGGAAGCGAAGCGGCGAAAGCATGATTCCCTTATGAATGGTTCGACGGGCCAGAAAAGCTCGACTACCCAGGGCTTGCAGAGTTCGAGGCCTGGTATTCAAAGCTGAAAGGGGGCTACGTTCTGACAAGGGCAGAGTGGGAAGAGTGCCAGAGGGTGTTCAAAGAGCAGGGAATGCGGACATTCAGGGACTGGCTGTGTTATTACAACAACCTGGATGTCGGGCCAGGGCTGGAAGCGCTGGAAAAAATGAAAAGCTTCTACACGGCGCGAGGAATCGACATCCTGAAAGACGCCGTGAGCCTGCCGGGGGTGAGCTTCCATTATGTGCTGCGGGGGGCGATTGAGCGTGGAGCAGACCTGTGGAGCCCAGACAGAGAAGCCTACAGCATGCTGAAACGGGCGGTTGTGGGCGGGCCAAGCCTGGTTTTCATGCGGTACCACGAAGTGGGCAAGACGGGGGTAAGGGAGCACAAGTTCCCCCGAGAGCCGGTGCGGCAATGCAAAAAGATCGTGGGCTTCGACGCGAACGCACTCTACCTGTCGACGATGTTGAGAGCAATGCTGTGCAGAAGGGGGTGGGTGAAGAATTACATCGAAGACCGCCAGAAAGAAGCGGCCGAAGCCCTTGTGCAAGCCCTGAAATTGGGCCAATGGTTCGGTTTCGCAGAAGTGGACATCGAGATTCCGCGAAACCTGTGGGCCAAGTTTGAAGAAATGTGCCCTTTCTTCATCAACAAAACCGTCCCGCAACAAGCTGTGCCCCGGCATATGCAAGAGTACCTGGCAAAAACAGGCCGGCCGCGAGGAGACGGAAAAAAGCTTGTGGGGGCGCTTTCGGCAGAAAAGATGCTGGTCTACGCGCCCCTCTTGCGGTGGTACGTCGGCCATGGGGCGGTGGTGACAAGGGTCTACCGGACAATCGACTACACGCCAGGCAAACCGTTCACGTGGTTTGTAGAGCAGGTGACTGAGGCGCGGCGGACGGGCGACACAGAGAAAAGCAAGGCGCTGCTGGCGGAAGTGTTCAAACTCTTGGGGAACAGCGCCTATGGGAAGTTCATCGAAGCGGTCGAGCAGCAAACGAACGTGATCTACACGAAAGACGAGAAGGTCGTCGACAGAGTGCTGCAGAGCGCGTATTTCGAAGACCTCGACGAGATCGGGAAGGCCTACGAGCTGGAAAGCCGGAAGCCGAGGGTCGTGATAAAGAGGCCGTTCCAGATCGGAATCGCGGTTTACGAGATGGCGAAGCTGCGGATGCTGGAATTTTATTACGACTTCCTGGACAAGTTCATGGAGAGAAGAGATTTCGAGCTTATCCAGATGGACACGGACAGCAATTACCTGGCGCTCTCAGGGGACAGCCTCGCAGACGTCGTCCGGCCGGAGATGAAGGTGGAATTTGAAGCGGAAAAAAGAAACTGGCTGGCCTGGGACAAGTGGAGCAGCTGGACGCCAGGGCTCTTCAAACTTGAGTTCGAGGGCAGCCGGATGATCGCGCTGAGCTCGAAGTGCTACTTTTCTGACAAAGAGGGGGAGTTGGGTGAAAAACGGAAGTTCAGCGCGAAGGGGATGTCGAGAACCCAAAACAAGCTGACCTGGGTACGGTTCAATGCAGCGTTGCCAGGCGCCCGGGACATGACCACGAACAGAGGCTTCAGGATGCGGGACGGGCGGATGGTCACTTACGAGCAGCAAAACCTGGGGCTGAGCGCTTATTACGACAAGAGGTGGGTGCTGGCCGACGGGATCCACACGGAACCGATTGAATATCACATCTAGTTCACGTGAGCGGGAGGAAGAGAAGTGTTCGGAGGAACAACCAGCAGCTCTTTGCGCACGAAGCCGCGCTTGGGCCTGTCGCGCAGATAGTAGAGAACGGGCTGATCGGGTTTGATGAAAGACTTTTCAATGCCGAAAACTTTCAAAGACCAGATTGGATCCGTGGCCCTTTTCACGCCCCCTTCAAGCTCGCCGGGCTGGTAGAGATAACGAACTTGGACAAGAGAGGGGAGGATTTTTTCGCGTTTTCCAACAGGCCTCGTGTAAGGTGTCGACAGTCTGGCGTAAACAGCTTTTTCTTTGATGGCGATGGCGGGTTTTTTGCCGATAAGGCTTGTGACCTCGTTGTTGAGAGCCGAAACAACTTCAGGAAGTCTTTTCACCCAGGCAGTGGACCGCTTGCCCTGAGGGAGAAGCATCTCTTCGGCGTACTGGTGCCCGAAGAAGCGCTCAACCAGAGTGTGGTTGAAACGTTCGACAATGGCCTGGTCGCGGTGAAGGTTAACGCGCCCACGCCAGATAAAGGTTTGGTGCTTGTCCATCTCTTTGGTGACGGCGCCCATGAATTCGCGCCCGGGGTCAACCTGCAGCATTTTGGGCCATTCCAGAGGCGAGCGCTTGTAAATCTTCTGAAAGGCCAGGGCGACCTCATCAGAATTTTTTCGAAGTCAGGGGTTCGGCCTCTTTCAAGTGGCTGGCCACGTCGACAACGGTGAGCGCGTATTTGAAAACTTTGCGGCCACGAGGGAGCTTGTCGTGCGGCAGAAAAAGGTCAGCCTGATGGACCCTGTTGGGCGTGGGAACGTCGAATTTCGGCCGAGGAATCCGCTTCGGCGCGGGGAGGTATATCTGCCAGAGCGCTTGCCTGATCAGCCACTTTTTTGCGGCTTGTTCAGGTACCTTGGCGGCCTCGGCCAATTTTTTGATCACGGCAATTCCTTTCCAGTAGCCCCCGGGGCTGTAGTAAATCTTTGCGAGTTTCACGTCCATATAAGTAAGGCGTAAAAAAGTTTAAAGGAACCGGAAAGCCACGTACCCCAGAGCGAGCGCGCCGGCGCCCACGAATGCAAGTTCGCCGTTTTTCTGCTGCTGGCTTGGCTGATAAAAATCTGAGAACTTCGGCTCCTTGGGGGGCGCTACCTGTGCACCGGCATGCGCCTGGTTGTAGAGTTGGAATTGGTGGTTCGTGTCGATGAGGCCCTGCCTGGCCTGCTCCTTTGTTCGCGCGTTGGTCGCGATCCAGTCGAGAAGCTGTGTCCGGTCGCGCGTGTAATTGGTGTAAGCGGCTTGATAAGCTTCGAGAGGTTTGTCGTGGCGCTTTTTTTCTTCAAGCGCGGCTTTGCCGCCCCTGCTGAGCGCCCTGGCCAGATAATTGCCACCGATAAAAGCCGTAGCGTTCAACACAGCCCCGCCAATCATGATAGCGATGCTCGCCATGGTATAAATTATCGGAATATTTTTTCAAATGCTGGCGGGGAGGATTTTCGGGTCAAGGTAACATTTTAGCACAATGCTGCCCACCACGACGACGGTGAACTTCACGTAATTCATAAAGCTGCTGCTGGGATCGGAAGTGAAATTCTCTTTCGCAACCTTTTTCGCGGCCCAGCCGATGCCGGTGGCTAATCCAGTGAGAGTTGCGGCGTCAATAACGGTCTTGACAAGCTTGTTGTCTGACATGGCGCGCTTGATATAAGGAAAGAGCGAAAGTTTAAAACAAAATTAATCTGTCTTCCCCGCGGCCTTTTCTGCGCAATTGGCACAAAACACCTCTTCTTCTTCTTCTTCCACAACTTCGCGGCCAAAGGCTTCTTTCAAAAGATCTGCGGTGAAGAAAACGACATCTTTGTTTATGTTGTACAACACCCTCGAGATAGTACAAAAGGTGAAGACAGAGACGAGAAACTTGGCAACATCAACTTTGACCATGTTGATATGAATCACGCGCAAATATTTAAATCATTTTTTTTAATCCTCTTGGCCGTGTATCGCAAGCAGGTTTTGGCTCGAGACTCACTGGCTCAGGAGCGGGCTCAGGCGCGGGCTTCGGCGTTCTAATTTTGTCTAATGCAGCATTGGTCGCTGCCAGGATCTCTTCACACTTGTAATAGAGCCCGCCCAGGGAAACGCCAATGCTGCCAATACCAATCCATTGATTGGTGCTGAGGCCAAAAAGGCCGCCGCTCTTGGGGCTTTCACCTTCTGTAGATGCGGCTGGCTTTGGTGCATCTGCGGCTTTTTCTGGCTTTTCCGCCTCTGCGGCTTTCGCTTGTTTTTCTGCGTAATGAACCTCGGCCGCTTTTTTCTGTTCTTCTCGGGCAATACGGGTTCTTTCGGCAACCATTTTTCCGGCGGCCACACACTTGGGGTTTTTTACGCGCTGCGTGGTTGCAGCGGGAGTCGTCACTTGCCGTATGCTGTCGGCGGCAGGCGCTGGCTTGGTCTCTGCCTGAGGCAGAGTGGAGGAAGAAGGCGTGCTCTCGGATTGTTCGGTTGACATTGAAGCGCACCGTATATAAGACAACAAAAAAGTTCAATTGTTTTCGGTCAGCGAGACCTCACCATTTGTTGAATGAATGCTGGACGTTCATTCCGCATTTGCTGAGCCGGGCACTACATCAACGCGCTCAAGAGGATAACCCTGTTCGTCACGAGAAGGATGGCTCATCTCCGGCAACTGCAGACTGAAATCAACATGTTTGGTTGTGATGAACATCGCGTTGGCCACGGCAAGAAACCTGCCACACTTCAAAGCCAGGTTGCCGGCAAAAGTGGAGAGCTCTTTGTTCAAGATGTAGTCGTTTCGGAGCTCTTTTTGGTAAGCCTCGATGTCTTTGATTTTTACGGCCATTCCGACCGCTTTGGTTGCAAGAAAAATGAAGCTGTCGATCAGGCTTTCCGTCGTCTTGGAGCCCACGTATGTCTCGTAGCGTTTGATGTACTTCTCGACATCTTTGTCGCTCAGGCGCTTCACTTGATCGTGGTTCAGCTGCACTCCGATAGCCTCTTTGACTTTGCCTGTGGAAACGAGCACGGCCAGCTGCTCGCGAAGTGCAGGAATGTCGGGGGCGGTTGCAACGATGCCGGCTGCTGGACCACTTGACGGCGCGGGCTCCGTTTCCGTAAGGTGCATAACATCTGCTAACCTGTCTTCTGCAGACATTGTGCAAGGCTATATACAGCGCGCATTTTTTTATTCAAATAACTTTACCCCGTAGGGGTGGCGAAGCGCGAACACAAGATAAGAGAACTTTCGCTCTTTCAGCTTTGAAATCAATCCTCTGTACTCATCGGGGGAGAGCTCGCCGGCGTAATCGTCGAAGATGGCTTTTGTTGTCCTGGCCGAGGGGGTGTAAAAGAGTACGCTCGCCGCCACGTTCTCACGGAAGGAAGCTGTTATTCCGGTCAACTTCTGGGTCAGCGCCCACACGCTGATGCCCATATGCCGCGCAGAAAGGCGAGATTCACCAGCTCGCCTGTGCACCCTTTCACATCTTTTGAGGCCGCGCAGTCGTCGAGGATTATGAGCGTGTTGGTGCCCTCGGAAAGCCATCTCACGAGCTTCAACCACCTTTCCACGTCGTGCTGCTCGCAGACAATCACATCCATTCTGGGATCGTTTTCGCCAAACCGGCGGTAGGTCTTGTGGTGCGTGAAGGTCGGGCAGATGAGCACGACAATGTCGAACTTTCCGCGGAAAGGGCCGTAGAGCTGGTCAACCACGAACCTTGATTTGCCCGAATTGGTCAGCCCCACGATGACAGCGTTGAAGGGTATCTGGGTCGGGTCCATGTTCTATTCAGTTCTGTACAGATTCAAGCTGTCTTTCCATAACGTTGAACTGCGAGTCAGAGATGACGAACACGTGGCAGTTCATGTTGCCCGAGCCCTCGGCTTTCCTCTCGATTTCCAGCTGGACCCTGTCTGTGCTGTTCACAATGCGCTTGCCGCTTCCATGGATGTCTTGGTCCGCCATGGTGCGCATGTCAATCAGAAGCCCGAAATTGTCTTCTGTGTAAAACTTTGTCACGCTCATGTGCTAGGTTTTATTTTTTCTTTCACAAAGAAGCGCTGGGCTTCTTCCCACATGGCCTTGCCTTCGACGCCATTGTTGTAAATCATGTTGGGCAAGCCGTTGATCGTGACGCTCACTTTTGTCAGATCCGGGAAGACGTATTTTTCTGAATCTCTGGCGCCATCAACGTACGGGTCAATGAACAGCAGCAGGATGGCTTTCAAGGACCTTTTTTGGGCATCAATTTTGATGTTCTTCCATGTGTCGGTGTCTTTTTTGAAGGCCACCACTCTGGAACGCATCACGTGGTCATAGGCAAACTCTTTTCCGCTCTCGTAAACGCTATGTGCCTCGTCAGCCAGAGTCTTGCTGCCGATCATATCGTACTCGAGCTCAATGTTCGTCAGCTTGTATTTCAGCTTGGTTGTGTCCGAGCCCCTGACCACATGCGCGGCATCAGCCAGTTTTAATTCGAAAACGAGGTCTTTCTACAACGCCTGGGGATAGAAAACGCCGTGGTCTGTCAATATCTGATGGTCCAGCCTGATCCGGTACTTGGTCCCGTACACCTCAGTCAGCTTGGTTTCAGCATTAACGCTCGAGGTTTCCTTGTCTCCAGCGTTTGATCGGATCTTGCATAGTTTCTCAGTCTAAATCCCTTCAAAGATCCTGTTGTCTCTTTCTTCCTGCGAAAGGAAAAGATCTTCAAAGATTTTGTAGATGCCGTAGCCGACTGTGTCTTGGAGCTTTTCTCCTCCAAACTTTACTTCCATCGCGTCAACAAGCGCTCGCGTGACGTTCTGCACAAGGTAGTTGATGGCGTGCCCTCCAGAAAGGTCAATGTCGAAGACAAGCGCAAGCGAACCCGGCACAAGAACCTCATTCACGTTCAGCTTTGGGACGTAAACGAACAGAGTTTCGCCTGGGTTGGCTTCAGTGCGCGAAAATGTTATCCTCTTCACCGCGCGCTCCGCCTGCATGCCGTGCAAGGTTTTTTTCATGTACGTGGCACGAAGTTTCTCTGGAACCGCCATTGTATATACGCCGGCGATAATTTTCTAATTTAAAAATAACCGGCTTTCATATATCTTGCTATGGCGGAAGGCGGTTTCGGATTTGGTCCCGAAGACCCCATTGGCCAAGGCTCTGATAAAAACGAACCAGATGCTGACACAACCACGCCTTTTGAGCCAGGCACGGCGTCAACTCCCTACCAAACTGGTGACCCCTACCACAGGGGCGAAGAAATTGAAATGAGTTGTTTTCCTCACGAGAAGTCCGGCCAGCCTGACACTTCTACTGACGAGACGTCCTTTGGGAGAGAAGAAACCCCTTTGCTCAAGGATCTTATTCATACCGATGAGCAAGAAAACTTTTTGCAAAACAAGCTTGCAAAAATAAAAGCATGGCGCCCGAAAGTAGACTTCAGTAGGATTGGCCCAATTGGTTTCGGCAAAAAACCAGCCAATCAATCCCGTATTGTTGCCTTTGGGCCACAGGGTGGTGAAACCCCTGTTTTCCTGAAAGGCGAAACGGGTTTACAGAAAAAATTCCTTGATTCCTTCTCGACAGCTCTGGGGCCAAGAGCCGCAGAGATCATTGCTGAAGACAGAGACACCATCAGGGAAGAAAGTCAAAGACTGAGAGAGAGTGAAATCCAACTTCAACAGGCCGAAACACTCCGTTCGCAAAGAGAAGAAGTCAAAGAAAAAATAGAAGCCACTATAAAACAACGCATGGAAATTCAAGATAAGATTGACGAAATTACGGATAAATATGGTTCGAATCTTGAGAGCGAACAAGAGCTCAATAGGCTCAAACAACAGAAAAAGATCGTTCAAACCAATCTTGAAAACCAGAAAAAAGTTTTGGCCTCGCTCACAAAAAAAACCATTGCCGCAGAAAAACAAGCCAAGGTTGACAGACTCAGGGCCAGCCTCGCAGCAAAAACAAGTGAAAGGGACGCCTTGGAAGAAAGGCTCAACCAAACAAAACCGCTGGGCGACCTGAAAGAGGAGGAAAGCAAACTGCAGCGCCAAAACGAGGAAGATCTGGCGATCATCCAAGATGAGAATCGCCAGCGCTCTGAAAAACAAGACGCAGAAGGCAGGGTGGCTCAAAGAAACCAGGAGATCACCCGTTTGCAAACTCAGATCGCGGAAAGGGAAATGGAGCGCCCTCTCTTGGAAAGGGTCAAGGAGATCTTCAAAAAATATGGCGTCACGTTGACCGCCATTCTTCTCGCCGCCGGGACAACAATCGGCGCTGTCATCGGGGTCCTCACCAGAAGTTTGAAAGCCACCGGCAAAGTTTTGGGGAACGGCCTCAAAGATATTGGCGCAAAACTCGGCTCCATTCTGCCCGGGCTGATTGGCTCGATCGTGAGCTTCCTTTTCAAAGCCGCAGGCCAAGTCGTCAGGTTTCTGGCCGAGCACACCTGGCTGCTCCTTCTTGCCGCGGTGGCCTTTCTGTCCGATCATTATTTAAAGAAGCGGCGTGATTAGGTCGAAGCCATCAACAGCAACGCCCCAACTCCAACAAGTCCGACAATGACCGCCGTTCTGTTGATTTCGTGTTGCGGCGTTTTGTCTGCAGCCTCGGGCTCCGGCGGAAGCGTTTGTTCCTTTTCGGCCGGTGGCGAAGCTTGTTTACTGTAGGGTAGAACCACACGCCCCGATTCGGCTGTTGAGGCTTTGTGAAACAGGTTGGACGGGTGGCTGTTGGGCGGGTTAATTTTTGACAGGCCACCTGCCATGAGTTTGAGCCCAGCTTTTTTGTCTCTGGATTTACCCCGTTGTTCACCCCAAGTTTCACCCCAGAGACCGCCTGTTTCAGCTTGTTGTTGTAACCGACCGTGCTGGCCATGTTCATTATCATCTGCGCCGGCATGAGCCACGCCATGGGGGCAACAGCGAGGTTGAGCCTCGCCTTCGCTTGGTCCACCGCGAGCTGGTACCTTTGCACGCTTCCCGCCAAGTCGGGCTGTGTGATCGCCCATTCCATCAGCACCAAGAACTCGCTCTGGGCTTCTCTCGCCCGGCCACCTGAGCCCAGAATGCTGCTGCGGACGTTCACTTCCGCACCCAGGACGCTGTAAACATAAGCCTCGATTGACTGGTTGATTCTCAACAAGCCCGCCTGCGTCAAACCGTTCACCGTGTTGGGCGCGAACCAGTCCGCTTGAGCTTCAGAAGCCGCCCCCGGTTCGATGTAATCGATCAAGTCCCCTTTTATCGCTTTGCCGCCTTCATCGCTGAATTTGTTCCATCCTGGGTATTTGTAGTCCGTTTTCGACGGGCCCACTCCTGTCGCGTAAAAGTAAATGCTTCCCAGTCCGTGGTTTTCCCCGTGCGTGAAGCGGAAATCGCTCTAGGGGGCTATGCCGAACTCCCTGCATATCCTTTTGTACAAAGCCACGTCGTAATGGTTGTTGAATTGTTTGAACGCCGGGTCTCCCGGCAAAGCGCTCATGCTCTGGATTCCTCCAAGCTGGTACAAAATCCTTCTGACCGTGTAGTACACGTGGAATTTGTAGAAAGCTCTTATCTGCGGCAGGAGATCCATCCCGCTGTCAAAGATTTCACGAGAAACTCCGCACCCCTGGGTCGCGCAGAAAACCGCGAAGTTCAGCTGCTGCGGCCAATATTTCATGTCTGGCCCTCCCAGCCAGCATTTTGATTCCGCTACCGACGTGTGCCTGAGTTTGGTGTTTTGAAATATTTCTCGGAATTTCGTTGTGAAATACTGTTCAGGCGTGACGTATATTTTGATTGGGGTGTTGAATATTTGCTTTAAACTGCCCGCTTTGCTGTCGAAAGGTACGGCAGGGACCGCCAAAGAAACTTTTGAACCAAGCGGCGACAGTTGGTAAGGAAAACCCCCGCTGCCTCCCAAACCAAGCGCTTCTTTCATTTCGGCGCTCCAGTATTTTCTATCTGAACCGAAGATGCTTTGAAACGAGTCTTCGCTTTCTTTGAAAAACACCTCTGCGGTCACGTTATTTTTCTCGTCGATCGTTGCTTGTGAGATGAACCGGCTTTTGTCGGCTTTGGGGAAGCGGTTTAAAAAGCTTGTCCACGCCTTTTTCTTCGCCGCCTCCGCTTTTTTTAACACAGGACCCTTCCACACATTCGCCATGTATTTTGAACATAATTTATTTGTTGAATATAAAAATGGTTGTTCTCACTCTTGTCATGCAACAGAACGGCGAGACCATCTATTTTGAAGAACCGCTCCCAGGAGCAAGCTATGGCAGACTTTTGAGTTGTTCTTTTTTCAACTCGTGGCATAATCTGGGTCGTGTTGGCAGAATGTTTTTCAAAGGAACCGACGACGTGGTTGCATCATTGCCTCAAGGGCATTACAATGTCGAGAGCCTCGTTAAAGAACTGCAATCCAGTTTTCAATATCACAAGAAAAAAGGGAAAATGGTCTTGGAAACTAATAACCCCAATTCTGTTCTTAAAATTACAATCACCGCTGGTAATGCACTCAACACTAATCAACCGAAAGAAGTTTCCGTTGATTACAGTTTGGCCAATTTTCTTGGAGTCGGGAGAAATATGAGGAAAGAAGAATACATCAAAAAGCTTAACAGCCCGAGTTGCTACTTTATCCACTGCGATCTCATCGACTCGACAAAAAACTTTTTGAATGGAAAGAGGTCAGACCTTCTTCCCAAGGTTGACGTCAGAGGAAAGCCTTACGAAAAAGTCAGCTACAACATCAACTCATCGCAAAACATTTTCCGTGACGCTTTTACAGACAAGTTCATAAACAGCATCACCTTAAAGGTGAAGGATGAAAATGGCGAACTCTTTGATTTCAAAGGCCTGATGCTTGTTTTTGAATTACAGTTAAATTAAATTTCTTTATATACGCAATGTCTTCTGCGAATCTGTTGCCTCCAACCGTGCCGCCTGCCAAGCCACTATATCCGGTGGTGGCGGCAGAGCCTTCTCAAAATTTCCGCTTGCAGAAGGTCGAGATTTCCAATACATTGGCCGGCGAGGTCCACCACTATCGCCTCGTCGCGAAAAAATACAAACGCGCGAGAAAGTTCATTAATTGGGGCGCCGCCGGCTCCAGCGTTCTCTTGGCAGCATTTTCCAGCGCGAGTTTTGGCTCCGCTCTGTCTGTGGTTGGCTTGCCGGCTGCCGTTCCTCTTGGCGGCACTGGTGGGTGCTTTGCTCTCATTTCGTCTACGTTGATTCTCGCCGGCAAAAAGCTCAACTCGAAGATCAAGAAGCATCAAGAGATCACCACGCTCGCCGTTGCCAAGCGCGACACCGTCAACAGACTTCTCTCGAACGCTTTGAACAACAACGAGGTGTCTTCCCACGAGTTCGACACTATCCTTTCGGAGTTTCAGCAATACAATTTTCTGAAAGATCAGGTCCGGGCAAAGATGCTTCGCCAACCATCAACAAGAGAGCTTCCTGAGGTTGATGTCCAAAAACTTGAGAAAGACATCCGCGGCAGACTTGAAGTGGAAATGATAAAAAAAAATCACGAAACCTCCCGCTTCGAACCGAATTTCGAGCGAAAAAACACAAAACTCTCTCTTTGTCTTGTCAAAAACAGGTGATTGCGCTATTTGGCATGCCACATAAATGGCCTTGATCTTTTGAGGTTACTCACTGACGCAGTCATGTGCGAAATAGGGAAAACCCCCCGATCAGCTGTTTCTTTTTATCGCTCTAGTGAAGTCTCTTTGTTCAACTGCATTTCGTGCCCAATTTTTCCTCGAAAAAAAGTGAAAAGTTCCATTTTTATTAGCCAGGCCGAGAAGAAATACCCTATTCTAACAAACTGTGGACAAAAAATAGAAATCTGCCTGTAAAATTCCTTTTGACTTCAACATTCCCGGTGGCTTTGAAAATTCCTGATCGCTTCAACTGAAGCCAAGAGGAATGCAACGAGCTTAAACTGAAGCCTTCAGGAATTTGCAACAGGAAGCTGTGTCGCCTCAACCGGAACCGCGTCATGAAAGCATTCAACAACTTCGCGTGTAATGTCACGCACTTGTCTCTGCCACTTAGGCATGAAATATTCATTCACGAGAAATGCAATCAAGTGAACACTGACAAGCATGTTTTTTTGGTATGCAAATGCAGCCGTGTATTTTTAATGTAATTATTCAAACTAAGGTTAATATCACCGCTTTTTTCGCTAACTCTCCCAGCCATAAAGGAACCACTCGTGCCAGTCATAACCGTCCCAGGAGCATACTTTAATAAAATTCTTGTGCTCTAGGCTGGCTTCTATAAGCTCTATCGGCCGGCTTAGCGATGTTTTATGAAGCTTTCCATCCCTTTCGAAACAGGGGAAACAACAACCCTCGAAAAAGCAGTCAGCATATTCAAAGCAAATAACCATCTTCACAATCTGCTGCTTGAATTCGCAGAAAGGCAGTTTTAAAATATTCTCGTGTACCTTGGCCCACCCCATTTCCTTTTTTTCCTTTATTTTTATCGCAATGTACTTCTTGAGAATCATCTCACGAAGCTCTGGAGGGAGTCTTTGAATGGCCTCGGAAAGCCCACTGGAAGACATCGCTCTTCGGCTATAACCCCGGTTACCTTTCTCTAGCTGGTGGGGTCGAGGCATTTGAACACAGGGTGGTTAAGTGAACTCATGGCGAGTTACAAGCAAGTTCCGTCATCGTATCAAGAGCTCTACAAGTTGCAGGTTGAAAGAGAAAACAACCCGCAAACCGACGGTGATGAGATAAAAAAGATCAGAAAAATGACTTGTTTCTTCGCAGACGTCATGAGAGAAGAAATCGGGGCTCTTTGTGAAAACGACGCAGAAGACAGAGCAGAACTCAACAAGTAGCTCCAGCTGAGAGAGGTGATGAAAGAAACCAAAAACTGGGAAAGGGTTGCGAAAAAAATCAGAGGCGACATTCGGGACGCGTTCGAAGGGATTGAAAGAGAAGACGACCCCGAATACCTGAAATTCTTGAACGGGTTTTTGTTAAAAGGCGTGAAAGGTGAGGTTAACAGATGCCACTTCTGGAGCCCAACGCTTGAGGCTTACGAAGAGCTTCGGGACGAGCTCAAGCAAGATAAAAACCTGCTCCCTTTTGCAGAGCATTTCGTCAGATGTTTAGACGAAGGGATTGGGCGTTACAATGAATTCAAAGACGATGGATTTAGCAAAATGGGTAAGCTTGGATGTTTTTACAGTGCACCGGGCGAATAAAAACGGGTTAGCGGCCCCCCAGCCGCAGTACGCCCCATAACAGCGCTTTCCGCAGCTTTCTTTCCTGCCCCGCTTCAGCCACCCGCACTTGTTTGGCGCTCTATACATCGCGACTCGGGCAGTATCACAGCGGGCTCGCTTGTTTCTAACATTCCGCACTCCCCCGCGAGGGGCCGTTGAAACCCGTTTTTACCCATTCTTTCCTGTGGCCGCTGCCGCCTCTCCGCCGCCCCTCGTTTGGCCAGACGCTGCGCGGGGTGCCGCCTCTCCGCCACCCCTTGTTTGGCCAGACGCTGCGCGGGGTGCCGCCATTGCGAGTAGTATATAGGGGGTCAAACAAATAATGATTTTCATATGTGCAATGTGGAACCTTATCGCGCCCCGCACGTGAGTCCAGCCCGAGCTTGAGGGGTAGACTTGAATGTGCGGGGCACGATAAGGTTCCACATTGCACATATGAAAACCGTTATTTGTTTGACCCCCTATATACTACTGACTGAAACCAGATAACATGAAGGAAATCATTGGACCCATGATGCAGGAACACTCAGTTGAAGTGAGAATGTAAATGGCATGTTTTCCCTGGTAATTTGCAGCTTTGTCTTGTGTTTCATTACATGTAATTATGTATTTTACTGGTTGTATTTTGAACTTGTTGGAAGCCTAGTATAATTTAGTGCACTGTTGACAGTCATAGTTGTGGAACTTAGCAAAGCAATTGACACTAAGGCGAAATATGACAGCCACTGTGCCGGTGAAATTTTTATTCAAAGTGAGTAACAATATTGTCAGTGGTGATGACAGTGCGAAGAAAGGTACACAGTTGTCTCTTACTGAAGAAAGTTTCATTAATAAAGAATCAGAAAAACAATTGAGATCTCGATATAATCAGTTTATTTCTTCTAAATATGTTGCTGTTAGCCGACTTAAGTGCAAAATTTACTGCTGGGGGTAACCCTGCGATGGACTAACATCCCATCCAGGGGGGGGGGAGGAGTAGAAATACTCCTGGTTGCTCCATGATACAGAAGTAAACCAGATATAAATACAGTCCTGATGGGCTGCGTGACTCGTATGCACTCTTTTATGTAAAAGCATACATGCCTTGAAATTCCACATATATACAATGGAGGCAGTCATTTTGCTTAAACAACAAGTACATCAATGAGGAAGGTAACCAGTTGAGTTTAACACATCAACATTGATAAAACCTTCAGTTTTTCCTTGATTCTTTCAGATTTTTTCTATCTTCTATTTTGCAGAAATTTCACTGTGTATAACATTATTAAACTGAACCTAAGATATACCATTGTAATATCTAGGTTTCCATGCTGCATATACAATTCACCATTTCCTTTTTCCAATTCTGAATTATTTACTATCACAAATGCAACCCAGTTACGCTTCCTAAAGTGTCTTGTTTAAGATGAACTAAACAGAATGAACAAGTATGTCACAAATTCATAACTGATACATCACCTGTAAAAATGAAAGTGGTTCATTAAAATGAACTGGCATGGTTACTTTTGTCAAATCCTTTCCAACAACTGACTTCATAAAACTGGAGAGAATCAATGAGAAAATCAATCAATCACACTGTAATAATAAATATATAGATTTAGCCAAGACTAAAAGCAGAGCTCCTGATCCCAATAAGTTACAATATAACCATATAAGAAAAAAAGGATTTGTTTTTCTTGGATCAGAAACTCAAAAAATGATCAACTATGAGCATTTAATTGTTCAGAGTGAGGTTTCACAATTTTTTTTCCAGTTAAAATCTTAACAAAAACAAAAGTCAAAGCGTACAATTTTTTTTCTCAGATTGTAGAAATTAAATACGCAGTATATCAGGGACTTTCCAAGAGAAGATTACAAGTCCAAGGAATATTTGAGAACAATAGTCAACATCATGCCAGGGGTTAATTTGCACTGAAATTATGCCTCTGTACCTGCCCCCTCCCCATCCCCCAGTGTAATAACCTGGCTTGAACCTTCAAGTCAATCAAAAACCAGTGCCTAGGCAGCGGTCAAATTAAAAAAAAAACATGCAACCTCAACAAGCTGTGCGCGCGACCAACGACACCTCGTAGAGCAAATCTCTGCTGAGTTCAAGTACTATAAAAATCTTTTTCATTTAGCAATTGTTCTTGGATATACTTAAGGATATGAATTTTATGGTAGCAACTGAATATGGTTTATCCAACTTAATTTCAAGTCTTTGAAAGACAGACAGGGAAAAGCAGTGGAAGGCTATTTATCCGACCAATACGTGTTTGTTTACTTACGGAAGCGATCTGAGCTCTGCATGATCTGGATCGTTTCAGAGAATTAAGTTTTGACCCTTTCAATGAAGAACAGAGCTGCTCCTACAGTTTGTGTAACTGTTGCACTTTTACTTGGTTTATTGAATGACCAAGTAACTTCTCTACAAAGAAAGGGCATTGATTGATGAAGGACTTTCAGGAACAGCGATTTTATTCTCTGCCACTCATTGCGACTTCAATTCTCAATGTTATTTAATCAAGAGAGCTTTACAGAATTAAAGTTCTCCCTGACTAATTCCTTCTCCTTTAGTTAATTCGGATTCTTGTCAGTACAACCTAGATCTACATAAGTTTATGGTTGATCCCTGGTTAATCTCTAATCTAGACGACCAATCTAGACTAAAACAGATAAGCTTAATTCCCGATCGCTTTAAACACGGTTTTGACTTTTCAGGAGGCATTACTCAATGGAACAGCTTTTGCTATTTGTCTGCTGGCTACATACTGCACTGTACACAAATAAATTCATTTGAGTTAGGGAACAGTACTTGTAAACGTTTTGATGGAAATCATTTTCTGCTTTCGCGACGATCGCGCGCAGAGCACATGAAAAGCGAGAAATGTCAATCATGTTTTTCGTGCCAAAAATTTACATTCTGATTCACATTCGTGCAAGTGAAACAAGTCGACCTCTCGCAACTTATGTCGCTCGCGCTCACCCTCGCGATTTTGTTGCTTGAAGATTACGCTCATCACTCGAGATAAGTCAAAGTTTAAGAAAAGGTCAACTTGTGGCAAGTCTATGCAAGTGGCATACGTACGAACATACATACGGACAGATGGAAGGACAATCATGTGATAACCAAATTTTTTTGGCTGGTAGGGTTACCAAATTTTCTAAGGATTGGAGCTCCACTCACACACCTTCATTAAGAGACAATGTCATAGGCTACACACATGTAAGATTGCTTTTTCATATCCCCTGAAAATTTCTTTCAGAGGGCATATGAAACTGAAAATATTAAAAGTAATGTTATTTGATCTTTTGCTGTGTCCAACATCATTATCAAGAAAGAAAATGAACGACTGGGAATAACTGGGACAGCTGCCCATCTCACTATGAATCTAGCAGGTGGAGAGAAGAGGTCTGAAACTTCAGAAATCATTGAGGAGGGGGACATGGGGATTTGAGGTGTTGCGGTGTTGATGTTTTTTTAATGCGGTGATGCAGTGAATAAAATCTCAACTTGTGGTGTTGCGGTGATCTCAAACCCTACGGTGTGCGATGTTTGTGTTTTTCACACTGTGGTGTTTGGTGAAATGAAATTGTTTGTGGTGCTGGGGTTTTTTGATTTACCTTTCTCAAACTTAAATTTGACCTAAATTTAGCATGTAAACTTCGTTAATCCATGCTTGTTTATGACAAACACGTACCATTGAGCTTGAGGTTAATGATTTGTAGCAAAATACAGACCTTCACCGTCTAGTCAATCTTCAATATGCTTCAGCTGCCAATCCGAAGCTGTTTTCATTTATATGTAACTTGGCAAGTAACTCGACCTCTCTGCCACCCGGAGCTCAGTGTTCGGTAGACACGAGGAGGAGGAGGACAGAGACAATCCTGGAAATTCTGGAAACGCCAAGGCCAAATATAATGTATTATTGACTGCGCAGTTTCTTTCTACGAAAAAAGGAAAAGGTGGCAAAAACTACTGGCCACAAAATATATTCAGACGTCACGTCGGCAGGGAAGAAAGAAGGCTTTTTAAGCCAAGGAAGCTTTGTAAATTACACAGGTTTACTTTTTTTTTTCCTTTTGCTATTCGGCTTTGTCTATAGGTCATTCTGATACCGGTCTATATCTGCTCTAAGGTCCTGCGACTTTCTTGACCTTCTATTTCTTCAAACGATTATCGATATTGAACGCAAACGCAACTAGCTCCGGAAAGCAATACTTTCAGTCAAGATAGGGCTTCAGTCAGTGGGTTTATACACCAAGAAAAGTGAACAAAGTAAAAGAAGAGAGGGATCTGGGGTAAAGGCCATCTCTCGAGACTCCTCTTTTTTCTTTGTCCACTTCCTATCTTTGCGCAAGGTTTCTTCACAAGAGCAAGAAAACTGATTTACAGCCATCAGCAGTATCGACATATGCGCAATGTAAAGCATTGTGATGTGTTTATTTTGTGGAAAATTGTTGAGGTATAAAAGTATTATTTCAAGTGTAGATGAGCGAATCGTGGCACTAAAAATATGTGTTGCGGTGACAGCGTTTTGTTGTCTTTTCTCGCAGTGATGTAGTGTTCGTTAATATTTTTGCGGTGTTATGGTGTTCAGAACCCCCCCCCCATGTCCCCCTTCATTGAGATCACTGTTGCCTCGACTACAGAAGAGGATACCAGAAAGACCCTGGAAGTATACACTTTAAAGAGACCTTGAACTGCCGTGAAGACAATCCCAAAGGGAAATATTGAACACTTCCTTCATCTCAAACCAGTTGCAAACTAGTTGCATCTATCTGGTGGAACGATAGATCTTCTAAGTGGTACAGATTTTGTTGATGCATTTGTTGACATTCATACCTTGTCTGGGGAACCAGGACAGCAGACTGCCAAACATAACTGCCGTGGTTGGTACGTTTTAGGACATGTTAACAGTTCCAGGATATAGTCCATTGAAGTCGGAACAGTGAGCATTGAAGACGACATTAAGAAACTACCTTATCAGGACACGCTGGGAGTTAAACCAACAGAACTGTGTACATGTGGTGAGAACGTACTACGAGAAAACAAGTTTAAGTCGCTCTCTGATTCAACTACTTTGGTAGATGGAAGAATCCAAGAAGGAATGCCTTGGAATGAGAATGGAACCCCCAAATGCAGCAATTATGACATTTCCCTCAAAAGAATGCAGTCTGCCGAGAAATCATTCCAGAGAAAAGAATGCTTTGAAATCGTAAATGACAAGGTCCAAAAGCTATTGCAACAAGACTTTGCAATTAAAGTTCCAACAGGAGAAGTTGATCACAGTCAACCTGAATGGTATCTGCCGTTACAAGCAGTCTTCACACCAGAGAGAACCAGTAAGGTCCGCCTTGTGTTAGATGTGTCTTCAAAAGGCCACAACAGTCTTTTCCTGAACAATCGCCTTAAGAAAGGACCTAATTACATTAACAGTCTTCCCAATGTACTTATGGCCTGGTAATGGGATGAAGTGGCTTATGCAGGTGATATCCGAAAAATGTTTAATCAAGTCCTAGTTCACCCTGATGACCAAGTCTTTCATAGATTCTTGTGGAGAAGTGACAAAAGTGAAACACCCTCAGTCTTCCAGTTGCTCAGATGAAATTTTGGAGAGAAGCCAGCACCAGACATTGCCTCGAACGCCATCAATTACTTAACTTAAGTCACACAAGTCGAATTTCCGAACGCAGTCCAGGAACTAGGAAATCACAGGTACACAGACAATATCGCAGGGTCGAAAAGCAACTCAACAGAAGCTGAGAAAATAACGAAAGAAATTGACACCATCCTCAGAAAAGGCCAGTTTCAAATTAAGGCCTAGCATTCCAACTGCTCAGAAATTGACCAGTCTAGTGGTGAAAGATTTACAGATCTGCTTGGCCACAAATGGGATAAAGAAGAAGACAAGTTTACTTTCAAGAAAGAAAACGTGGTTGGCTTATTGGAGAGCTTCTCCAAACAAAGCTGACTGAAATTTCTCGCTCAACTCTGGGATCCTATCGGACTTGTTTCACCCATTACTATCAAGTTCAGAGTTGACTTGCAAGGATTATGGAGTTCAGGTTACAGCTGGGACGACATCCTTCCCGAGAGTATTCAGCAAACTTGGTTAGAGAATTGTAACGATGTTATGATGTCATAGGCCCTTCGGGCTTGCGCAGTAGAATGAGGTGTATCCCAGATATAGTTGTTGTATTACGGCTAGTAATGGCGGGCTTTTATGAGCTTCATTAAAACCATTGTGTTGGCATCATTTAGTCTCGTTTAGACTACGCTACATGGTGTCAGAAGTGAAACACACATAGTACTGCCACTTGTGGCCTCGCCGGAAGCCAACTTGGTGAGTTTTTAGAAGTATTTTCTGTGAACTCTCCGGTCAATATTTCTGTACAAGTGTTATATGCCTACCACGAGTGAAGAAGGTGGTGGCACTTCGGATACACAACCCTCGATGATAACTGTTCCTGTAAATATACCGCTTCCAGAAAGGATGGATTTAAGCAGTGGAAATCTTCCTGTCAAATGGCAACGATTCTCTCGAGCGTGGTCAAATTACGAAATCACAGCTCAGCTAAAAGACCCCGAAAACCCGGGCAGAAATAAGGAACGACGGGCAGCCACGTTGCTTACGTGCATCGGTTCTGATGCATTAGACATAATTGATGCTATGGAGTTTGAGAAGGAAGACCAAAGAAAAGACCCGGAAGTGATCTTAGAAAAGAAGAAACAATACTGCATTGGGGAGTGCAATGAGACCTATGAAAGGTATGTGTTCAACTGTCGGGACCAAGAGTCAAATGAATCAGTTGATGCTTATGCCACCGCATTATGAAAATTAGCAAAGACATACAACTATGGGTCATTAACAGACTCACTTATTCGTGATAGAATGGTGGTGGGCATCAATGACAATTCTGCACGTAAGAAGCTCCTGCAGACAAGCAAGCTCACTTTAGGACAATGTATAGACATCTGCAGATCTTCGCAGACATCAGCAAGGCAGCTAAAGGAGATGAATCAAGAGGATGTCCATTTCGTGAAGGAAGACAAAAGAAAAACAGTTGACAAAAAGAAGACAAAGGTTCCAGAGAAGAACCAAAACGAGTCGCAAGAACGCAAGTGCAAGTTTTGTTCAAGGTACTATCCTTTCACGAAGAAGAACTGCCCTGCATGGGGAACATCTTACAAGAATTGTGGCAAGCCAAACCATTTTGCGGTGTGTTGCCAAGAATCTAAGAAGAAAGTGCTGTCTGTGGATTACATATCCGAAGATGAGGAGTATGAATATGTGGCCGAGATTGAAGTGAAAGAGATGGTTCATGCATTAGCCTCCAGTCGTTCCCCTAACAAAGTTTTTGCCACCCTACTGGTCAATGGAAACCAGGAAAAGTTTCAGTTAGACAGTGGATCAACAGTAAACATCATGACTGATGAGACAGTGTTAAAGCTCTGTGGCCAAAACAGCTTGAGTGAATTGGAAGAAACCCCCGTGACCCTGGTAATGTACAACCAGTCAGAGGTCAAACCCTTGGGCAAGAAGCGATTCAAAGTCGCCAACCCCAAGAACAATAAGAAATACAGCATTGAGTTTCATCTTGTTCATGGTGATTGTAAATCCATTTTGCGCTTGAGGGCCAGCGAACACCTTCAGCTGCTAACAGTCAACAGCCAGAATATCCTTTCTGCGGAGTCAAGCGGTGTGGAGGAGAAAAGTCCCAAGGTGGAAGACTACATTTCGCAGTACACCGATGTGGTCCCTGGAGAAGGCAAACTAGAAGGGCTGCTCCACCTGGAGATAGACAAGAATGTCCAGCCAGTCCAGCTACCTACACAGAAAGTCCCCATTGCCCTCAGAGAGCCTCTAAAACAAGAACTGGACAGATTGTCAAATATTGGAGTGATTCGGAGGGTCAATACACCTACGAACTGGATTTCAGCACTTGCGGTCACAACAAAGAAAAATGGCAAAGTTAGACTGTGTATTGACCCAAAACCATTGAATGAAGCTTTACAAAGAAATCATTACCCCTTACCTACAATAGATGGTGTGCTGCCTCTGTTATCAAAGGCCCGTGTGTTCACGGTATTGGATGCAAAAAATGGGTTCTGGCACATACAGCTGGACGAGCCAAGTAACTTTGCTACTACCGTTGGAACACCCTGGGGACGCTTTCGGTGGCTTCGCTTGCCGTTTGGTGTATCCCCAGCTCCAGAGGAGTTTCAGAGGAGGATTGATATTGCACTTGAAGGCCTACCAGGGCAGAAGGCTATAGCAGATGACATCCTGGTGTTCAGAGCAGGAGACACCAGTGAGGAAGCACTCAAAGATCATGACCGAAACCTGCGAGAAGTGTTCAACCGTTGTCGGCAGAAGGGCATCAAGCTCAACTCAGAGAAGATACAGTTCAGACAGAAGTAAGTCAGCTACATGGGTCACATCATATCGTCAGAGGGTCTCCGGACTGATCCAAACAAGCTGAAAGCCATCAATGAAATGCCGCCTCCTACGGACAAGGAAAGTGTCCAAAGAGTACTAGGCATGATAAATTATGTGCAGAAGTTTGCTCCCAACCTAGCAGATTTGGCCAAACCACTGAGAGAACTTGTCAAGAAGGACAATGAGTTTGTCTGGGACAAAGAGGTTCATGGCCAGTGTCTAGATCAAGTGAAGCAGGTTCTAACCCAGGCACCTGTGCTCAAGTTCTTTGACCCCCAAAAGAAGACCGTACTCCAGGGCGACGCCTCTATGAGTGGTCTTGGAGCATGATTGATGCAGGATGGGCACCCTGTAGTGTATGCCTCCAGGGCTCTGACGCCTACTGAGACTAATTACGCTCAGATAGAAAAGGAACTATTAGCAATTGTCTTTGGAGTTGAGCAATTTGAGGGCTATGTCTATGGCAGAAAGACCTTTATTGACACTGATCACAAACCCCTGGAGTCTATTATGAAGAAAAGTCTATTGAGTGCACCAAAGTGATTGCAGAGAATGCTGTTGCGTCTACAGAAATTTGATTTAGAGGTTTCCTACAGAAAGGGTACAGAGATGCACATGGCTGACCCACTAAGCCGAGCTTACCTTCCCCTGGTTAAACAAGACACAGTTGACACCCAGGAAGTATGGAATGTTGCTGACACAAGATCACCAACAGAAGTTGAGACTGAGTATATAGACATGGCAGAGTCTGTGCCCATTTGGAAATTAACCTTGCAGGAAATCAAAAGTGCCACTGAAGTTGATGCAGAGCTCCAGGCATTAGCTCCTATTATCATACAAGGCTGGCCAGAGAGAAGGGCTGATGTACCCTCCCAGTTGCAGGTCTATTTTCCCTTCAGAGAAGAGTTGTCAATACAAGATGGTGTTGTGTTCAAGGGTGAGCGCATAATAGTACCATCTAGCCTCAGGCAATGCATGATGGATAAAGTACATGCCAGTCACCTGGGCATTCAGGGGTCCCTCACGAGAGCCAAAGAAGCCTTCTACTGGCCAGGCATCTACAAGCAAATCACAGAATTCATCTCAAGGTGCAGCATTTGCAACAGCTACAAACCAGAGCAGCAGAAAGAACCTGCAAGTTCAGATGGGAGTGGAATACACCACATGCGAGTCACCAAAACAGAGTTGTTGAGACCCTTATTAAGTCAGTCAGACAAGCACTTAACACCACTTGCAAGAACCACGCCTACTCCGAGGAACAATAGAGAACATTTTTGCCAGAAAACACCTACATAGTCAAAGGACGAATGCTGTACCCAATTCTGACAATATCTGGGAAACCCCACAGATCATTCCAAACAACCTTCTTCTAGGCCATCACAATCCACCGCCACAGCCAGAACCAGAGGAAAGAACCAATCCGCGACAATTACTCAGAAGCACAGAAAACAGAGTCACTGATATCTGGAGGAGTTGGATAAAATATTTCGCCCCAAACTTGTTCCCAAGAAACAAGTGGTTTCTTGTGAGAGAACATCCAGGCTGGGGATCTTGTATTGGAGCTGGAAAATGGCACGTATTGTAGGCACCTATCCTGGAAATGACGGCCTTGCCCGAAAAGTGAGAATCAAGACAAGGACAGAGAGTACAACAGACCTATTCACAAAATGTGTTTGATTGCAACAAAGGAAGAGCTAATGTAGGACTACTCTTCTTTAAATCAATTCAAGAACAATGAACACTTCCACAATTTTTTCAGTCTTAAATGACAAATCGTTCCTCAATTAGAGCTAAGCTCTTAATTTCTGCACTCAGGCGGAGTGATTTGCGCTTAATGCAGTAAAAAAATTCAACTTATACTTCAAGTAAATAACTTTTTGTGTTGCTGTTCCGTTTTGGTACCAAAATGCAGTCACAAAGGATCTTGGGACGAATTAGCATTTTTATATAAATAGGCGCAACATATTTAAATGCTTGCCTAACAATCAACCGAACAAATCTGCTAAAAGAACATGTAAAGAGCCGTGTGAAGATGTACGGATTACCCAACAGAATTGTAAGTAACATTTTGCTACGAATATTTCTAGCCTTTCAAGTGTAATTTCATATTTCAAACACAATTCTTTCATTTGCTTTGCAGTTTGACTGTTGCCGATGATGATACCATTGACAACCAGTACAAAAATAAAACTGTTATCTGTGCATCTGTAGCCTTCAGATTTAAGTAACGCTTCACTACGTAAGTGCAAATCACAAGGAATATGTCAGAAGAAAAGTCAACAACACACCAGAGGTTAATTTGTGCCAAAATTTTGCCTTTGAATGTACGCTCTCCTTCTCCCCCAGAGTAATAACCTGGCTCGAGCCCACGATCCAATCCATAAACCAGTGCCTGGTCAGTGGTCAACTTGAAAAAAACAGGCAACCTTGATGAGCTCTCAACCTGAGCTAGCGATGTGGTTACATGATACTGGTCAGCAGATACCTTGTTTTGACAGCTGTCAATTAATCAACATGGATGCCCAATATCAAAGATGTATCTATGGTAAAGGTGCTACTCTCCTATTTTTCAAGGTATGGGGTTTGACATACGGTGTATGGACATACAGACGTATGGACAGTCACGTGACAACCAAATTTTTTTAGATCAATGTGTTACCAAATTTTCTAAGTTATAGCGTTCTGCTCATGTGCCTTCGGCCCACAGGAACTCGACTATTTTATTAGGCTCTGTCTATAGCCAGCAACAGTTGACATTGACCTCAGTTTCTTTTGATAACAAACTTTTGATGCACAGCCATTGCTTTTATAGTACAAGGAAACAAGAATGGCTAAATTATAACAAAATTGTTATGTGCACCTACTTTATTAGACTTCTTATTGAGCTTCTTTCTCTTGGAGCAGGAAGCCGCTGTCTTCTGAATCTTTTCTTGGTAAACACTCATCACAAAAAGACACAACAGAACAAATTATAACTCAGCAACAGGTACATCTAATCTCTAGTATAAACAGAATAATGAGCCCTAGATGCCCTCAGTGTTAAATGTAAAAGAAAAAGCTTAATGACATTTATTTTACTCAATTCATCAAGGGTCTGCATGCAAAGAGGTCTAGATGGTGGCTTGATCCAATATAGTAAGTGTCAATGAGAGATGCCAAACATGGTTTGTGCAGTTTTTTATTAAGACCAGTATTTCATTGAAGTGCATATTAAATATATGGTGTCTTGTAAGGGGTTTCCAATACACTACATGTTGTATAGGGCAATTTGAAAATTGCTTTGTTAGTTGCTATGTCCAGCAACAAGGGGACTGATGCTCAAAATAAATTTTAAATTTATTACAAGCATCAAGTCTCTTCTCTTACCTGTGCTTTCTCTTAAAATATTAAATTCAGTGTTAACATCTTCTTCCAGGGGTTCCTAGAAAAGAACACAGATCTCAAATAGGTAAAGGAATTACAAGGAAATAATTTACTAACAGCTCAAAACTAATAATTGACACATTTTTCATGTGAAAAACCCTATCATGGCTGCCACAGGCTGTGACTATTCCCTGGTAAAAATATAGTTCCCCAGAACACATAAACTAAAAGTCCTACAAAATGTGACTTTACACAGGAAAACGTACACTAGGCCCTATCTGGAATAAACGGATAGTAAACACCTTTAAAAGCATTAATGTCCCAGTTCTGCTTAACTAACTTGGTATTTACTGTAAGACCTAATTAATTAAGAACACACACACATTTGGCTTATTAGGGGGAACACCACTCAGTGGTTGGCATGACAGACAACTTGCCATAGCGTGACAATTTAAAGGCACTACGAGCTGCAAAACAGCAACATGCCATGATAGACAGCAGCTAGAAGCACTATGAGCTGAAGCTTAGGTTGGCTACGCACTAGAGTAGAGCAAAATCGGCTCAAACCTAAAGCCAGCAACGAGCAAAGGTATATGAAACGCCAACCAATGAAGCCTCACTTATCTCCCCTGCAGTGCTGGATCAGACAAGAGTATTGGCAGCTAGGTCGAAAAGCATAAAACTGAGAACGTAAACAAATACAAAGCGAGGCTTGGGGAAGTCGCCGTGGAGACTCAACCGAACCAAAGCCATGAGAGTTGGCCCCAGTTTATTGAATATAACACAAGAACAAAGGCACCCAAGGGAGGGAGGGAGGGAATTGAATACAAATTCACTAAAAAATGTGAGCAGTAGCTTAGGCAAACCTAAGAATATATGACTTTGGACTCTGAACAGGGTCTTTTATAGCTAGACAGAGCCTGTGACTCAAACCAATGAAAAGACACTACATAATATATATACAATAATATATATATACAAAGGTGCGTTCATGTACTAACTGCTACAATGTTTTAACCTCAAATGCCGTAAAAGTCATGTAATGTAATGTTGTAAATGTTTCTTAAATTTGATTAATTTTGATTGTGTAGATATTAGTAACTTAGTAATTTAATTAATTGTTCCTGAAAAGCCCCATTGAGGAGGTAACAAGAAAAATAGAGAAAAAAAAAAAAAAAAAAAATGTCACAGCATACCAGGGCATCATGCTCCATTAACAGCATTTTACAGAATGCCCGCCCTGTAAAACTTTCTTAAAACATTTCCTAGAAATGTTTTAACAGTTACTGAATCTTGGCACATGGCTTGGCAAAGCGTTCGAATGGTTAGCAGAAATTTTCCAACGGATGACTGGAAGCGTTAAAACGGTTGGCAAAAATTTTCGAACAGATGACTTGAGGTGTTTAAATAGTTACGTTAGCTCATGTGGTCAAACGGATGACTTCAAGCATTTCAATGGTTAGCCAAACTTTTCAAACGGTCAATTTTTGGATCAAAGGGTCACTGACTTAGCACGTGGTCAGCAAAATTGCCAAAATAATTATATCAAAACTGTAAATGTGTGAAAGCAATAAGAACAATTGTAATTAATTGTCATTAAACTGGATAGATGATATAATTCAAAGCAAGCAAATAACTACTTATGGTTGGAAATTGTCTCTATGTCGAATTGTCAAGAAAGCAAAAACACAATTCTGTCTATGTTTGTTTCATCAAAGTCATCATCACATGCAATACCAATCCAGACACAATTCCAACCAAATATTCCATATAAACAAAGCAACCTCCAGTCACAAATTATTTTGAAGAAACACAATTTACCATCAATAAAATACTATAAACGGTAGACAATCAAGCTTGTTCAAGAGCATAAACACACTCATGCCACAATACAATGAATTCACACGTGATGCAAGTAAAAAACTTTTCCTGGACGGGGTGGGGGAAGTTTGCTCATAGCCTAAAATGTCAGTCCTCAGATGATGACTGACGTGAATTTCAAGCTAGAAATATACTGTCCATGACCTCAGTACGATTCAACACAAAATAGAATGCAGGGGACTGATTACCGGAAAGGTATGTTTGGTATAATTTAATTCTAACACTGTAACAAAGCTGCACATCGCATACCGTAGTTTTACATGAATTCTCATGACCCAAACACAGCTGTTCTTGTTCTCATAATATCCACCACCACTGTTTTCATTTTGATGTTTTTGTTTTGGATAAAAGAAAGAAACAAAAAAATGTACTAAGGCAAGCTAACTTTAATAACTCGACCTGCAACAAAACATAAGACATAGACAGTTGTAAATCGAGCTTTCACGAATGAGATGCCAACTTGATTTATTTACATGCATACCACAGCTTTCTGTTCAGTTCGACAAGTTGTTTTATCATTCTGTTCTGTCTGTCTTCCAAACTCTGTAGCTTCTGGTTAACATTGTCTTTGGTCATTTTAACAGTAAGCTTAAAATGTTCTTTGAAACATTTTTTAAAACAGTTCCAAAACTTTCTAAACAGATACAGGATATTCTTCCCGTTAAAACAGATTCAAAGATTTCTTCACAGATTGCTTTTGCCGTTTAAATCGATGCTTAGATTTCTTCAACGGATTCCTTTTGCCGTTTTAACGGATGCTTAGATGTTCTTAACAGATAGTTCTCTCCGTTTTAACAGATGCAAAAAATCTATGAACGGTTGCAAAAGCTGTTCAAACAGTTTGATCCTAACATTAAACGCTTCCCCTAATGCTTGAAACAGTTTTCATGAAGCGTTTAAACAGATTAAAAACGGATAACAAACAGATGATAAATGCTTTCATTCGTTTAATGGAGAAGAGGTAGTGTATGGTTTCCTGTGTACAGTCACAAATGTCAGATATAGTAGCTGCTTCTATCCTCCCCTTACAGCAGTCCTTTCTTCCCATTAACCCTTTGAATGCCAACCCAGGTGTAACATCAGCAACCGGCACTCATATTGGATTTTTGTCCACCTCTTGCCCTGCTCACAGGACTGGCTCTAGCAGCACCATGACCACCTCTTGCAGGACCTCGAGGGTGACCTCTTCCTCTTCCTTGGCCTTCATTATTTGCTTCCACAGAATCCTCTTCACTTTCAGTCGCTAGCATCGATCAGGTCATCTTCTTCTACACTTTGGCTCTCTTCCTCACCATCTGACTCTGAACTGTTTCCAATGTACTCTGAAACATCTTCACTTTCTTGACCACTCTCATCGCTAAGATCAGAGTCCGTATCCACGAAAATTTCTGCTAAAGCTTCGTCTACATTCATCCTACATGGCCGTGCCACCATGTTGGATTTGTACTTGAAAATCAACAAGGCCATTTAGGTATTATGTAGTGGGCGTCTACAAAACAAAGACCTAAGACCTATGACCCAAAAACGAAGATTTGTGTTTTTACAGGCCTATCAAACCAGAGACAGTCAAGCCGGGTCAACGCTTTTGTTCAGACACCAACTGACGCGAAATTAATGGGGTCTTCGTTTTGGACATAAGGCTGGCTCGAACTATAAAACGAAGACCCTCGCTTAAATGCTTTGTTCATTGTCAGCTGATGCGGAATCAATGGGGTCTTCGTTTTGTAGATAAGACCGGCTCAAACTACAAAATGAAGACCCTTACCTAAATGCTTTGTTCGTTGTCAGCTGACGCAAAATCAATGGGGTCTTCGCTTTGTAGATAAGACCGGTTCAAACTACAAAACAAAGACCCTCGCTTAAATGCTTTGTTCATTATACAAGAACCCATTTCGTGTCAGCTGACAACGAACAAAGCATTTACAAAAGGGTATTCGTTTTGTAGTTCAAGCCGGTCTTATCTACAAAATGAAGACCCCATTGATTTCACGTCAGCTGACAAAGAAGAAAACATTTAAGTGAGGGTCTTCGTATTGTAGTTCGAGCTGGCCTCATCTACAAAACGAAAACCCCATTGATTCCGCATCAGATGACAACAAACAAAGCATTTAAGCGAGGGTCTTCGTTTTGTAGTTCGAGCTGGCCTCATCTACAAAACGAAGAGCCCATTAATTGATTTCGAGTCAGCTGACAATGAACAAAGCATTTAAGCAAGGATCTTCATTTTGTAGTTCGAGCCAGTCTTATTTACAAAATGAAGACTCCATTGATTTCACGTCAGATGACAACAAACAAAGCGTTTAAGCGAGGGTCTTCGTTTTGTAGTTTGAGTCGGTCTTGTCTACAAACCAAAGACCCCATTGATTCCACGTCAGCTGACAACAAACAAAGCATTTAAGTGAGGGTCTTCGTTTTGTACTTCGAGCCGGCCTTACCTACAAAATGAAGACCCCATTAATTTCGCGTCAGTAGCTGTCTGAAGAAAAGCGTTGACCCCGCTTGACTGTCTCTGGTTTGATAGGCCTGTAAAAAAACAAGTCTTCGTTTTTGGGTCTTAGGCCTTAGGTCTTAGGTCTTCATTTTCTAGACACCCATTATGTAGTGCTCATATTTGAATTCTTTGGTCAGCAGACTCTTAACTACTTCCCAGACCCTTTTAAATGACCATGGGAAAAGAACACAAATGACCAGGGAAAACAAAACAATGCTCCATGAAGGACGTATATATACATACTTGGTATCTGAGTCTCGTATTTCAGGACTAGATATACATCCTCGGCATTCAAAGGGTTAAGACTGATACATATGCATTACACTATTTGTACATGTCAGTTTTCAGCAAATGTTATTTCCATCTTTATTATGGAAATGAGATTGTTGATATCAGTGACCCCAAATATTTCACAGGGTTGCCACCCATCAGAACAAAAAAATCCATTACTTTTCCCTGACTTTTCACTGACTGTAAGTAATTAGACAGTGTGTTTCACTGAATAGTTTATGGCACCAGTAAGCAGAGATGTCAGGTAATATTTCAATGTTCTAAGGAAAAAATTATCGTTTTCGCTACATACTTTTACTCTTAAGAGCGACTCTCTATAGGGACTGAGTGAGATTGAAAAAATGTGGCACAAGGTTGGAAAAATAGACCCCTTGATATTTCATCCAGAGATAACCTATGGTATGCTAAGAATCATGATATAAGTCTTAGGTTCTAGAGTTTTTACATTTTTGAAAAAATTACGAAAAACCGTCAACAACCCGTGAAGCCGAAAAATCACAGAAATGAGGTCAAATTTTATGATTAGATAATCGAACTCGCGTGAAGGCACATAGCAAATTATGGCTTTCCTTAGTTTATTATTTCATTTAGGAGGTATTGCTAAGCTACTATTTTAGACTTACAATTGTAATTCCCAATTCCTGGGGACCAAGCGAAAAGAACCAAAATTTCTAGACTTTGAAAATCAAAAATTCCATACGGTTTTCAAACAGCTCAAAACATACTCGGTATTATGTAGAATTTTTTTTTAATTAAATTCTAGCAAGTACAAGAGCTGTTTTTGAACGCGATATAATTTTTTTTTGGCAAAAGTTATTTCTGAGGCAAGCGGCCCCATGCAAGTTGACCCAATTTGACCTTTCGAAGAGATTTTGTTTAACCAGGAAATGTAAACAATTCGACTAGCCTTAGCTTGCTTTCTGAGCAAACCATTGAAAAACCCTGTTTTCCTATGCAAACAATTTCTTTTTCTTGTTGATGTTGATGTTGCATGTAATGCATTTAACGGTTCATTACATGGCCACTGCAACAATTTAATTAAGATTTTCCATCATGATATAAACATACACAAGACTTTTTCATGTCTTTTGTTCCAAATATTTAATACAGTAATTCACTCAATTGCTTTCGCTCAAAATGTTTTTTTTTTTCAAGTCAAAACGGGACAACTTCCAGTTTTTTCTCATTAGCGCACTTAGCTATTGCTCAGCTCAGTGGGTAGTGGAAAATAGCTAAGAGTTCGTAACCATGCCCTATTCACTCCCCCTAGTCCCCTACCCCACCCTTGTGCTAACCTTGAATTTAAAGTGAGAACAAAATGTATTTAGGGTAAAGGATGGCCCAATCCATTTTTTTATTAAACGGGGGGAGGCGGGGGGGAACTGGGAGATTTTGAAAACAAAATTGCGCGGGAGCAAGCCGGAAAACAAATTTCCTACAGAGCGCAAGCTTATATAAATCCATTGCAGCATCTTAGTGAGATGATATATGACAGAGCTTTTGTGGCATCATATATCTTTGTTACAAGTTAGCAAGGGATCTTAATCTTAGACTTTAGTGCTTTGAGGGTCTTGACCGCATTGGCCACCAACTAGCCGCTGAATCATCTTCCAATTTTTCAACCGATGATGCAGAGCAAATCACTCAATTTCGGAATTTCGGCAGAAGTAAACAGATGCATCCTAATTACTCAAGATGCCAAACTGTAAATGTTTCATTTCAAAGTGTTTTTTTTGACAAAGTGAGTGCTCAAGGTTACACATTACACTTCAAAAGACCTAAACTCATTTTCCTGCACATATCTTTGTAAAGTTGTAAAGATTTTAATCCAGTGGAGTTTGTCGACGCAATAAGGTTTGCTGAATTTAAGAAAAAGTTAGGAGTCTTGCACGTGCTAGCTTCGCTTATCGGGCAAGCGATCGAAAAGTTTGATTTTAAAAGATAACAGCTCAAACGCCATGAGAATTTCATATTTAGAACTTTTTAGAGGTACACAAACCGTTTGCCACAGATCTATTAGCATTTGGTAATTATCTGTTTTAAACTTAGATCTCTCTCGATGGCAACTCTCAAAACAGTTTTGCGTGCTCTTTGCTCGTACAAAAAAGAAACATGTCTTGTGCAAACCCAAAAGCAAATCATTTTCAGTTTCCAAAGGGATAGTTTTCGAAAATCATATAAAAGCGTGCGTCTACTTCTGCATCAAAAGGTATCTTGTTGAACATAATTCCTAAAAAGTCAGATGTGCCACGAAGGGGACCTATTTGCATGTTCACCTGCCATGGGCAAATTGGTAAATACAATTAACACAAATTACAAAAACTCGCTTTGCAACCAGTAACTAGCCCTTTTTCAGATATATATTACTACATGTATTCCCTTTTATCTAGCTTTAGGAAATTATTGGCAATGGACCTGCCCAGGCATTTGACTTTTGGAGCTAAAACTAGAGAGGATTTCTAATTTGCTGCACAGTCACTAGAAAATGGGAAAAGTAAATTTAAATAGGCTTGTGATTACAAATAAAAAAGTTTAAAAAACCAAAACCAAAACATTGCATGCTAGTAAGGAAGAAAATGAAATGAGCAAGACCAAAACAAAAATATCCACGTAGATGTATTTGCGGCATGTGATCACTTAGATGTAAAGATTGCGTGACATCGATCTGGGTCTATTTTTCAGTTCAATTAGTTCCTTCACTTCTTGCATCTTTTCACTGGAAACATTCAATACAAAACTCAATAGATACCCAGAGGATGCTTTATATGCAAGACATGGATCCAGGTCCTACAAAAATATTGCACAAGCCAGAGAAAAGTGAAATTAGAAAATGTCGTAGCTGTATGAAAAGGCCAGTGGCTGAGCATGGCAGCAAGACACAGGAAAGTTAGTGAAGAACATCAAAATTATTTGCCTTCAAACACCCATTTGGAAGGTAAGCTGTCATCGAAGTATTATCTCAGGTTTACTGGGTAGTTTTAATGGGAAATGGCAGGTTTTTCAATGGTTTGCTCAGAAAGCGAGCTAAGGCTAGTCAAATTATTTTTATTTACATTTCCTGATTAAACAAAATCTTTTCGAAAGGTCAAATTGGGTCAACTTGCACGGGGTCATTCGCCTCAGAAATAACTTTTGCCAAGAAAAAAATTATATCACATTCAAAAACAGCTCTTGTTCTTGCTAGAATTGAGTTTTGAAAGAATTCTACATAATACCAAGTATGTTTTGAGATGTTTGAAAACAGTGTGGAATTTTTGATTTTCAGAGTCTAGAAATTTCAGTTCTCTTCACTTGGTCTCCAGGAATTCGGAATTATAATTGTAAGTCTAAAATATCATCAAAGCAGCTTAGCAATACCTCCTAAATAAAATTATAAACTAAGGAAAACCATAATTTGCTATGCGCCTTCACGCGAGTTCGATTATCTGATCATGAAATTTGACCTCATTTCTGTGATTTTTCGGCTTCACGGGTTGTCAACAGTTTTTCATAAAAACTCTAGAACCTAAAACTTATATCACGATTCTTAGCATACCATAGCATCTCTGGGCAAAATATTGAGGGGTTCATTTTTCTGACCTTGTGCCGCCCCTCATGTGGTGGTTAGGGAGAGTGGCTCTTAATTTGTGAATTTATATTTTAAATCAAATGTGGGCTTCATTACAAAATCATCTGGAACATTTTAACGTAGTTCAGTTTATCTAAATCGGCCGGCATGCATTAATCAGTTGTTTACATTCTATGCAAATTTATCAGCTGGCGGTGCGAGACTATGAAAGTTGAAATCACTTTTTCAGTAAGGGCTTTTGAACATGAAATTCCACCAACCGCAGTGTTTGCAAAATCTCAATCAAAAACATTCCTTTTGTGGACAAAAATGTTTGAACTGTGGAGTTTATGTTAGTGAGAGGATGGTTTAAGTAAAGTACCTGATATACTTCAAGCAAAGACATATTGGGTCACATTTCAATTTTCAATGCCTTAGTGAATCAATTGATTAAATTGAGCAAAACGAAAGAAGTCTCCTGAAGTTTGAAACTCACTTTTACACGAAAAAAAAAATATATATATATATGAGGTATGACTTCTTTTCATATTGTATTTTTGCTGTGTGGGTTGCTGTCAGTTCCAAAGAAATTAGTACTTAATTAATTGAAATGTCTGCCATTGCTTTATTCCGGTATTTGAATTCTTTTCATGGGAAAGGTATGGCAAGCTTACTCATAAGTATGTTAATTTAAGGAAATTATAAATTTTTTTGGAAATGTTATCTCAAGTGACATCACCAATTTAGGGTGTCGGTCATCTCCACCTTATTTCTCTCCGTAAAAGGAACAAAATAATAAAGTAATTGTTGAATTACAAACTACCGGTGGTACTCCCAAAGCAGCCTATCTTGGAGTAATTCAAACAACCACTGTGTAGGAAAATCAACAGGTAACCACGGTCAACCAGGGGTAACCAAGAATGGACTAAATCAATATTAAGAGCATCCTTTTAACCATCATTTGGTAACCCGTGGTTACTTGTGATTACAGGTGGAAAAACTGCATTATCTGCATTAAATAATCGTTATTCCAAGCTAAACTGAAAAAGGAAGCAAAAACTTTGTCCAATAGAAATTAAAATGAGACACTATGTTATGCATGTAAAAGTAACTTTGGGGTTCAGAACGCACGTTTTTATCAGTTTACCAACAGTTTACCATGTGTTATCAACATTGTTTGGAGGGGAAAGGGGGAAGGGGGGAAATGTTTCCTAGATGCTCGAAAATCAAGTTTTACTGCATAGTGTCACAACACTTTTGTCATTCACTGTAGCAAGAACTTCACGAACTAAAATCCAATGCAAGAATTACAATTTTACCCCCTGTTCAAAAACAACTTTGACACTTGTATGATGAGCTATCGTATCCGAGGTCACACAACAGCTCTCACAAAAACCTTATGTCTATTTAAAGGAGATTTAATCATCGCAAAAATCTCTAAGGACAACACAATCTCACAAGCCTCTAAAGCTTTTGATAACCGCAGATTACTCGTTTCACAGACAAAAAATTTGGGCCTATGTTTTTTTTCAACGAACTGGGTTCAATCTGAGAGGTCCTGAAACACTTAGACACTTGCAGAGCTTGCGAGAGCATCCAGTTTTCAACTCTTGTTTCATGTCACGCAATCTCCCTTCCCCACGAGGGGGAGGGCATCTGTGTAAATCTTATATGACTTATAGTTTCCCCATCGATAACCAATAAATATCAATTAATTGATTAATATTGATAATCGATGACCAATCAATGAAGAGAATTTGTGAGACCTTATATCAATTGGTCATTATAAAATTTGTGTATTTCTGTGGCTTACTAGCCACACTAAAAACAAGTTGACATCCAAGACGTTTGCAGATTGTGAGAAGATATGTCGCATATTTGTTAGCTAGTTGCATATTTGCTTACCAATTTGAGATAAGGCTGAAGTGCTTTGTAATTTTCCCCTTGGAGCAAGGTTTCTTTCATATTACAATGGTTAACACTCGCGTTCCAGTCTAGTGGGCCGAGGGCAATTTCAGGATGCGTCAGCTTTTTTTATTCATTTTTTTAGGCACTGGTCTTTTTATTTTCTTGTTTAAACCTTTTTTGGCAAAGAAGATCTATGTCCTTATTTCAGGTTTGGAACTGATAAGAACATGGTTTTTGATGTTATGCATCACCTTGCTGTTTTGCATAATCAAATCACATCCAATGGCTTACATGTTGTGTGTTTGTAATTCTTTTATGGCTATCCTACAAGCAGAGTCGCTTTGATCTTATTCGCAGCCTATTGCAATTTGTTGTCCAAACAACTGCACACTTGATCTAGCAGTGCTGAGTCTCATAAAGTCTTCTTCAGGCGACAAGAAAAACATTTTGGGCAACCTATTAGGTGACGAGAAGTTTACAAGGTAAAGTGGCTCAATCAAGAGTGCTTACAAGCTCTTCACAGAAATAAAAATTCAAGCCTGGGTCCGCAAAGTGACTGCTCGCAGGCTAAGTGTGTGTAAATCCATTGGAGCAATGCAGTTCATGTAGTGCATCTGCTTTAACGAGTATTGCCAGAAGTCAATAAAGTAACTCATATTAAACTAGAATAACCCGTAAGCCACACACGTCTACAATGCGGACTTATTTTTTTTATGAACAGAGTAATTTCATTTCATACAAAGTTTAGCCCATGTCAATCATCATTCGCTGGGAAATCTACGGGTTTTCTCATACAGCACTTTGATTAATCTTTTAATACCTACTTACATGAAACCGTACAAAATCTCGTCGTGCTTACAAAACAAGAAAGCTCTAAAACTCATAGCATTTATTACTCGAATGCAAGCGGCCCTGTAAACAAAGCAATTCGCTCCAAGTCGAATTCACTCTTTCTTGATCATTATGAAGCCCGTTAAACTGAGTTCAAAGAACTGAAGCTTAAGCTTGTCCTGAGCTAGGGTTAAGCTACAAGTATGTCTTCAAAGATCTCCCAAAAAACCCTACAGTCGGTTCAACTTACTTTTTTCGTACGTTCCGTGGACGTCATCTGGGTTTGTATCATGTAGGATTAAAAGTAGCCCTATGCAACAACTTTGTAGAGAAATCCTCCAACGATATTGCTCGTTCAACTACTATGCTGTACCGTGGCTGACAACTTCCGAAATACGACTCCGAGGATGCATGGGATCGAACAGGTGCTAACCGAGACAGGGACCCCACGTGCAGCAGTACATGACTGTTGTGACTAAATGTAACACAACGAACGCTTTATTTGTGCGGAAAATTCACTTTAGGCCTAAATGTACTAAAATAAAGCTATTAATGTACAAATAAACTTCACACACCTCAACATAGGATTATCTTTGCGTCTTTGGTGCAATTTGGGTGCAAATTACGCTCATTTTAGACGGGTTTGGGGCTTACGACTTGGGACCTACCGAGTTTCTGTCTGGGAAGCAGGCTACGAGATAATCTAATAGGCGCGTGTCGCGGGTCGCGGACAAATTGTCGCGGGTCGCGGGTAAATTGTCGCGGGTCCAGAAAATCGTCGCGGGTCCGAAAAATTGAACTTTTATTCTTTCCTAGTTTTCCAAAAACAATAACAATAACAATTAGCTTTAAAATTAGCGAATAATAAATTTTAAAATTTTAGTTTACTATTATTTGCAAGAAGTACGGAGCAAACCAGACAACAAACTCTCAAAATTCAAACACATCCCTTCAGCTAGACAAACAACGAACCTACGAAGTTCAAACGCATCGATCCCTAAAATTTGTAATCAGTTTACAGTATTACAAAGGCAAACCATCATCTTTCAAAGCTGCTATTGTGACTTCACTAATTGATCTGTCCGCTCTGATTCTATCCGGTGGTTTTGAATTAGTCCAATGCGGAATATTGTTTAAGCGTTGTTGTTTCGGACAAAGTAAAACATTGTTTCTGCAACGAAATTCTGTTCATAAGGGACATAAAGCCCTTTAACGTTGCCGGTTAGTTCATCTTTATTTTTAATTCTGCTACAAGCCCGACATCTTGCACTGGTGCTGGTCCTCTTTTCTTTTTCTTTAATTCTGGAGTCCAGCCTTGTTGGTTTTTACTACGAGGGTCATTTGAAAGAAGCTCCAGTATTATTGTTCTGTCCTAGTTTTGTTGGTGCCCTTTTTGTACATCGGGTTTTGTGGAATGACTGAGTAGGAATTTCCAACAACAGACAAGGCCTCGTTATCAGTTAAAAAACAGCTGATGCAACAGATTACTGTTCTCCGGAAGTCGACATATGTTAAGTAATGTCCATATTATATGTTTACATAATTCTTTTCCAGAATTCTTCACGAGGGACTTCTTCCTATTTCTACTTTATGGTGAGAATTTTTTCTTAGGTTTACTACGATGTGGGCTCTTTCAATCAAATATATAGATATAGATTTTTATAGCTATTGTTATTGTTACTGTTATTTCGCGCCCGCGACAATTTTCTGTAACCGCGACCACGCGCCGGTTAGATTATCTCGCAGGCTACTGGCTATGAAGCATTGGATACAGAAAAACTTGTAATGCTATTGGAAAAGCATACTTTAGAACCTTTTTATCAAGTTTCGTTTTATTCCTAGATTTTTCAGGAAAAGATAAAAGTGGCTCTTTCCAAATCTGTATTAAAAAATCTGCAATTTTACACAAAAATATGCTTCATTAATGAGGAGAAATGCAGTTTTAAGCTGTCTAAAAAACATCACGAGTTCTAATGACATGACCAGTGATTTAAACCATAAGATTGCAAAGAGTGTATCTTCATAAAAATACTCACCAACACACAAGTTTAAGTTCCTGTAAGTTTAAACCGAGAAAAGATGTACCCCTCAACCTAGTCTCCCTTTTTTTCGCCTATGAGACGGCAGAAGTCACTTGACCATTACTGATTGTTGTACAGCATTACCCTTTGAAATATTGCCTGATTTCAAGCCGAAAAAGACCAGGTACGAGTCTGTAAATTATGGGATTAGCAACTTTTGATCCATATAGTCAGAAAGAGCACACCGAGAGTTACAAAATCCCCAAGTTTAGTGTTAATCAGGCTAGTTTTGACTGAGATACAGCCATTTAAAAACGCCAAAATTACACAAAAATATGTGGTCATCCGGACGCAGCGTCCGGATGACCATAATTTTTTTTGTAAATTTTGATGTTTTTAAATGGCTGTATCTTGCTTATTATTGGGTCTATTTCCACCAAACTTGGGGATTTCGTAAAGCTTGGTGTGCACTTTATGACTATGTGACTTTTTTCATAGTAGAGCTCCTGCGCTCCTTAAAACATGCGGGTTCGAGCCATGGCCGGGGACATTGTGTTGTGTTCTTGGGTAAGACACTTAACTCTCACAGTGTCTCACTCCACCCAGGGGGTGTCTGTAAAGTGCGAACCGGATGGCGGCGGATGGCGGATGGCGGATGACGGATGGCGGATGGCGGATGGCGGATGGCGGATGGCGGATGGCGGATGGCGGATGGCGGATGGCGGATGGCGGATGGCGGATGGCGGATGGCGGATGGCGGATGATAAAATGCGGATGACAAAATGCGGATGATAAAACGCGGATGACAAAATGCGGATGGAAAAGTGAGGATGATAAAATGCGAGAATGACAAAATGCGGTAACCATATTACGGATGATAAAATTCGGACAAGGGAAAAAATACCTCATCATATTTTAGGTACGGAGAAATAGAATATCCGTGAACAGAATTCGGTCATCATAAACCATTTTTTTCCTGTAATGGCTAGTGTAGGAATATCCATATGTTCAGTTAGGAATATTGATGTGTACTTTTGGGACAGATTTCTAAAATTAGTCTTAGGTCTTTGTAGATTCCACGCCGTGCCGGATACGCTTCAGTAAACTACCATTTCCTCTGTTACTGATGGACTATTTAGGTTAGTTTGTATGAAAAAAAAAACAAGATGCGAACTTATTTCCCTGTAATGTAAATAGTAGCTGACCTTTCTTAGGTTGAAACACCAAACAAAATATATTTCTGATATATTCAACTGTGTCTGTAAAAAATTCCGACCAACTTTGACGGGTTTCGCTGGAAAGGGCGTACAAAGCGGTGTCTGACATTTGCAGACTGCAGACTGCAGACTGCAGACTACAGCTTACAGAATGGACCTCAGAAGATATGATTACAAGACGTTGACTGAGGACCGTTGGCCGCAACTCTTGAAGACAACAGAACTTCATCCGACACAAATCCTTGTCGTATTGAAATTGACTCTTTGGCCACGTATTAGACGATATGGTTATGTGTTGATATTGTAACTCCCAAGATTACTATCCACGGTGAATGCTGATACACCACAGACAGTAATAATGGCATCTTTATCGAAGTGAACGCGCGTCTTCCATTATTATGTGAAGTTTATATGAAATAATTCATATATGAACTGCGGTTGTAGATGAAAGTGAAGTATGATCATCGCAGTAAATTTTCCAAATTTAAGCAATTGGAAAGAAGAAGCCTGAAAAAATCAGGGCTTCAACGGGATTCGAACCTGTGACCTCCGCGATACCGGTGCGATGCTCTACCAACTGAGCTATGAAGCCACACATTGGGAGCGAGGTCAATTTATTGAGTTCATATCTTCCCGTGAGGAGTGAAATGATGTGAAGTTTATATGAAATAATTCATATATGAACTGCGGTTGTAGATGAAAGTGAAGAATGATCATCGCAGTAAATTTTCCAAATTTAAGCATAAATTGACCTCGTTCCCAATGTGTGGCTTCATAGCTCAGTTGGTAGAGCATCGCACCGGTATCGCGGAGGTCACGGGTTCGAATCCCGTTGAAGCCCTGATTTTTTCGGGCTTCTTCTTTCCAATTGCTTAAATTTGGAAAATTTACTGCGATGATCATTCTTCACTTCCATTATTATGTTCATTTCCTTTTTTGTCGTGTGAAAAAGATGCTACTGTAAGCTAAATGGCTCGTAATCATACCTCGGTATGCCTTCCTTGGTCATGTTCGAGTAAACTTGAGAATTAAACTATCAACACATACCCATATCGTCTTTTACGCGGCCAAAGAGTCATAATTTCAATACGACAAGGATTTGTGACGGATTTGTGTTGGATTAAGCTCTGTGGTCGTCAAGATTTGCGACCAGCGGTCTTAAGTCAAAGTCTTGTAATTTACGGTCTTAGGTCTACTGCATGCAGTCTGTAATCTGTAGTCTGCAATCTGCAAATGTCAGATACCGCGTGCAAAGCTATTGTTAGCACTTCTTCATCTGGAGTTTTTTTGTGGCTTTAATGTAGACTGTTAATTTTAAAAGAGTTGTTCGGTTTCTTTTCAACAACTCCTTTACTTTTCCCAATTCGTCCTTTTTTCCAGTCCGGCCTTAAAGTTTTTTTCGAATAAATCACCGATTTTACGCTTTAAAGTTGCCTCGCAATAGTGTGACAGCTGTGCTTATAAACTGCAGTACATCCAGAAAGAACCCTTTACAAAAGTTTAAGAACGTTTCCTCCTTGTGTTCAAGTTTTGTTTCCGCTATTTTAATGGCATGAAATCTGTTCCAAAACAAAAGCTGTAAAACGCTCTTGCCTTCCATTTAATTTCGAAAGGTCTTATTATCCTGCCGATCGGGAGATTAACCGGCGCTTTCACTAGACAAGCACACAAGGAAATGGTTAGCAAAGATTTCGAGAAATAAAGATAAGGTTGAAGTCGACTAAATTAAATCCATCAACTCACATTTTTGAAACAAAGATAGGTTCAGTCAGAGAATCATCGCTGTCGGACGACTCAATGGCCCTTGTGCAGTCCACTTGCGACATAGACACCTTTGCACACGTGTTGTACACCGTCGTTTGCCGCGAGCGCTCCGTGTGCCCAGCAAACTTGTCGACTACGGTACAGTGGGTAGTCGATCTGTGACCGTAGAAGTGTTTAACTTATTTTGAAAATGCTGGTTTTCGCCAGAGGAAATTTGCTGAGAAGTAAATAGCCTAAGTCCTTTCCATGTGGTAAAAGACGGAGTCTGAGTAACTACTGTTCCTTGATCAAGTCTTTTTTTTTATATATCACGTTTTTCATAACCGGCGTAAAAAAATGTTCGATCTATGAATTCTCTACGCTTAATTTTACAACTCAGAACGTAAGAAAACATCATAAACTTATTTCCCCTGGTCCCTATATTATCATTCACATTTTGTCATCCGCATTTTGACATCCGCATTTCTCCATCCGCATTTTTCCATCCGCATTTTGTCATCCGCATTTTTCCATCCGAATTTTTCCATCCGCATTTTTCCATCCGCCATCCGCCGCCATCCGGTCCACACTCTACAGAGACCCCCACCCAGGTATACAAATGGGTACCAGCGAATTTAATGTTGGGGGTAACCCTGCGATGCACTGACATCCCATCCAGGGGGGAGTAGAAATATTCCTAGTCGCCTCATACTACAGAATCCGGAATAAGCTCCGGCCTGGTGGGCCCAGACTTTTTTTTACCAATCAAAGAATAACACGAGACGTAATGAATTATTCGGTGGATAATACCACAACAGATATTTCAAAATTGCCCTAAATATTACGAGCCACTACTTGAATTTTTACGAAATCTGCTGAACAAACGTTCTTTGGGTTATAATTATGCTGTGGTTTTTGTTGTTTTTATTTAATTTTAAAGATTTTGTCATGATTGTGTAGCAATCGATCAGGATAAACCAGATTGCGTGTCAAATAAGAAACAAATCGGGAAAACACCCACCTGCATTTTCTTCTTTAGACGGTCGAGGAAAAATTGGTCAGCGGTACTTTTGTAAAGAGATGATGACGCAATGGTGGCTTTGCGAATCCTTACAAGAAATTGTCAATATGTTATTCTAGACACAACGCTGCATGAATTCATCAATTTCTTAACATTTTGCTCACTGATCATATAGACTTCATTGTGGTATGTTCTAAGTTTAGTGATTTAAATCAGGAACCAAATATTTTCTGGAAGAAAAATAGGGGGTCCAGATGGAGAGGTCCACGTTTTGTACTGACCCGATGCAGACTCCTAAGGGTTTGGTGTGGAGCACTGTATCAATTTCGTGACCTTCAATTTCTACAGTAATTGCAAGAATGGCCAACGGTACTAGAAAGACTCTGACGTGAGCCTTTTAACATTAGTTCGGTTTTTGCAATATTCAAGCTAAGCTTATTTGCATTAAACCATTCATGAAGGTAAGCTACAACCAGTTGCAAAAATGTTGATACACTTTGTGCAAAAAAGTGGCTTTACTTACTTAAATGGATTGCAAATAGCAAATTTGTCACAGAAGAACAATTAGCCCCCTCTCCCCGTTTCAATGTTGTTCATCTAAGTTTTGTACGTCATGTTGCTTAGCTAGCAACGTTGGAAAGGGAGGGAGGGGGGAAAGATTACGCCCGATAGAGCGGTGGAGCTGCCTCACGTTAAGGTAGGATGTCTCAACTACTTTTGCAACTGGTTGTAGTTCAGTGTTTAGTGCTGATTCAAGCTCTGGTAAGCTACTGGCGGCGATGCTGATACTTGCATCGTCAGCGTACATTCGTGGTAAGGCTTTACGAGGGGGCATGGGGATTTGCGGTGTTGCAGTGTTGATGTTTTTTTAATGCGGTGATGCGGTGAATAAAATCTCAACTTGCAGTGTTGCGGTGATCTCAAACCCTGCGGTGTGCGATGTTTGTGTTTTTCATGCTGCGGTGTTCGGTGAAATGAAATTGTTTGCGGTGCTGCGGTTTTTTGATTTACCATTCTCAAACCTAAATCTGACCTAAATTTAGCATGTTAACTTCGTTAATCCACGCTAATTTATGACAAACACGTACCATTGAGGTTAATAATTTGTAACAAATACAGACCATCACTTTCTAGTCAATCTTCAATATGCTTCGGCTACCAATCTGAAGCCGTTTTTATTTATGCGTAACTTGACAAGTAACTCGACCTCTGCCAGCCGAAGCTCAGTGTTTGGTAGACACGTGGAGGAGCGAGTACAGAAACAATCCTGGAAATTCTGGAAACGCCAAGGCCGAATATAATGTATTATTGATTGCGCAGCTTTTTTCTACGCAAAAAAGGAAAAGGTGGCGAAAACTACCAGCAACAAAACATATTCAGATGTCGCGTCGGCAGGGGAGAAAGAAGGCTTTCTAAGCTAAGGAAGCTTTGTAAATTACACACGTTTACTTTTTTTTTTTTCCTTTTGCTATTCGGCTTCGTCTAGAGGTCATTCTGATACCGGTTTATACCCACTCCCAGGTCCTACGACTTTCTTGACCTTCTATTTTTTCAAGCAATTATCGATATCGAACGCAAACGCAGCTAGCTCCGGAAAGCAATACTTTCAGTCAAGATAGGGCTTCAGTCTGTGGGTTTATACACCAAGAAAAGTCAGCGAAGTACCTGTAAAAGAAGGGAGGGATCTCGTCCGCTTCCTAACTTCCCGCAAGGTTTCTTCACAAGAGTAAGAAAACTGATTTACAGGCATCAGCAGTATCGACACATGCGCAATGAAAAGCGTTGTGATGTGTTTATTTTATGGAAAATTGTTGAGGTATAAAAGTATTGTTTTAAGTGTAGATGAACAAATCGTGGCGCTAAAAATACTAGTTGCGGTGACGGTGTTTGGTTGACTTTTCTTGCGGTGATGCGGTGTTCGTTCATTTTTTTTACGGTGTTGCGGTGTTCAACACCCCCCCCCCCCTGCCCCCCTCCTTTACTCAGGTAGTTCGGCAAGTCGTTAATATAAATCAGGAAAAGGAGGGAACCAATAAGGCTTCCCTGTTTGTAGCGGCCAACTACGCTGGGCCAGGCCAATAACTCGTATTCATTCAGGTTAACACACATTTAATTTATGCAACTGAAACATCTGAACATTTGAAAGGTCTGAAAGATTCGCTGCAACAAGAAAACGATACGCCAGCTTACAGACTTTGTGTACAATATAGAAATACGAGCAAAATAACCAAGCGAAAGCCATACTTACAAGTTATTGTGCCTACATTCCTACGATCGCAGTACAAACCTAGAAATCCGTACGCCCAAATGGCGAGAAAATAATATATAGATTTAGGCCAGCCTAAAAGCGTAGCTCCTGGGCCGGGTTGTTCAGAGCCAAACAACCCAGGAAAAGGTAGAATTTTGAGTTGAGTTTATAACTTTGCGGCGAGGTTTTCTGTATATTGTTTGGCCTTCTGTTTTGAGTTTTAATAATCACTATAAACACAAAACAAAGCAGCAAAAAACATTTGTATGGAAGAAAAAGTTATCATTCGGTAAACTTTTAATCCTGGGTTAGCGTTAACCGGCTTCCGAACAATCCTGCCCTGTTTTCAACAAGTTAACCTGAGATGAGCCTGCGATCCAAAAACAAAAAAACACGCGACCTCAATAAGCTGTAAACTTGAGCCCGCGATATGGTCACGTGATACTGGTCAGCGGATACCTTGTTTTGACAGGTGTCAATTGATCGTAACATGGATGTCCAATATCAAAGAAGTACACGGTAAACCAAAGCTGCATGTCTCTGTCAACCTATTATTTGGAGTATGGCGGCCATGTTGCGCGACTCCGTCGTCGTCGTCGTCGCCGTCGTGCGTACGCGCCCACGAGCAATACCGCTAGCCATGATAACCATGAGAAAATCAACTCATGGGTTTCCTTTTCGTTCCTATATGAGTATGGGGCTCAGCTTGGCGGCCCTTCGGGCCGCCGGAGCTCCGCTAAAAATACCTACATATTCTTGGTCAGCGGTAATGACTACTTCATGTAGCAAATATGAAATGAAACTTACACTTTAAAAATTTATAAAAAACGTTCACTGGCTATATAAAATTAAAACTTTCAGAGCTTTCGGCTGCCAGACTACAGCCTTCGATGGATAAAAAATGGAAAAGATAACAACTACAAATATATACAAAAATAGGTGGAACTATAAAAAGAATATATTAAAATGGAAAAATATAAGTGTTAATAAACTAATTGTTCTTTTTTAAAACAATAGAGTACTGATTGGGGAGCGGTCTAGAATTGTTATCTGCATGATCTATCGAAGCGGTGTGCCATGATTCTAACGTCTTGCGAATACGTGAAGAACCCTTGTCAATCACTTGGGAATTTTTAAAGTCAATAGAGTGATTTGAAGACCAAGCGTGTTTAGCGATGTTGGAACCTCTTGCGTAAGACATCACATTCCTCTTGTGTTCTTTTTTTCTCGTTTTCTCGTTGACAAAGTCAAACCACTTTAGACTTTGTTCAATACCATAGCAAGCTAGTTTTCGTACAAGAATCTTATGGTCAATGGTGTCGAAAGCCTTTTTTAAATCTTTGAATATTATACCATTTATGAGACCGTCGTTAATATTGACAAACCAACTGTTAGAAGTTTCAAGCTAGGACGTTAGTGTGCTATGAAGTAATCTAAAGCCGGATTGACAGTTGGCTAAAATTGTGAAATTGGTCGAAAATTGTTCTTTCGAACACCTTAGCGACAGCAGAAATAATCGGAATTGGTCGGTAGTTGTTAACGTCTTGCTTTTGCCCTTTTAGTGCAGAGTGCACTATTGGGATGGTTTGGGGGTTAACGTCGCTAAATTACCATGGCAATATGGCAATAAGGCACTATTGAACTATGGCACTATGGCACTGTGGCACTATGGCACTATGGCAGTATGGCAGTATGGCAGTATGGCAGTATGGCACTATGGCACTATGGCACTATGGCACTATGGCACTATGGCACTATGGCACTATGGCACTATGGCACTATGCCCCTATGCACTATGGCAATAAGGTGTAAACTTTAATGCTTGTATAATTAATTAATTTCAATTTTAATTAATTAGGCTTGCCGCAAGGGGGGTAGGATGGGGAAGGTACTTGTGAGCACTAAGTAAAATGGGAGGTGCATGTACGTACGTTATTTTTTTAATCACTTCAAAAAGCTACACATTTGATTCAGGAAGCCTCTTGCTCTCCTTGTGGTACTTTTCTCTTTAGAACAAAACCAATATTTGCTCCAAACGCATGCACAGATTAATAAGCATTAGTGTCAACTACATATCAGGTGGAAGATACATTTCATACAAGATCACACACTAACGTCGAGTGCTTTTCCTTGTGGTAGAACTTTAATAAGTCATACGCATGCATTCTAACATAGTTAGCACGATACAAGAATGCTACTGTGACTGCGTGTCTTTTGGAATTACGCCTAATTTGGTTCAAGAAATATCATCTGTTGTTTCCAAACTACACTAGTGCGTTTATTTCATCCTTTTATTGTCTCTATCAAAGAGACCAAAATGTTCATACCCGCAACCAAAACTCTCCCGAGTAAGTGGTATCAAAACTTGTCAAATTGTACAAAAAAACCAGGAAACTGCTCAAATATTGCTGCAGACTCCGTGGTACCTACTGAAAGCATAAATTTTATCCGTCGTTGAGGAGACTCGTTCACCGATGAAGGATATAATCTCGGTCAAGTAGCGGTGTTTACTTTCAATACCTCTCGCTGAAACGCTTCTCAGTTGTATTAATCGATATCAGTGTGTATTTTAAATTTTAGTCGTTTTATTGTTAATGGCAAAGGTGGCAACAGAACATGCTGTTCCGTGACAATTTGATAGCGGAGCTCCGGCGGCCCGAAGAGCCGCCAAGCGGAGCCCCATACTCATATAGGAAAGAAAAGGAAACCCATGAATTGATTTTCTCATGGTTTTCATGGCTAGCGGTATTGCTCGTGGGCGCGTACGCACGACGACGACGACGACGGCGGCGGCAGAGTTGCCCAACATGGCGGGGTAACCCGAAAACTCTGATCCCCGATCCGCGGATCCCCACATCGGACCGGGTCCGCTGACTGGACCGGTCCATGGACTACCCCTACGGACCCCCTCTACGGACCACCCTAAGATAGTGTAAAAATAATAAATAAAGATTTCACTTATGGGTTGTCTAATAGATTCAGACTTGTCTCGGTGACTTTTCGAGTGTTACACTGTGCAAATGTAATAGACTCGGGTTTTTAACACCCCAACCCCCCACCCCTCCCCCCCAAAAAAATGCCTAAAAGCTGTTTTCAGCGTACGAAAATGTCGATGTTAAGAAGGAAAGTTCTTACCTTCCATTCGTGGCTCAATCAGGCTATGGAAGATATATTTTTAGACCGTTAACTGTTGTTTGTATCTGTTATTCCGCTGAGCAAATTGTGAAGCCTGGAACGAGTTCACGAACCCACGGGAAAATGGGCTCAACAAAATGGCAGAGGGGAAAGAGCACAAATTTCGAGGCTTCCCGGAGGCTTCCCCGTACGCGTCTTTCGTATAGTTTATGGCCACAGCAAAGGAAATAGCAATGTGTAATGATTGAAATTGCACCCGAGCCTGAATCCAGGTCTGTTGTCGTTTGATTTAGTAAATAGCTTTGATTGACATTTAGTTGCGTAACCGATACGGTCAACTGACCTTTGAGCTCGGATAAGGTAGTTTTTCGCAGATGTTTAAAAAGAACACATGTTTATTGCTGACCTGTTTCGCTGACCCGTTTTCTGCTGTTTTTAAATCTGTATCATCTGTTTGCTGACCTGGACAAACCGTAAAACAATCTGATTGGATATCGTCAAAGAAGTAAGTGTTTAGTACTGTAACTCAGGCCTTTAACATTGTAATTTAGGTTTGCGTTTATATTCTGATCGTCTGTCATTTTAGTTTCTCAGTGAAATTTTGTATTACTTCTTTAGATCGAATAATCTTGGAATAAATTATACGATTGGCGTAACCCGGTTAGATTGCCTGCTTGGTTTTAAGGAACCAGTTACATTTGTACAATGTAACGTTCGCAATTTCGCCGTCACGAGTAATCTATTAGACAACCCGTAACTGAAATATTTTATTTATTAATTTTATTATATTTTGGGGGGTGGTCCGTAGAGGGGGTCCGTTGGGGGAGTCCGTGGAACGGTCCATAGGTAGTCCGCGGACCCGGTCCGTAGTGGGGGTCCGCGGACCGGGGTCAGTGTTTTCGGGTTACCCAACATGGCGGCCGTACTCCAGCCAATAGGTTGACAGAGACATGCACCCTTGGTTTGTAGCGGAAGAATGCCATTTTTTTTAAAACTCATTTCTATTTGTTATGTGGACAAACGAAAGCGGAGGTTGATCTAATGTTTTTAAGATAGGGTTGCACTGAAGCAAAAAAACAGAAAGCAAGAACTAACAGGCAAAGAAGTAGCGAAGAAGATCGCGAAAAAGAGGGGGCCAGCGCTGGGGAAGGAGCCGAAACAGTACTGAACAATGTCGTGAATTATAGCGAGTCAAGGACTAGAGAAAGGAGGTGAAATAATACCGAACAATGCCGTTAACCAAAGCTAACGAGGGCCATAGAAAGGAGGCGAAAGTACCCGACAAATTAACTCAGATGACTGCCGTGCCAAGTTTTCAAAATTCGCGCGACGTGACGCTGTGCAGCCAGGCGGTGTTGGACACAGTTCACGTGACAGTATTCGACCAATCATATGCCGTCTCAGCCGGAGCAATGGCAGACACATTTTTCGTTGCGAATGGAGATTAGGTTGTCGTTTCTCGACCGATTTCTGCACTCATCATGAGAATCAAACTAACCTTTTCTAGGAGCTGCTAGTGTAATATCTAGACCAGTTATTTGCCAAGCCTCAAGTGCAGGTAAGCAATTTTTGCATCAGAACTAGTCAATGGAAATCATGCTATGTTGAAAACGTTTGTTTACCACACGCGCTTGACATGGATATTCTTTTGGTCGTTTGCAGGGTAACAGGGATCAGTATTGTGAATTTTTTTGCGTGAAACTTTAGTTCGAGAGTTGAACGTTAAGAGAAGTCCGGCGGGCCCAGGCGGGCCCCGCCGTTTTAACGTTCAAAATCGGACTTGAAGTTGGAGCATTTTCCTTGATTTGTCAGATGTTCGCGGTATTTCGCGGGAGTGATTGTGTGATTTCTACCCTTGTTATTTTGTGGCTCAGGTTGTTCCCTTTAACAAAGCTGAATCTTGGAGGTCGGTGGCCATATTTCGCACTTTTTCATCAACTTCTAGTGTCATAACGTCGTGAAGGTCGCAAGTTTCCCCACAAAATGAACAAACCGCCTTGCCCAAAAACGTCCTCTTAACTCTGGTCGAGGTTTCGTCTTGATAAACATCACTTTTACTTTTGTTTCTTGCACGTTCAAGTTTTGAATTGGAAAACTTTAAGTGACAAGATTTATGCCAGGATGTTCGAGATTCTGCTAACAATTCAGCAGCAACTTCTGGCCCAAACTCAAATTTACTGGCAAAGCATCAAGTCCCTTAAATTGTTTTACGTTCTGCAGAAAAGCCGTGTACACTTGTTCACAATCTTTGTGAGGACTATCTACAGGGCATTTTAATGGTTCTCCTTTACGGTTACAACAAATAATGCATGAACTCCAATCCATTGCCTCTAGATAATTAAATTTAGATACAGATATAAATAAGTCCCCGCCTTAGTAAAGAACACGTATTTGCCTGAATTACCTTTACCTAGAATTCTGCGAACGTTTATTTAAAAGAGCGAACTTTAAAAAGAACATAAAATATGCAAATGAACGCTATGGTATTAATTCGTATTGGCTTTGTTTCCTTTACAGTGCAATAAAAATGTGTGGCCAGGAATGTTTTATCGTAGTTCTCAGTTGAAAAGACTCTCTTTTACCTGCTACTGAAAATATAACCGAAAAGGTTTGTTGTTGTTTAGTAAATGCATTTCTAATACTTGATTGTTGGGAACCTTAAGCTGGTGAAGTTTCATCGTCGCTTGGTAGTCAGGTTCTGAACTTCGTTTAAATACCCTTCGGAAATTATTCTTTTTTGCCGTAATAAACAGTTAACCGTAGCCCAAAGAATCTGAATTCAATTAAATAACTATCTACCCAAAATATAAACCAAGCATTCTGTTCATTCTGTTCAATATAAACTATAAAGTTGGCCTCTTAAAATTAATCCATTTCGCGGGCCATCTCAAGCTTAAATTGCATCGTCAGGTAATCAAATATTCTGTTTGTCTTACCTCGTGTTGCCGGAACGAAGTTAGCCCATGAGTAAAGGTTGTTTACAGATCACACGTTTCCCGTATTTGGCGCCTTTTGCATATTTTTCCGCGCTTGGCACCGGTTGTATATTATCCTTTGCATACGTGGCAGCGATTATATATTTTTCTATTCCCTCAGTTTCTCATTCGCTTAATGAAAAACCAAAGTAAAACTATATTTAAAAAAAAACGATTTCAAACTCAACTACATGCTCTGAAGTCATATCATTCAACATGAGCAAAAAAGCAAGAAACGTGCTATTTTCACTTGACATAAACACGTTAAGGCTACCTAAGTGAACCACACAGCCTAATTTACAAGCTGTTGACGTATTTTGGTTTAATTTGGTGATCAAAAGCATAAAAGCTATGGATTGATTTATCAGCCTCGTTTTCATGCTAATGAAGCTTATCGAGAATTGAAATGACGTGTCTTCCCCCCTCCCGGATCATCGAATCACGTGGCACCCAGGCTAAATTTGTTTCTTATACCAACAAGATTCTTTGTGCCAAATTTCATGCTTTCTTCCACTCTGTAACGATCTAGCCTTAAAATCATCCTAAGCCACCTGACTATCAAGTAAGCACTTCATTAAAGTGCACTTGAAAATCTTAAGTCGAACTTTAGAAAACTTGGCTTCACACCTGATGACAAAGTATCTTACCTGAAGCATTTTCGCCGTAAAATCAGTCATACATATCACAAATGCGATTGTTCCGCAGTAGAAGCGAGAAGAAATGCATATAGTTGCTTTGTTGCTGAAGAGCAACACAGCAATAGCAGCAACACAAAGGAACAAGCGACATCTTCTGTATTTCTCTAGAATGGCTCAACAACGCGGTTTTCGGCAAAGAAATTGCTGTAGGGCTTGAAAAATGTAATTCCGTGTGACTCGTCCAATGTTCAACAGAGTTTTTCGGGTGCAAAGAAATGACCTGGTTGAAACTTGAAGCAGCACCTGTTTAGTAATTTGCAGAAGAGTATTTAGGGTCGGATGATATAAAAAGCGATAGTTTTGCCGCTGTCTATGAAAATGAAATTCAAGCAAGTTGTTTACTGGTATCGGTCCGGTCATCAGAATTGTATCAACGCTACACATCGCTTTCAGTTTGCTTTCATTTCCTTTTGGTCAAGTGCGTCCTCAAGTGTGGTGTAGACCTTACTTGGCAGCGCACTTCGGCTTCTTTGATCTACCAACGTTTCCATGGTCACGTTAACTCCAAGTACATTTAACCCCTTCACACTCAAAGTAGGTTCCAAGTGTACTTAGATTATACTTACAAGCTCTAGTGTGAAGCCAAGTCTTGTTCCCAATTCTTTTCGTTTTTATAGGGGCATGTTTATCGTTATAGGTCAGAAACTGATTCTTCCAAAACTCCCATATTTCGTTGGAGTCAGAAAATAGACTAATGGAATCCCATTGTCTTAATTCAACGTCTGCTAGGAACTCCTTCCTAACGTGGCTGAACACAGTCTTTGATACCTGTGTTTCATTCACCTGATCCTTTAGTCGCCAAAAAATGGCAGCAAGCAAGTTAACTACACAAACTTCGGTTTTTTGATAAATAAGGTGCGTGTGTGCCATATCCATGGCAACATGAATAAATATAAACAGGCCTTTAAAATCGGCTTTGTTTATTTGCAGAAAATCTAGTCATTAAATTTTCTCTATGATAGGGCCTTTGCACGATCCGGTCACATGGTACGGAATTAAGTTTGCTGGGACGCAAGTTACACAGTGGAACTTCCAAAACAAAGGAAAGTCGGGCTGGACTGGTGCGAGTTTCTTTGCTTTGGAATCCCACTGTGCAACTTGTGTCCCAGCATAATTAATTCAGTACCATGTGACCGGATCGTGCAAAGGGCCTATTTGCATGTAACAAGCTTTTAGCGATGCTCACAAGCTAACACTACTTTAATACACCTTTTGCTGTTCATTTACAACAAATATTCATTCATTTGAGTCCAAATTTGTTTCATTATGGTCAATATACTCTCATTAACACCAATATGACCTTCATTTGCGCGTAAGGAACCTTCAAGAAAAATATTTGCATACGTATTAACATTCAAAATCATCGAAAGATAAACAATACCTTCCTTTGACATTCATTGGCTGTAAATGTATTTTTATTTTAGTCGAAATAAAATTCGTTGTCACGAAACGACAATCATTTACTTTTGGACATTCCTTTTTCAACAAAAAACTTTCAATAACAGAATTTGCATGAGCACTCACAATCAATCGCATTATTAAACAACCATATCCATGAAGATGACAATCTTAAGTGCGGTGAGACAAACATTACAGCCATGATAACATTTATTTTTGGAAGAGAGAATGTTAAATTTGCTGTACGATCTATCCCTCAATTGCCTCACTATTGAGGCATCGTGGCAAATATGTTTGCATGAAACGATACCATTGTCCACATTTAGGCCCTGATTATCCTTTCGCTGTGTTAGGTGAAAACACGGTAATATCCGTCTCATCGTACTAAAGATTGTCACTTTCACGGATATGGTTGTATAATAATGCAATTGATTGTGAGTGCTCATGCAAATTCTGTTATTGACAGTCTTTTGTTGAAAAAGGAATGTCCAAAAGTGTAAATGATTGTCGTTTCGTGACAACGAATTTTATTTCGACTAAAATAAAAATACATTTACAGCCAATGAATGTCAAAGGAAGGTATTGTTTATCTTTCGATGATTTTGAATGTTAATACATATGCAAATGTTATTCTTGAAGGTTCCTTACGCGCAAATGAAGGTCATATTGGTGTTAATGAGAGTATATTGACCATAATGAAACAAATTTGGAGTCAAATGAATGGATATTTTCTGTAAATGAATAGCAAAAGGTGTAATAATTTAACAGAGAGATCTTTTATTATCCCTTGTTGAAAGTTCACTAAAATTCTATAATTTCTTCGGTTAAATCTCAATTTTTTTCTATACTCCAGTTACTTATCTCCTAAAGTGTTTTCGGGCCAAACTTTCGTAAAATTCTAATGAGTGGTTCTCGAGAAATAGGCGTATTTTCGAGAAAGCTATTCCGCATTCAATCGCAATTTTTCGACTTACTACGCATGCGCTGCATTTAACTGGGTTCTTTTAGTAACAAAGAAAAAGCTGAGAATTGCTGGGTTGTTTGCATCGTCACCTTTTTTCAACATATCTTTGTAATAACAGACTAAAACCACCAATACACTTTGTTCAATTTGAAGAAGCAGCATACAGATAGCGCAGGCATTGAGCAAATAAAATGATCTCTCTATCAACGCCATCTTTGCTTTTTGTAATCCTTGTGCCCGCACTGAATAACATTAGCAAGAGAGCGCGCTAAAACTGTGTTCGGCCACCTTAAAAGAGACCTTAAGGTGATTCCCTAGTAAATAAGAACCCGCCGTAGATTTCCGATGAAACTTGGTATGCCGTTGTTACAGGACAAGGAGATATTAAAAAAGAGGGGGTCACCGTGCTCGTTTTCACGCCACAGTGCTGACAAATACGGTTATTTATTAGGTGAATTTTGGTAATCTCCGTGCGCAACAAATAAGCTCGATTATTTTTCAATGCAGCGTGTTATATCAGACAGAGTTTGTCTTTCGTTGCTTGTTTATTCATCCACGTCCCAGAAAAAAATGTCTTCAAATACCCTGCATTTTTTTATCCTTTGAAGGAAACATAATTTGGACATGCGCTATTAGGCCCGATATGTCTCCCTCTGTAGTATTTATTTCGTTTGCCAAAAAAGTAGGCATAGATTTCTGCTAATTTTTTTCGCATTTATTGAGGATATTGCTCCCATTGACATTATGAAGTGGAAAGTGGGGGTCATCGTGCTTGTTTAAGAGAAAAGGAGCATTTATTTCGCTACCGAGCTTAGTTTGAGGGAAATCTCTTACGTTTTGTACGCGCACGCGCTAATGTACGCACGCTAATGACGCGAAAATCGTGCGCAGTAGGGATGCACAATGCAATACTAAGGAATCACCCCTAGAAATAAAGTCCTGGTCAAACGGACTCGCAAATAGTCGCAAGTAACCGCAAGTTAAACTTGCGTATAGACTTGCGTTGGGTGACCAAACGGACTCGCAAATTTATTTGCCAGTACACCCAAGTCGCAAAAAACCCATTTCAAGGTAAACATATCCTGTATTTCATTGGCTGATAATAGGTTAATGGACGTCACTCAACTTGCGTTGACTTGCGTTCGGTAGCCAAACGGTGAAAAACTTGCGTGGACTTGCGTGCAAATTTGATCTCGACCAAAGTGAGCGCAAGTCATCGCAAGTCAACGCAAGTGCACGCAAGGCCTGGCCAAACGGAGTCGCAAGTAGACCCTCGTTTTCAACTTGCGTCTACTTGCGAGTCCGTTTGGCCAGGGCTTAACACTTGACGTTAGATTTTTTTCAAATTTTTTGTGGTTGTTCCTAATAATGCAGGTCTTCGAAATGTAAGATAAAAGACATATGTACCATGCTCATTTAAGAGTCAACTCGTCAAAGGTGCGTCAAAAATCCGTGCAATGGTATCCATTAAGTGCGTTTTTCTTTTTCTGAATGCCGCTAGGTTTCTGGGTATCAGTGACCAAACACATGGAGTTAATTTTAAAAATTCTCAATAGATGCATTGCATCGTCTTAAAGGAACAGTTTGATATGTGTTTCTTGGCAAAAATGTACATCTTGGATCAGAGTTGACAAAAAGTCTTTCTAGCGTGCGTCTTCTAGCGGTGGAAAGGTTCAGGTCACGAGTGAAGGGGTAAGTAAACATTTTTGGCAGTAATTTTTTTACCAGACGTTAAAATTTTTCTCACTCATTCAGTGGAAAGGCAATGAATTATAGACTAATTTAATAAAAAAAGGTACCTTTTGGTTCTTGTTTAAGAGAAAACAATTGATTTCGCTGTCGAGCAGATTGATGGAAATCTCTTACGTTGTGTGTATGCATGCGCTCCTGTTGGCGCGCTAATGACGCGAAAATCGTGCCCAGTAGGGATGCGCAATGCAAAGGCTTAATGAGTAGACCAATGGCTGTGCACATGCATTATAAATCTTTCTACATTTCTTAGCCGTCCTCGGCAAAACAAGAACGTGAATCGTGAAATGACCAAGTTCTGCGTATTGTGGAGAACGGCGTTTTCGTATTTGAATTTGGAATTCAATGCTGGCATTACACAGTTAACTTGAGTAAGTTCTGAGACAGATAGGTGCACTGGACAAACCTACACAGCAGCAAAGTTCGAAGAAAAAATATAAAGCTCTTTTTTACTGGACGTCGTTCTCGGCGTCGCCGGCGACGCCCTCGTCATTGCTTAAGGTCCCTATTGATATTTTTAAAACTTCGAGTACTGATAATCTTAATACACCCAGGGATAACATAATGTATTTTGCGAATTAGATAGACAAGGGAGTGGTCGCTAATACCTAACGGCATAATTCCTGATCTAACTATTTTGTCCGGAGTATTAGTCATGCATAGGTCAATAGACCTTTTTCGACTGGGCGGTTTGTTGGCCCATTTCATAAGTAATTTTTAGATGGATAAAAGAACAACTCTCTAGAGAATATCACGTGATCTGTAATGGGGAAACAAATCGCCCAAGCAAAAAAGGTCTATTAGGGACTGAGAATGAACTGTTACTCTCGTTGGCTCCGTTATCAGTTGACTAAGACCAAAAATCTTGCAAACATTGATGAGTTTGGAAGTATTGCTATCTGAGACACCTGGTGACAGGTTTGTATTCATATCAATAAGAACCATCAATTTTTCCAATTACATTTTCAAAGTCGTTAAACAGGTCAGGAGGAGAGTTGGGAGGTTTATACCAGGTACTAATTAAGAAATGGTAAGTGTGCAGCGTGCAGCTATCGAGTTATATATGCACGCGGGAGGTTGCTAAGCACGAGAGAATTAAGAAATGGTAAGCGTGCAGCGTGCAACTATCAATAACTGTCTAATTCCTCGCGCGCTGATTGGCTCATTTTTATCATCAATAAGAGTACAGACGGATAAGATTTTAATTTATGCACGCTTTCAAGTTCAACTCTCAGCTGTCAAACTGTCAACTTTTTAACCAATGAGATTTTATGGAGTTTTTTAAGTAGCCAATCAAATGTTCGCGTCATTTTGAATAGAATTCACTTATCTTTGTTTATCGAAAGTTTACGGCGTCTTTTCCCCTCGTTTATTCCAGGCATTTGACTATTTTGGGATCTTGTTATTGTAAAAAACAAATTGACGTCAGTTTTTTATGCGTCTGTCCTGTAATTGATGATAAGTTTCGTCATAACATTGTCAAAGTTTACCACTTTGACAATGCTATGACGCAATTTATCATCAATAAGAGGACAGACGCATAAAAAACTAACGTCAATTTGTTAAATATATGCACGCAGGAGGTTGCTAAGCACGACAGAAACGTAAGAGGCGATAGCCTCGTGCGACTCTAGCTCTAGCCGAGTGTGTCACTCTAGCTCTAGGCGAGTGTGTCACTGATGTTCTTACCACATTTTGACGTCTTCTGTGATCTATTACTGAACAGACGCACGGCAACATGGAATCTATTTGTTTTACATAATAACGAAACAAACTACTACAGATAAAGCCTTTTTTATTTCAAAATCTTTCAACATAACTCGAAAGCCGGCCTTTGCCCACTTTGGCGAACACGAAAAAAGCCGTTTGACGTAATCTATTATCTATACAAATTGAAGCAATCTCATTGGTTCCTGTGCGTAGCAAAGAATTGTGATTGAAAATCACGCCACTGTCAAAGTTGACTCGAGCGACGCTTCTCGTGGACTGAAAACTTACAGCGAAAGCAGAATTGAACTGCGAAATCTACAAATCTTAAAGAAAATGCTGGATAAGTCAAGTCAGTTTTTGTCATCAGAACAGCCCTGTGAGCTGAAAAGCTTGGATGTTGCCTCGAATATTGCAGAAGTTGAAAAACTAGGAGGCCATTCGATTCGAGTTTTGAACGAAAGGAACGTTAGTGATGGTGGAAATTTGTGTCCTCTGTGGTTGGTGATTCTCAAATCAGTCTGAAATAGTGTCGGAGACACCTTTTGGCTGCGATACAGTTGGCCGTGAGCTGTAGTGAGCTATACTTTGCTCGCCGCTGTGCCCTGATACGGACTGGAACATTCGCATCGGAAAGCAAAGTTATGTGTGTTTTTTTAAACTGATTTTAAGAAGTGGTTTTGATGTTTCATTCCAGACAATCACTGTGTCAGCAATTATTTTGAGACCGAGAAAAGTTCAATGTTTAAAATAAATTAATCTCATAAACATTTTGTTTATTGGGTGTGTTAAATTCGAGATAAAGCAATGGTTCTCGGCTTACCAAGACTAATTCTGTGTTTGGTTTAGTCTCGCTCGACTGCCGACTGAGAACTGCACAAGTATTTTTTCTGAGTCATTTTCTAAAACAGAAACGGCTTTATCTTTCTTCTTCCTGCTATACTATGCTTCTGGTACCTGTTCAATATGGCGTACGATCCCCGCCAAAATTCGTTGTTTGAATTTTAACTTCATTATTTAAATTTTCAACTTCAACGATTGAATTTCACAGCTCCAGTTATAATTTTACACTCTTCAGTTTTAGATTTCACATCATTGGAAGACGTTTTTACACTTATCTTTCCGTTTATTGAACTCAACATTTGTATTTGACATTCCTCGATGTACATTTTCAACTCGCTTCGTCAAAATTACGGTCGAACCATTTATTTTTGACTCGGCGCCGGGAATTATACTAAACACTGAAGTAATCAAAGTCATACGCTGCTACTTTTTATTAGTATTGATACCTGAACCAGTACTCTACATTTGACTGATATGCGAACTTTGTATTCGATACTAGCTCGATGCATTTTGCCACTTACCGCGTCATATTGCAAACTCCACATCGGAAATTTTCAACTCGACTTTTGAATTTTTGTCTACGCTTCAGTGATCATCGGTTGAGAGTGGAAGGGGAGGGGAGGGGAGGGGAGAGGAGGGGACAAACCTCTCCTCCAGGCTCTTTCGGCTTTCGGCTCCGTTCGTACCGTTTTCGCGGCTACTTGACCGCCAGCTTTCTTGTTGTGCTCATTCAGCACATGTAAGCTAATATCCCGTGTATTTGTACAGTTCAGTGTAGCGATGGACCCATTGAACACGACAAAAGAGAGACTCCTTCGAGTTGCGGGTGAACTCCTTTCTCTAGCTGATCAAAGTACGTAAACGCATCTTGCTTGTTTCTTATTTGTTGTACCTATTTTTATTGAAGTTTTTATGAAGTAGAAGGCGGCCTGGTGCACGTGTGACAGTGTTTTCATAATATTTGCTTGTGTTTGCTATGAAATAACTATAGCAACTATCAAAATATGACTGTTGGTCGGACAATTCCTTACCATTAAGACAGAGAATCCATTTTTATCACAGGATGGATAGAAATTTCGTTGTGTCTAGACACCCGTCCCGGAGGGGGAGGGGTGCTTTGGGAATTTTGTGTGGGGATGTGCCGCTTGAACCCTGGAACCCCCTACCAGAGCTAGTTCAGCTGAACTTTACTAACCTATACTAGAGTAAAATCCCCAAATCCCGCCCCCATCTATCGACACTGTCGAGGCTGATTTGCGTAAATTTAAACTTGCCGATTTGATTTTTTTATATTTTTGAGTGGCAATTCCTGGTTTCCTTACTCTAGATAAAATCTTCAACCAACCAGTCAGTTTTGTGAAAAATGATACCCTATTCTAGACCCAAACGCTCTGATTTATATATCCTATCCTAGAGTAAACTGCTTGAAAACCATACCCTTCACAGCGGCACATACCTATATAGCCCATATATGGCAGTGCCCCCCCACTCCCACCAGGGGATACCCGGCAGCCGGGAAGTGTTTTTCAAAATACCTTGTTTGACTCACGGGCACAGTTGTGCAAAAAACTACATACCCGGCAGTCAAAAATTCTTCACGTTTTTCCACCAAAAATTTCCATTTGAACCTACTGAGATGTCGGTGTAGAAATACCAAGAGATTTTCCAACTTCAGGCCTCAACAATTGCCTCGCCAAAGTAGTACAAATAGCGACAAAACACTTGAGCGTTCGGTGACGAAAGTCCGCCACAGAGATTGCTTCCGGTGTAACACGCCAGTTGCGTGACAAATGGTGTTGGTTTTCGCGCCAAAAGGAACTTAGCGTTGGAAGCATCGAAGTTCTATTGTGAGCTAAACGGCTTAGCAATGAAGCGAAGCGAAGTTCTTAGTTTTCTAAGTTATTTATAGGGTAAGCTAAACGGCAAACGTATTTCTACACCGACATCTCAGCAAGTTCAAATGGAAATTTTGGTGGAAAAACGTGAAGAATTTTTGACTGCCGGGTATTAGTCCATGGGCCAGACCACTATTCGGTACCAAACGTAAGGGCGAAACCTAAGTGTTATCAGCTTATACTAATGCATGAGTGGTTTTCAAACTTGTATGATAACCTTTCTGAATGAGTAGCTTTGTGTGAGATTTTTTACTTAAAATTTCGCAAAAAAATGGCTTCAGCATGGAAACGAGGCTCAGAAGAAGATCCTTTAAATATATGGTCACGATCGTTTAATCAGTACTTTAGATATTTGGAAAAAAGGAAAACATTTGTTTTTCTCCGCGAAGTTGTTAGATATGGAAATTTGTGTCAGGATTACACGAAAAACTAAAAAACAACCAACGGTGTCATTCACATTGCATCATGGGTAAATCCAAGATGGCGGCGTTCTTGACAGGTGTGTAGGGTTAATTTGGCTAAAATTTTGGTTCCTTATAGAAACGAGAAATGTTCTCAGGGGATAAATAAACAGTAAGCATCTAGGTAAACATTTAGAGAAATCAATTAACTAAATATTAAGCTGATAGTGTTGATTTTTGACAAGAAACTTACAGATCCTCGAAATAGGCGTTCGAGTATATATTATTCATCACTTTATATGAAAGGTGTAGCAGTAGATGACATAATGAGAAATTTTGAAAAATATGGAGTTTGAAATGCATCAAAAGGAAAATGATATTAAATAATAGTTTTCCTCTGATATGAGGGTCATTTCATACATTGCTAAAGATGATTTCATTCATATATAGTGCGCGCGGATGGTCTTTTGTGCTGCTTTTGTTGTTTAAATAAACAAACACCTGAATAAATAAATACAAACTTCAGCGCTTAAATTAAACCGGTTTAAAAATGGCTCTTTAAAGCCTTTAAGTCTTAATATTGACGTAGAACCTTGCATGACTGAATAGGTGGCACAAAAGAAGAAATGTGACGCCTGAAGAACAAAACATCGATCAAAAGCGATCACGTCCAGTTGTGCATGTATTATTCACTGTACTGACGATGATACGGAACTAGTTAGACCAAAAGATGAGGAGTCCTGAAGTACACTTGTAAGAGGCGCGCAGCTGCTATTCGTAAACACAAACACCTTAATATTGCTGAGACATGAATAATATTGCTGAGATGAAGGAGAAATCCCAAGATTTACTATCACAGAAAATGTCGTAGCGTGCCGTTTACCATGAAAAAGCTCTTGGAAACAATTTCAAAGCAGCCAGCTGAACTGACGACCAACAACCACCGGCAGCTAAGAGGACCTCGATCCAACAGTCCCCTAGCTACCACTAGCACAACTTATGAACATGCCTGCATATTCTGTGAAAAGAAGTATCTTAAGGGAACAAGAAATCGGGAACCCTTGGAACAATGCAGAGATTTGCGTGCAGATCACTCAATTAGAAAATCAGCCATGGAAAAGAAGGACAGCAGGATTCTCGCAATTGCGTTGCGTGAAATCGTAACAGCTGAAGCTTATTACCACAGGACATGCCACAAGGGCTATACTAGGGCCGAGGCAAGTCCCATTGGGGCTTCCGATGGCTGTGATGAATGGCTGAGAAGACGAGTATGCTAATCTCAAGTCAGAAGCTTACCAGATGCTTACATCAGATGCTTACATCAGATGCTTACATCAGATGCTTACATCGGATGCTTACATCAGATGATTACATCAGATGCTTACATCAGATGATTACATCAGATGATTACATCAGATCGGACGTTCTTGCAAACGAAAAAATAGTCAGATTGACTGAAATGACAGAACTACTTATATCGTACGTATCTCACGTCTTTGGTTGTTGAAGAAATCAAGTTATCCACAAAGAAGCACACCAGACAGAATCTCCAGGAAGAATTTGGCGATGTCCTCCTCTTTGAAAATTTGTTAGAAACCACCAGTTTCTTCATAGTTCCCGCCAATTTGACACACTTCATGCAGCCAAATGCATAACAACCCTTCTTCTGGAAAAACAGGACAATGCAAGCCAGTCTTCTCGGAGCTCAAATATACACCGGGCTGCTATTGACATTCGCGAAGCTATTCAAAGAACAGAAAACAAGATGTCATAGTCTCCACGCCCTTCAGAGCTCACTAAGAGCGCAATGAATGTTCCCAAAGAGCAGGGTTCGTTCTTGTGAACATAACTGACTGGAAAAAAAGAGTGGCCAGATAAAAAGCGTCATCCAAGAGTGCAGAGGTTAATGAAATCCTTCGTCCAAGATCTGATGTTTAGAGTGAGCAGAGGAAAGATTAAGCCATCCAAACAGATCCCTCTTCCCTATGCTGTGAAGACCCTGGCAGATAACGTTGAACTCATTCAAATGCTTAATTGTTGCGGCCACGGAATCCCAGCTTCAAGAAATCAACACTGCACTGTGCACGTGCCTTGAGAAAATTACATCAACAAGTGAAATCCCATTGCCAGATAACATCCAGCCTCATGTTGACACTACTATGGCATGTGATAACATCGACCGCCTATGAAAAACGTTATCGGGTGAAGGAACATCCCACAGAGTAAATGGAATAGCGGTGCAAGCGAGGCATTTCGGACCACAACTTCCCCCGGAACCATCAGCGCAGTTAGTTCAGACGAAAAACAGGAGTGTCGAGGCACTGGATGCAGAAAATCTTCCCATTTACAATGCAGAAGATGATCGCGGTCCTCGTTCTAGAAGATTTGTAGAAGTTAGCCGCCAAAAAGCTCTTGAAAACGCACGAAGAAAAAACCTTTTAAGGGTCTTAGTGCGACTACATGCGGACGCATCCGAACACAGGGTGCAGCAGTGGAGAAAATTCCTTTTGAATCCAAAGAACAAAAAGGCCTTCACAGAGTTTGTGGTAAAGGGGTGGAGACGGGATTAATACAGAACAAAGTTGACAGGCAAGGTCACTTTTCGTGCGAAAGTGACCGTTACGAGATTACCTCACAAGCTGCCAATATAGTCGAAGAGCTCAACTCCACACAGGAAGACGCTGATACCAGGCTTATTCTACATGCAGCTCATGCAGCTAAATCGGGCTACAAGGCGGTGGTTGTGGCATCAGAATATACAGACGTATTCTTGCTTTGCCTGACGTTTAATTGCATCCATGCATGTCAAGTGTGGAGCGCAGACAAGAACTAGATATGTCAGTATCTTTAGTGTGGTGGCAGCTTTAGGAGAGGAACTTTGCAAATGCCTCATTGGTATGCATGCTTTCACTGGTTGTGACACAGTGAGTGCCTTCGCTGGAAGGGAAAAGATAACAGCCCTACGACTTGTCAAGCAACAGACATCTTACCAAGAAATATTTAAGGGCCCATTAACCGATTCATGCGCGCGCTCGCGCGCGTTGCTAAGGAGGTGAAATTTCACTTCCGGTTAATTACGTCAGCCTGAGCACGGAAAATAAAAACAACTCAAGAATTTGCAAATTCGCTTACATTTAAGATGTGTTTCTTTGTGTTTCACAAAATGCAAAGTACAAAGAGTACAAGCAAAGGCGAAATAAGAGAAGAGCAATAGAAAGAGAAAAACTAACTCCATGTGGCTTTGTTTGATCTTACCGAAGTGCGCTGATAGTGTAAATTGAGCACGCGCTTATAGGATAACTTCCAATATATATCGGGCGCAGTTCCGGTTTCTTTAAATGCTAAAGGAAACGCGGTTTTGTATTAAATCCAGCCTTTTTCGACGAATTTCGATTCAAACCAACGTTGGGAACATAGCTATGTATTCCTTTTTCGAAATCACGCTTTTTTCAGAAAATTACGAATTTTTCAATATTTTCAAATTCTCTCAAAATCTGACCTTTTAGAAATGAAACAAAATCTATGCATAGCGTAATGAGGATTTATATAAAAATATTAACCCAATGAAAAAAATCCCGATAAAGTAATTTGTCTGGGAGCCTTTGCATTTTTTCGGTATTAGTCACATGATTAAGGGCGTGGCCTGATGACGTCATCACTGGTACTACTGATCACGAAAAAGTTAAAACACATGAAATAACTCTGAACTAACTAAAAATGATGAGGTTAGATGAGAATAAACTTTCCTTAGCAACGGCTCGAAAAGATCGGTTAATGGGCCCTTAAGCAGCTGGAGATGGAATGGTTTCTATCAGATATGCTTTTTCAGAGCCTTTAATAGTTTTCATGTAAGCTCTATTGCTCTCAACCAGGAACGGATAACATTAATGAGCTGAGGTACAGGTTATTCTACGCCAATAAGAGTAACATCGACTCCACTCAATTACCACCTTGTGTTGACTGCTTGTTCAAGCATGCCCCTCACGCAAACTTCCAAGCAGCCATTTGGAAGCGAAGTCTGCAAAGCTGCTAAGGGACACGACGCCCATTGGTTTTGGCTGGCGCGAAGACGGTGATCACTTTGCCATTGACTGGATGAGCGGTGACCCAACCCCTACAGCCGTGCTAGAGCTACCGTCTTGCTCGTGTACAAGGTCATGTCAACTTCCTACCTGCAGTTGCCTGGCAAATGGTTTGAAGTGCACGGATGTGTGCAGGCTATTAGACTGTGACAACAGATGTGAAGATTCTATCGAGGAGTTTGTCTCAGATGACAGCGAAGAAGACGAAGAAATCTAACTCTAATTATCAATGTAACACATGTACAAGCAGTTTCTTATATCCTGAATAATTATTCATATTTAACATTTGGCAAGTTTAGCCATGGAAACTATTCAGGAACAATTTCTGTAAGTTAAAAATAAGTTGTTGACATAAGCTCTGAAAACGTTTGAGATTTTCGATAACTAAAAACCAGTGTATGTAAGATGACTCTATTTGCATTTGCTTGTATTTGACCGTAGTAATCACATTTGTACCAGTTCTATCTGTTCAGCCAAACTGAGTAATTTGCAATTGATCACGTGATAAGCCTGGTATAGCTACTCATTTGACATGGTTATCATATACCAAACTAAGCAAGAGGAGTCAATGTAGTTTAGAACGAGCGTTTGAAAGTAAACAATACAATTTACACGAGCACTTTCTTTTTTTTTCACATTTTCCGTCTTCATGTATTGTTCATAGTTATAATTTGACAAGAGTTGCCATGGAAACTATTCAGGGATAATACCTATAAGTCATATATAAGTTATTGAAATTAGGTCTGAAAACTGCGTTTCAAGTTTGCAATAACCAAAAATCAATGTATGTAACATTTTCAGGATTGCATTTAACTGTTATCAGGCATCTTTTTACCAATTCTGCTTATTTAGCCAAACCGAGTGACGTCACTTAATCACGTGATAATCCTAGTAAAGCTACTCATTTGGCATGGTTATCATACACCAAAATAACCTAGAGGAATCAATGTTGTTAAAAATAAGTGTTAGAATTTGTCCCTCGTTTTGGTACCAAATGGCTTTTTTCAGGGTCCTGGCCCATCGACTATATGTAGTTTTTTGCACAACCTTGCCCGTGAGTCACACAAAGCTCGTACACAAAAAAAAAACATTGTAAAAACTCGCTTGGTATTTCCGACCAAAGATCGAAATGCTGAAATACTCTCGGGAGGTTTCAATGATCATTTTTGTGGATATTGAGTGTATTGATTATTCATGAAGTTTTGACTGCCGGGTATCTAGTTTTTTGAACAACCGTGCCCGTGAGTCGAGGTTTTTATAGTATGCCGAAGCTAAGAAAATTCGTCCACAACAAAAGCAAAACATTATTTAGAATCGCTCCTCATTTCTGAACAAATATCGAATACTCTCACAGGGTTTCAACTTCAATTTTTGTAGAAATTATCTTATGAGAGTTGACACCGGAGTCACAGTATGAATTTTCTGTCGAAACAACGAGATTTTCTAGTATGCCCAAGCTCGAAAATTTCCTCAACCACAAAGCCAAAATCATAATTGAAATCGCTCGACATTTGTAACCAAAGATCTACAGTTTCAAGAAGGATTGGATGGGTTTTTCCGTGGAAATTCTAGAATAATTTCAGACTGCCGGGTATGTAGTATTTTGAAAACGCTTCCCGGCTGTCGGGTATCTAGATATAACGAAATTCCTATCATCCTGTGATAAAAATGGATTCTCTGTCTTAATGGTAAGGAATTGTCCGACCAACAGTCATATTTTGATTGTGGCTACAGTTATTTCATAGCAAACACAAGCAAATATTATGAAAACACTGTCACACCACCAGGCCGCCTTCTACTTCATTAAAAACTCAAATAAAAATAGTTACAACAAATAAGAATTAAGATGCGTTTACGTGCGTACTTTGATCAGCTAGAGAAAGGAGTTCACCCGCAACTCGAAGGAGTCTCTCTTTATGACAATATGACAAACCGACACATCAAAGTTTTTCTTTGATCGCGGCGAGTTTATAGTTTGCATTTTTTCGATCTTGGGCAAACAAACAACTTCAAACTGCTCGTTAACCTAAATATCAAGCTGACAACAAACGAAAATTGCATTCGTAAAAGTGTTCCTAAAAAGTTAATCAAGCTTAAATTTGGATCAGTTTTCCGCAGAATTGAAAACCAACTGCATATGGTTGAAGCTTTTGATAACTGAGCTCTCTGTCCCTCACGGCCTCTTCGGCAAAAGAGAAGAACGATATGGAACCAGACATTTCTTAAAAGCGAGAGTGGAGAAGAAAGCTAACAAACGCCCCTGGCTTTGAGCTGTTTGAGATGCTCTTATTCAGTAGCAGGTTTGTGGGTTTCGTTTTCCTTTCCATTTCGTTTTAAATTGATGAGTTGCGCATCTAAGGCTGAACTTCAACACATGAATGGCTTTCTTTCTTTCGTTATTTGGTAAAATAAGCTTAAATGAACTGAAGACTGAGGCTCAAAGGAAATTGTCAGAAATGTAAGCTTATATTTGTGCATGATCGATGCAGTAGCTCCCCGAGGGGGGGAACCCTCAGAAAAATCGGGTGGGATGTGCGGCCCGCTTCCCAAAACCCTTACCCTATTTATGACCAAAATCTGTGATATTCCCTACCCTATTTATGAACTGACCAAAAATTCGAAACCCAATTTATGACCTAACCCTTAAATCAAAACCCTGTTTCAGACCTGCATTATAATAAGTCCCCTAGTTCAGACCAATGTTAAATTACCGTAAACATAATTTGCGAAGGGCTTTTGTTGATTTTCTTTTCGATAATGACGAAAAAGTGGCTTCCTTTTAAAAACATACCCATATCAAGGCTAGAGTGCCAAAACCATACCCTATTTATGACCAAAATGGCCAAAATCAGCTAAAATCGATACCCTTTTTATGACCAAAACAGCTGAAAGACCATACCCTTTGGGGCCGCAATACCTATATAGCCCATATAAGGGAGTACCCCCTCCCCCCGGGAGTCGCTCCTTCGAGCTGCTGTTTCTTCAAATTTCAAGAGTTCAATTCATGAGCGAGCGAGTCGAGCGATCAAGCAAAACTGAAACCAGGCAACTTAAGTTAAATAATTCATCAGAGGCTAGCAATATTTGATAAAACTTTTATTTATTTATTTATTTATTTATTTATTAAGCTTCGGCCTACTATTACACATAAAGAAAAAGAAAAAGAAGAGGAAGCAAAAAAAAAAAAAAGAAAAGAAAGAAACAGACAGCAAAACAAAACAAAATGGCCAGGGGAGCCGCTACAGCTTAGCCAATTACAGCGGCCCCCTTAGATATAATTAAGAGACAAAATTATACAATATATCAGGAGCCATAATCGGGGACGGAGACCGTAAGTCTTGGGATCCGCGCGCACCTATGATATGGGACAATTTTTCTATTTTTAGAACAAATTGCGCCATCCTGACGTCATATATCCGCGCGGATCCACGTACATGTCGGGGGTTCTCGTGTGGATGTTGTCACGTTGCATGATCAAATGGTGAGAGTTGAGAGATTCTCTTGCGTATCTTTCACAGCGATGGCAGGGAATAAGACAGGGACTAAGAACCAGGGCGCTTATATGTAGTTTTATGCTCTGAGCCAACGGAAAAGGTGGGTTTTTCAGGGTCGAAAACAAGACTTCAATCTCGCGCTGGGAATGAATAATAAGATCTGCTCGCGCTAGTTGTAAGCTTACGCGTATGTTTTTGTGTTTGTTCTGACTTAAGAATATAGCAAGAAAACTCTCTACTCTGGTATCGAGTTAATTTGTGAGTTTCTCGGACAATGGTTAATCATAACCAAAACCTGTTTTGATGGTTTCTTATTGTTTCTGCTTGTTTGGTGAGTTTGCAAAAGTTTTTGAAAGGAAAGTCTGACGCGTACAATTAGCTCATTTGCATAGTGCGGCTCCTGCACTTTCAAGTCCGAGTCGTTGTTTTCAATTGTCAACAAATCTTGACAAAGATTTCTTTCGTTATCTTTTCTGCTGAGATGCTGCAACAAATTTCACGAACGCAAAAAAGGCTACTAACATCATGTGTGTTTCTTCAACATAAGCATAGTGAAGTTTTACACTGCGAAAATGGAAATAGACAAGGAGTTTGATAACTCGATCAACAAAATCGAAATGGTTATTCGAAGTTGATTAAAGAAAGCGTCATCGTAACTTTGCTGATTATTTCTCCTTTATTCGCATATTTTCAGCTTAGCTTTTAATATGTTCTCAAACATTTATCAAGCTTAAACATATTTAAAAACTATAGAGTTATTGCTTGAGTTCGATGTACGCTTTCACACGAAAGTGCGGCGGAAGTACCATTTGTCATGTTTACTGACTGTACAAAACACGCATCGGCGAGCGCTCTCATTCATCAACAACAGAGAATTTACTGGATTTTTACACGAATAAAACTGAGCGGTATCTACGGACGTAAAGTTATTGGGCCTTAATGAAACATCAAGCGTTGCTTACAATTCAGGCGAAACTCAAACTAGCAATTATTTTGTTTTACTTTTCGGTCGCGATAGACTGGCAAATTCCTCGGAAGCGTGTGGCAAGAGGAGCTAGGAAACTATGAGGTCCTGAAGCTCTGCTATATCTAAATATATCGAGCTAGTTTTTTGTTGTGTAATGGAAAAGCTGTTAATCTTTAACATATGTGAAATTTAAAGTGGAGTAATGTACAGCTCATGTAAAGGAAGCATCCGTCAGAACACAACTTGGTCAGCGATATATATATCTAAGCTTAAAGCGGAACATACCCAAATTCGACACTGTCTTACTTCACTCAAACTGGAGCAGCTTACGACGAAAATACTTAAGCAAAATTCCAACTGACGTAAACGCGTTGAGTTGTGGGCCAAAAACATAAAAAATATCGGGAATTTCGGACGCCATTTCCCCCGCGCGACATCCGCAAAAATCCTCGCAGCATGTACGCGCGTGTGCCGCAGGCGATGGCGCAATTTGTTCTAAAAATAGAATTATTGTCCCATATCATGGGGACAACCCCAATACTTGAAATGGCGCGCGCTTACGGTCTCCGTCCCCGATTATAGCTCCTGAATATATATAAATCTAAATCTAGTATAGGGAGCTTAAAAGCAGCAATGCGGTGGGCGCGTTAAGGTCTTAGCGGTATTGCACTTTGGGCAAATTGTCCGCCACGTCCTTATATCTTCTTGATCAAAAATATCTACAGCATTTGTATAATATTTTAGTAAGGATCTCTTAAAAGCAAGGGGTGTTTGATTGTGTTCCTTAAGACTTTCAGGCAAAACGTTCCAGATTCTAGCACATCGGACAAAAAACGAGCGTTGATAGGAAAGAGTACGGCATTTCTTAGGTATATAAGTGACAGAGCTATTGCTAGAATATCTTGTTAAAGCTCAGAAAAACTATTATCTTTAAAGTTTTTGGAACAGAGGGATTTCGGATGAAAGACTTACAACAGAAATTTGTTATAAAACTCTCATGTACAAGTTTTGCTCGCCGAAAGCATTTAAATGGCTTTCAACGCCGGAAAAATTTTACAGTGAAGGCTTGTGCTGAATTTTATTGTCGCCAAATCGCTGAAAAATTCTCTCTAAAATTCCCGCTATGCATAGCTAACCTCGAAAGGTTGATACAGACCAGTATGCTGTTTTTTTTAGTCCGTCTCCGAGTGCCGAGTGCCTTTGTTCAACCAGCTCAATTCCTTCTCGCTTAAATTAGCAAATCTCTTAGGTGGAGACCCGTCGATAAACTTGAGCTCGAAATTTCGTTGCTCACAGGAATAATCTTCCTCATATTCGGAAGAATGATTAAATCTTTCAATATTTTAGGAGAAAAAAAATAGGAATTATGTTTTAAGAAATGTCCACATCGATGAAAAAATTGCCGAGAAAAAGTACAAATAAACAAACTGACCTGAGAGTGCAACGCAGATGGATCGAGTGTATTAGCCAATCAGAACGCGCGCTTCGCTAAGGCTATGTAATATCTAATTTCGATTCATTGATAGCGGGAATGTCAATTTTGGAATCTCTCATAAAACTCTAAGTTCGTCAATATGAGCAGTTAAACTGTTAATATTTAAGGAAGCGATAGCTAGGCCTTGATTAAAGTAATTAAAGTTACGGTTTTCACCGATCACCACGGAGCTCTCGATGTCCTCGGACTCCCTTACGACAAACACCTACTGACCATTAACATACGACATAAAATTCTGACTCAAAAGAGAGGTCCCAGTCCTATTCAAATGTAGGCGGCTGCGATTAAAAATGTTGATCGGCAGTGACGTCACTGTGATCAATAAAGCTCCATTGACCCCATTCATTTTGACGGCATAACTTCCTCAGAATCTTGTTGACCTCATTGACTCTTTTAGCCAGGTCATTGTCATCAGCGCAAGCAGTTAGACTGGAAATGGCTACAGAAATACCTTCGTGATTACCCACGCGCCCAAGGTCAACGATATCATCCGCACACTCGCGCGAGGAGTTCGAGTTTCGAAGGCCGTTAGCTCCAACATGGATAATTATTGAACCAGGATTCCGTCTCACGATCGGTCTGATGTGATCAGCCATGTCATTCGCAGTGCAGACAGGAAAGCTTGAAACTTAGACTCAAGAATTAGGGCTAGACATACAGAGGCCGTTCAGATGGTTTAAAATGGAATCACCAGCGATGAATATGGAACAGGTGTGGAGATAGGGGTAGGGGTAGTGGTAGGGGTAGGTTTAGGGTAGGGTTAGGGCTAGGGCTAGGGCTAGGGCTAGGGGTAGGGGTAGAAGCAGGAATACGGGAAGGGGTAAGCGTAGGGGTAGAGGTAGAAATAGGGGTAGGGGCAAGTTAGGGCTATAGCTAAGGGAAAGGGTAGGGGTGGGGTAGAGGTAGAAGTAGGGGTAAGGGTAGGGGTAGCAGTAGGGGTAGGGTTAGGGGCGGTGGAAGAAGTAGGTTTACGAGTAGGGATAGGGGTAGGGTAAGGTTACGGTTTGGGGCAGGGATAGGGCTAAGGGTAGAGGTAGTGGAAGGGGTAGATAGATAGATAGATAGATAGATAGATAGATAGGTAGATAGATCACTTTATTTATACACGGTAAATTCTACTCACTTGTATACAAGCAAAAATATCTACAAGTGTAAAAATTAAACAATATAATCATTATAAAAGTAGTTACAAAGAATAAAAGCCTAACGTAAACAAACTGACCTAATCTAAACAAAGTGAGCTAACTACCTATTTATATAGAAATAAATGAAAACAAAAGTACTGCTTTTCAGGGACGCCGTGTCGTTCATTCACTCAAAACTGAAGTTCCCTAGGTTCGTCTTAAATTCACCTAATGTTTTAGATACTCTAATATCAGTTGGAAAGCTATTCCACAACGCGGCACCGCTATAAAAGAAACATTTACGAACATAATCGGTGCGAGATTGAGGAAGAACCAGCCTCATTCCGCTATTTCTTAATCTATAACTAGTTGTATCATTACGAAAGACAAATTTATTTGATAAATAATCAGGTGTCTCTCCATTTAAAGCTTTGAACATCATAATGGCTTTGGTAAAAAGCCTCTGATTCCTTAGGTTTTTCCAATTAAGTCTACGGAACAGGTCTGTTGTACTAGAATCATCAGGGGCGGACAACAATATACGAGCCGCACGGTTTTGCAGCTTCTGAAGTTTTTCGGTGGGACTTGTACTGCAGCATCCCCATACTAAACTGCAGTAGTCAAACTGGGGCTTTTCCAAACAATTGAAGGCATTGAAGATGTTCAAAAGAGTGTAGAGTGGTACGAAATTTCTAATGCGCTTAATTAAGCCTAAAGCTGAAGAAATTTTCTTACAAACACTTTCAACGTGGGTTTTCCAGCCTAAGTTTTCATCGATGTATACACCGAAAGATTTTGTTGAAGACACCTGCTCAATGGTAAAAATTACTAACGGTAAGAGACGGGTTGTCTGACAAGTAAACTCGCCTTTGCCTTAAGTTAATATTAAAAATTCGGTCTTAGTCAGGCTCAATGTGAACTTATTAGAAGACAACCAGGTATTAACGGATTTTAAATCTCTGTTAAGACAATCGTTAATTTCGTTTAAATCTTTGCCTGCGTAAGTAATGCTGGTATCGTCAGTATACATTCGAGGATGGCAACAAATTAAGGCACTGCTGTAAATCATTAATATAGATTAAGAATAAAGCGGGCCTACAATCGTGCCTTGAGGCACACCCCCGGGGCACACCGCATTTAAGGAACTTTGGCGTCGATTTAGAACAATCGATTTGGTAGGTTTGTGTTAGGTCTTCTAAATAGGAGCGAAACAAACGCAAAGCAAGTCTACGAATTCCGTACGAACGAAGCTTGAATAAGAGAATCTCATGGTCGACTGAATCAAATGCCTTCTTTAAATCTAAGAAAACTACGGCATTGATCAATCCATGGTCTATATTAAGAGCCCAGCTATCGGTTGCCTTGAGTAGAGCCGTAACCGTCGAGTGAACTGCACGGAAACCGGACTGGTGTTTGGAAAGAAGATTATTCTTCGTAAGGTAGACATATAGTTGATCATAGATTATCCGCTCAAAGACTTTTGCTACCACGGGAGAGAGGGGAGACTCTTGCGGATGTTGGACAAGAACCCAACCGTTTTGCTTCCAAAAGGATTTGATGATTTTATTGCATTCCATTACTTTTTTTCCCGAGAGACCCCTTGTCAAAGCGAAAGCGTTGAGTCAAGGCTGAGATTGTGACTTTTGTGCTTGGAGGGGACGAAGAAACAAGGTTTCCCAAGTCAACCAGCTTTTCAGGCTTTTCAGCAACAGTACGCGGAGAGGAATCAGTAAGGACCGAAGTTTGTTGGTACCCGCGTGAAGAATAATTTCACGAGGCTCGAGCTGGAGGGATGGTTGCAGATAGTGCTTCCTGTCGCTAGATGATGCACCGGGAAAGCTTCGAATAGTGACACGATGTTTGGTTTCACGGCTTAATCATTACGTAGCCCTTTGATCATCGAGTCTCCAATTATTATTGCTATATCATTACGCTACATGCTCTTGATCCATACCGGTGGCAGCTTGTTGCCCCTGGGGAGATTTGGAGCCTCTTGATTAGTTCTTTTTAAGGTAGAGGTAGCCGGGTAGGGTTAAGGGTAGGGGTAGGGGTAGGTCTAGGGGTAGGGGTAGGGGTAGGGGTAGGGGTAAGGATAGGGCTAGGGATTCATGTAGGGGAAGGGGTAGGTATAGGAATAAGGATAGGGGTAAAGGTAGACATAGGGGTAGTAGCAGGGGTAGGGGTAGGTTAAGGGTTAGGCGTAGGGTTAGGGGTAGGGGTACAGCTTGGGATAGGTGTAGTGGTAGGCGTAGGGGTAGGGGTAGGGGAAGAGGTAGGGGAAGGGCTAAGGTTAGGGGTAGGGAAAGGGGTAGGGAGTAAGAGTAGGGGTAGGGTAACGATAGAAGTAGGGCTAGGGGTACCGGTGGGGGTAGGGATAGGGGTAAATTGACAAGGAACTGATTGTATCAACTCATTCAAGCACTGCGCATTGATCATCGCAACGGATGGCAGTAAGGATTTGCTGATTCATTGCCTAAAACTCAATGAACCGAGTGTAGAAGGGCTGGAAAGGTTTACGTTACGTAATTCTTCAAGAGAGATTGGACCCTTCCGAGGCTTCTGAGGGATTGACACAGTGTTACAACCGTAGGTATATTTTTTGGTTTACAAGTAGATGGGCATATAACCGGGTGGGTGCTTTTAAATGGTGGGCTTGTAGGCGGCAGTTTATAGTATATAGCAGCATATAATATTTAATTCCATCTTTATGCTAAATTTATTTTCGTTGAACTCAAAAGATGCTTCCTCTCCCCGCTCTCACTCGTCTTCTCCATCAGTTTAAGCCTGATATCCGCAGGCGAGTAGGTGACTTCGCTACGCATGCGTCACGTAAAATATGGTACATTATTTGTCCCCATACATAACATGTCTACCCCTTGAACGCCGCTCCCCCGCTTGATAGCTATTAACGCGGGCTCGAGCTTTATGGCGACTTTGATGCATGTCGTCGCTTTTCATACTCTCTAAAAGTTCTTTAAAATATTTTTGTAAATAGATTGAAAGTTTTTGCTTCGTGATATTTTTAGTTGTTTCACTGTTTTTTAGACAAAAGAACAATGGGAGTTCCAAAGTTTTATCGCTGGGTTAGTGAGCGATATCCATGTTTGAGCCAAGTCATTCAAGAGCACCAGGTAACGCAGGCCAAGCTACGTTTAAGGCTTAAGTTTAACTCTTAGTTTAAAGGTTAAGAATGATTTTGCAAATTATTTAAGTCGGCCACCTTTTGTTTTCTTATTTCGTCTCATCTCCGTTGAATTTCAGATTCCGGACTTTGATAATTTGTACTTGGACATGAATGGAATTATTCATCCATGTTCTCATCCAAATGACGATGATCCTCACTTCAGAAAAACCGAAGAAGATATTTTTGCTGATATATGTCATTATATAGAAGTAAGTGTCCACATTTTTGCCTATGCTTTTAAAGTTTGTTGAATTTTTTGTTGTTGGCAAGCGGCTGGCAAGGTGGCCAATGTTTCTCATTTATTCAACATGTGCAGTGGGCGACCATATATTAGGCTCTTCAGTTCGTCTTGTGTAATCTTGTTGGTGAGGTTAGTTCAGAAAAGAACTGTTGTTGGTGACTGACGTTTGGATAACCTGGTTGGAAGTAATCTTCAGAGTCCAGATGTAGAGGTGGAAGTCAAGATGACTTTTACTTAGGTTGTTGAAACATTCGTCACCATCAACAGTTCTTTTCACATGTACCCTCATCCAGATGATTACGTATATATACGAACTACATGTACTGGTACTTTTGATACTTCAAACCATTTACTATTTTAGGCTGTTTGGTAGGACTTAGCAGCCACTAAGTTTGCTAAGCAAAAAAATAATGTGTGATGCCAATAAAGGACTTAGGAGTCGTTGACTGGAAATATCAAGAATGGCTGGCCAGGTTCGAAAAATCAAAAATCCTGAAACTTTGCCTAAAGAACGCTTTTAGAGAACTACTTTCGAAAACATTATTCCGATTTTCTTAAAATTTAAAAGTCTTCAAGAAATTTGCAAAAAACGAAAATACAGCATTTTGCCTAATTAAATATCCAAAAAATATCTGGAAAATTGACAAAGTTCTTGGTACCCGCATTGAAACAATTTACAAAACTAGAACACCGGATAAACTTAGCATAAGAGCTTTACTTTTCTTCAGTCTAACAATAGGAAGTTTTAAATTTTTCAAGCATTTTGAAGGATTCCATTGACCGTCGAAGAATTTCCTTCTCAAGCCCCCTTGAAAACGGCAAAAATTGCATAGTTTTACAGGCTTAAAACGCATCTTGGTATGTACGATATGGAACTAAAACAAGTACTGTGCAAAAGTGTGTCGTTTCTACTATAATAGTATGGAAAAAAAATTTCTGGGTAATTAATGTTTACACAGGTAAAATGCAAAAGTTCACGGCAGTCTCTTCTCAAATTTGTGTAATACGGCATGTTCATAGAACTCTATTGTTGAGCACTCTAGTCTGTTTTTGTTCCATTTATTGGCCATGCGTTGTGGGAAATATATATATTTTCAGTTAGCTCCAATTGGAATTGCTTGATTATTGAGGTTTAGACTCGTGCTTATAATAGAAACATATCAGGGTTTGTCTTTCCCGTTTATACACACTTGATTAGTCTGCAAATATTCGAAAGGAGACTGGTCTTTTAAAGTAAATTTTAGCGTGTCTCGATCTTGATGGAAAACAAATTAATTAGATGCACTAAATGAAACAAAGAGGTTTTGTGAGCGTGATCCAGCTACATCAGGGAAGCAAGTTTTCTTGAAAAATAGAGTGAGACTGTTTGAAATCTATCCCGCGATCTGACCTCGGTTGGAATTTGGCCTAATCCAAACGTCGTGCTTCTGCCGTACTGAACTCAGATAAATTTGTCCCAGCAGTGGCAATGACAAGACAACAGTGGTGAGTCCAAATGTCAAATTTAATAAGTCGTGCAAAAGATCGGAAGACTCTTGCCTTGCTGAAGGCCATTTTAAATGCCACAAATATTAGCAACGACAGCTGTTGCAGCAAGCTATGAATTCAGTTCGGCACAGTAAGAGCACGCCGAAGCCAAGTCATGCTACACGGCATGCAAACTTTATTCATCCCCCTGGGCGGGTAGCACGGGGGGGGGGGGGGGAGAGACTCACATATAAAAATAACGGGGGTGATCGTCGTGCATTTTAGGGGTTGATCCTCAAAAGGTCCACTGCGAGAGCTTTTGCGATACCTTTTAGGTGATTGAGCCGAAAAACATGACTGGGGATAATGCGTTATGTAAACGGTTGTCAGTTTAACCGTCAATTTTTTGGAAACTATTAAGGCTAAGTAATTGAAGACACCAACAATGACAAAAAAAACACTTAGAAATATATCAAGTAGTCATTCTATGAAGAGACTTTTCAATTTTCGTCAATTATACAAATACGTTCACCTAGCCTCAAAAAACGTTTGTGTTTGCTGGCATGCGTTCTTACTGCCCAGATTTTTTGTTTCAAATACTGATTGAAGAAGACCAAAAGTTGATCAAAGTATTTATTTCAACTCGATATTGGGCAAACTAAAACGTGTCTTAAGCCCGTAACTTACGCAATTTTTGCTGTTTCCATAGGGGCTTAAATTCTTCGCCAGTCGACAGAACCTCTCAAAATGTAATTTAATGTGAATTAAATTCGGCGTGACTACTTATAGCATGGCAGGCCAAATGGCATTCCGCATGGCAGTAGTACGACTTCGCTTCGAACGAATGAGGCAGCTTTGAACCAATTCATAGCCTGCTGCAACAGCTGCCGTTGCTAATATTTGTGGCATTTAAAATGGCCTTCAGCAAAGCAAGCGTCTTCTGATCTTCTACGCGACTGATTAAATTTGACGTTTGGAATCACCGCCGTTGTCTTGTCATTGTCAGTGTTGGGACAAATTTATCTGAGTTCGGCACGGCAGGAGCACGATGTTTAGACTAGGCTGAATTCCAAGTGAGGTCAGATCATGGGATAGACATCAAACAGTCTTACACTATTTTTCAAGAAAACTTGCTTCCTTGGTCTAGCTGGATCATGTTTATAAAACCTCTTCGTTTCAATTAGTACATTTAATTAATTCGTTATCCATCAGATCATTCAGATGAAAAAAAAAAAACTTTAAAAGACCATTCTCGTTTTGAATATTTGCAGACTAAGCGAGGGTGTATAGATGGGAAAGACTAACCCCAATATGTTTCTATTATAAGCCAGTGTCTAAACCTCAATAATGTAGGAATTCCAATTGGAGCTAACTAAAAATATATATTACGTGATGCCAGTCATGCAATACATGTAGTGTGTTTAATCTATGTAACTTTGAACGTATATCTTGGGCTTTTTCTATAGTTTTATGTATCTTGAGTGAAATAATGAAACGATGTTGAAATAACAACATGGATTAACTCTCTTTTTGTATATTTCCCACAAAGCATGGCCAATAAATGGAACAAAAAGAGACTAGAGTGCTCAACAATAGAGTTCTATTAAAATACCGTAAGCCTGCAAATAATTTTTGTCTATAGGCAGGTCATTTGTCAGGACAAGGACTAGTTTTGACCTGACAAAAAGCCAGTCTGGTTGTTGTTAGAAATTAAAAAGAGGCATTTGAGACATTTTGATATTTCAGTGTAGACTCTTCGCCAAAATATTGGTTGCAAATTCGAATAGCTTTAAAGTCAACTGAATCTAAAATCGCTACTAGCACCAGCAAGGGGACCTTTACATCAGGTTTGGTATTATTTTGAAAAGCGATTTTGAAAAGATTGTAATTGTTTCATCTGTGTTGTACAACCAGGCTGGTCACCCCAGACAATATCTGCATAATCTAGGTGTGGTAGGACAAGGCCATTAAAATATGATGTGAGACTTTTCTGATCCAGCATATGATAGATTTGATTGAAGACTGACAGGCGATGTCCTAATTTTTGTAAGAGGCTATTGACGTGCATCTTCCACTTCCATTTCTCATCCAATAATATGCCTAGATACTTAAAAGATGAAACACAATTTATTTGCCCTTCGTCAGTAGAAAACTGAAAGTCATTAAACGGAGGCAACATTGTCTTGCTACCCGAAAGCATCAATTTAGTCTTCTTCACATTAAGCGTTAATTTGTTGTTGGTGTACCAGGTGGAGTTCACTCTTCGTTACAGCAGCTGACAAGCTGTTAATGTAAACATTAAATAGAAGCGGGCCTAGAATACTTCCTTGTGGCACACCCAGGTCAATGGGGCGAGTCTCTGATACCTCCCCGTTTATACACACACATTGCCGTCTGTTTGCAAGATACGATTTAAACCATCTCAGACTCCTTGCTGCTAGTCCTATGTGTTCAAGCTTTCCCAGGAGTATCTTGCGATTTATAGAGTCGAATGCCTTGGATATATCGAGAAATAGCATACCAGCAACTTTTCCTCCATCCATGGCATCAAGCACAGAGTTGTTCAGTTGACCCACTGCTTGTGCCGTACTACGCCCAGGCCTAAATCCATACTGATGTTTGTATAACCAGCCCAGGTGATCTAGATAAGCACTCATTTGTGTGTGTATCACTCTCTCCAAAACTTTACGTAGAACCGGCAATACAGAAATAGGCCTATAGTTTTCAACCAAAAGTTTGTCTTCAGCTTTTTTCAGAGGGGTTACACGTGCGACCTTCCACAAGGCAGGAACAGTTGCATCTGTGATTGATGTATTAATGAGACAAATTTACAAACATTTATACCCCTAGTCACACAAACGTTTCCAACATAACAAGTTTCCCACGACGTCTAAGGAAAACGGGAAAAGCGATGAAACAATCTCCCGCATGGACATCTTGTCAGTATAAAACCTCACAATAACATTCTGAGACTTGAAAATTGGCTGAGATGAATTCTTCGACTTTTTCTGAAAGCAAGTTTCCTCTGAAAGTTTTCGGGGTCAGTTGAATAAGAAATTTGCGTAATTATTTAAAATGTGGAATTGGAGGTGTTTGTGACTAAAAAGTGTGACTAATTTGTACATTCATGCTTTTCACAAAAACACTGACAGACTTAAAAAAAACTATAAAGAGTTAAAAGTTAAACTGATTTTTGATAATACCGACTAGAAAAATATTTGGTTACGTTTTAGAGGTTTTAAAGTTTTTGAAAGTGATTGCATTCAGATAAACGAAACGTGAGTATTTGGGCCGTGTATTCAGTTTCCATAATATTTTAATCGGGTCAATGTGTTACGACTGAAAATTAATTCCACAACACTTGGTGGTAACAAACAACGAGTAATGACATAAGACCTCAGTTTTTAGTAGTTTTTCAGATGAACTTAATTCAGACGAAGTGGGGCTTCACGATCTTTCACAATGCCACCGCAAAATGTGTAAACTAACATGTAAGAATAGTGGTGCTGATGTGATGTGTTTACAATTCGACATAACATTTGAGATGATGCACTGTGCGTGATAAAATTCTTAGAATTGGAATAAAAGCAAAACCAATAACAAAGCTTTTTTGCGTAGTATTGTGTGGCAGTATAACAAAATAACTTGTCCCATATTCGGCCACAAATTTCCAGTGAAACTATTTTTCACTTTAGCAGAAATGCCCGGTCAGATTGTCCGACTAGGCTAAGCTTTTGCCTGTCAAAACCTCAAATTTACTGGACAATTGTCCGATGACCGACTGTTATTTGCAGGCTTTTACCGTATTATGCAAATTTGAGAAGAGACTGCCGCGAACCTTTGCATTTTACCTGTGTGAACATTAATTGCCCAGAAATGTTTTTCCATACTATTATAGTAGAAACGACACACTTTTGCACAATACTTGAAGAAGCTAGTCATAAAAGGGGATAAGTGACGATTTTGGTTGCTTTTCTTTTTTCTTGCTCCAAATTAGCTGAATTTTTGCATGTGGTCTTCAATGTAATAGAAAAACATGTTCCTGTATTTTTGCCGCTGGTTTTTGCTTCGTTTTATAACGACGCCGCTAGGAAAACCGAGTGGCATACACAATATCCTGAAAACGAAGCAAAGTTTAGCGGAAAAACTATGGGACATTGCTAAACATACCTAAACAAAACTCTATGCGAAATTTGGAACGTTTTCGACAAAGTTCACTTTTGATTAAAATACCTAACGCCCTTTTCCCGCTGAGGCTGCAAATAAACGAAGCCGGGCCTTTGTTATGATAAACAGAGCCGATCCTTTGTTATAATAACCAAGCCAAGCCTTTGTTATAAGTCGAAGTCTCGCCTCGGTTTATCATAACAAAGGATCAGCCCACCGTGACCGCAGGGACTTTGATCTCACTTAGAAAGCAGCAAAATGTCAATTTCACGCAACGTATAAGCTCAAAAATGTTAATTTTAGGTCAAAAAAGGTTTAAATGTTGATTTCACGTTAACGCGTGACGGCAACGAGGTTGATTTCACTTAGAAACCAGCAAAATGTCAATTTCACGCAACACATAAGCTTAATGATGTTGATTTCAGGTCTAAATAGGTTAAAATGTTGATTTCACGTTAACGCATGACGGCAAGGAGGTTGATTTCTCTTAGAAACCAGCAAAATGTCAATTCTGCGCAACGTATAAGCTCAAAAATGTTGATTTTAGGTCAAAAAAGGTTTAAATGTTGATTTCACGTTAACGCGTGACGGCAAGGATGTTGGTTTCACTTAGAAACCAGCAAAATGTCAATTTTATGCAGTGCATAAGCTCAATGATGTTGATTTCAGGTCTAAATAGGTTAAAATGTTGATTTGACATTAACGCGTGACGGCAAGGATGTTGGTTTCACTTAGAAACCAGCAAAATGTCAATTTCACGCAGCGCATAAGCTCAATGATGTTGATTTCAAGTCTAAATAGGTTAAAATGTTGATTTCCCGTAAACGCGTGATGGCAAAGATGTTAATTTCACTTAGAAAACAGCAAAATGGTAATTTCACGCAGCGCATAAGCTCAATGATGTTGATTTCAAGTCTAAATAGGTTAAAATGTTGATTTGACGTTAACGCGTGACGGCAAGGATCTTGGTTTCACTTAGAAAACAGCAAAATGGTAGGAGCACATGATGGGCTCCTGAAAATGGTAATTTCACGCAACGTATAAGCTCAAAAATGTTGATTTCAGGTCAAAAAAAGGTGTAAATAAAAATAAAATGAAACAAATAAACATTTCAATAAGCACTATTCCAAATATGGCAACGTCTTAAATGGCTAAAAAATCACGAGATAAAACATAGTTTTCGACAAACGCAATTGTAGCTTTGTCACGCACTGCCATAACTTCCAAGTTCAAAATGTGCTGGTACCTCTTATGCCTGATGAGGATAACAACTTTGGTGGCTGTTTAGTTTTGGATTTAAGAATTTGACGACTCCACGTGAAAACACTCTATAAATAGGGCTGACAGATTAACAGATTAACCCTTCTGCGCAACGTATGGGTCTCCATACATCTGCATGTCCCCTGATCTCAGAAGCTCAAAACACTATAAATCATGCCGATTTGAAATAAAATCAATGCAAACTGGATCACAGATCTGTTACAATTGATCACCACTTGCTGGCCATTATTATGTTTAAATCTAGTTACCAGTTTGAGAAACGTCCGCAGAACGTAATCGCAATGCATGCCGGGAAGGGTCTTTACACCTCGTGCGCGGGAAAACATGGCGGTCAATACAAGACAAATTTTATAAGTCTAAAACCAGTTCTCGCTTTTCAAACTTTGACGCTAGCAACACTTGGCAAATGGGCCACAACTCACCAGAGGGTATTTTTCTTGGACAAGAACTGCTCTTGGACTTTGCTACCTGGCTCGATCTGACTTTGAACGCCGATAACACGATTACGGTATATCAGCTGCCTTCGAAGTTTCAGAACACGTTTTGATTCTTTAAAACATGCTGATGACTTATGGGTTTATCGAGGCTTTATGATGCCTCTCAACCACCAGGCAGGCATACAAGGTGCTTTAAAACAATGCTTAAGATATTAGTTGACAGAGCTCTAATGCGGCACATCTCTTTTTTGTTTGATGGCATTTTGTTTGACGCTCGATCGATTCACGTGTTGTGTTCACGTCACAATAACCGGTGTAAACAATCCGTTCCCAGATTTCCGCTCTATATGCTGTGGGATTTGGTTTTGACTTCATACACTATAAACAGTCTGCCTGTTTGCTGTTCAACAAATAAACTCCTAAAGACATGGCTAGGAAAAGCCAAGCTTTTTGCCTACGTTTTAACTCGAAAACAAAGCAAAAACCAGCGACAAAAATACAGAACCACGTTTTTCTATTACATTGAAGACCACATGCAAAAATTCAGCTAATTTGGAGCAAGAAAAAAGAAAAGCAACCAAAATCGTCACTTATCCCCTTTTATGACTAGCTTCTTCACTTGTTTTAGTTCCATATTGGACATGCCAAGATGCGTTTTAAGCCTGCAAAACTATGCAACTTTTGCCATTTTCAAGGGGGCTTGAAAAGGAAATTCTTCGACGGTCAACGGAATCCTTCAAAATGCTTGAAGAATTTAAAACTTTCTATGGTTAGATAGAAGAAAAGTAAAGCTCTTATGCTAAGTTTATCCGGTGTTCTAGTTTTGTAAATTGTTTCAATGCGAGTACTGAGAACTTTGTCAATTTTCCAGATTTTTTTGCATATTTAATTAGGCAAAATGCTGTATTTTCGTTTTTTGCAAATTTCTCGATGACTTTAAATTTTAAGAAATTCAGAATAAGATTTTCAAAAGTAGTTCTCTAAAAGTGTACTTTAGGCAAAGTTTCAGGATTTTTGATTTTTCAAACCTGGCCAGCCATTCTTGATATTTCCAGTCAATGACTCTTAGTGTTTCATTTAAGTCTGCTTATTGAAAGGACTCCAATCAGACTTAGCACACAAAAATTATTGTGTTGTCTTAGCTTTTCCATAGTGCGTGAAGTTATGTAGTAGTAGTAGCAGCAGTAGCAGCAGTAGCAGCAGTAGCAGTAGTAGCAGTAGTGGTAGTAGTAGTTTATTTATTCACATTACACTCATGAGTTTAAGACACGTTTGAACAACAGCAACAATAACAATGACTTTATTTGCTCTCAGTTAGAAATTAAATGAACAAGAATAAGTTAAATGTCAAATGTGAATGTGCTAAGTAATTAACATGAAAAAGAAGCTGTATGTTTCTACTGCAAAAATGAAGCCCTCATCAGCGACTAAATCCCCGTTGATCTTTGGTGAAACAGACAAATTTTTCTTTTCTTTGGTTACATGTAAGTTGTCATTGAAACCACTGTTAACTGAGCAGGTTTGTTAATGTTTACTGAACTGTTTACATGTAGGTGCTGTTTCGGATCATTAAACCAAAGAAAGTGTTCTTTATGGCTGTTGATGGCGTGGCTCCCAGAGCAAAAATGAATCAACAAAGAGGAAGACGTTTTCGGTAATATAAATAATGTTACTGCTTTCTCAATTTGCTTTTACTATTTTGTAGTCTTTCTGCTATGGCTTTCCCCTTGTAATATGTTACCATTTTTGTCCTCTACAGTCATATAATTTGCTGCTCAGGGTGGCTCCCTATAGTTTTATGGTTGCTTGCACGCTGAGGATGAAAGCTCAAGTTATCTGCGTGCACTTGAAGGAAAACGTCAGTGTTTTTGGATTTTTTGTGACGTCAACATCATCACAAAAAGCAAAACTGACAGTGAATTTTCTTGCGTTTCCTTTGGTGAAATTCCGTGAAATTTGGCAAATTGGTAGTAAATATTTTACTTAGTCGGAGCTCGTTTTTCAGGGAAATCTATAAGATCAGGTTTTTTGCAGCGATAAAAGACATAAATTTGAAAAAAATCGAAAAAACTGCCTCTTCAAACCCTACGTTTTTTGTGTTTAAAATTTGTATTCCACTGGAAGCGATGTGCTGTAAAAATTTTGGGGGATTTCACTGAAAGAAATTCAGGAAAATCACAGATTAAGCCATAAAAACAGTAAAAAACACATTTGTTTGGGCATTTATAATTCCAGGCTAATACCCAAAATTTTAACAGAGATGATAGTTCAACACTATTTAATCATTGCTCATTACATGTAATAAGTTTGAGAGTACTGGGTGTGAAAGCAAATGCAAAAACAGCATTCAAAACATAACACTTGGGTGCACAACGCCGTAAATGATTACCCTTTCTAGCCACCTTAAAGTGCCACTATGATCAAATTCTCAATATCCAATTTTTCACACACAACAGTACACAATTATAAAGTAGATGACAATCTTAAGTGCGGTGAGACAAACATTACAGCCATAATAACATTTATTTTTGGAAGAGAGAATATCAAATTTGCTGAATGATCTATCCCTCAATTGCCTCACTATTGAGGCATTGTGGCAAATATGTTTGCATGAAATGATACCATTGTCCACATTTAGGCCCTGATTATCCTTTCGCTGTGTTCAAATGGGATTCTATTTCTTCATGGCATTTGGGGAAATCTAACTGTCATTTTATCACATGTATACAGTAGTGTGTCCTCTGAGTTGTGCGCAAAAGATTCGTAAGAGGCTGAATTTATATCTGCAGGGGAAGGATTGTGAAAATACGATTTAAAAAAGGTACATACGGTCCCTAGTTCTATAATCAAATTTTTGGGGAAAATTGGGCGCGATATCTCTCCGTTTATCTCTGAATTACACTAATGAGCTATTGTTTTCTCTTAACGTTAGGTGAAAACACGGTAATGTCTGTCTCAACGTACTAAAGATTGTCACTTTCACGGATATGGTTGTATAATAATGCAATTGATTGTGAGTGCTCATGCAAATTCCGTTATTGAAAGTCTTTTGTTGAAAAAGGAATGTCCAAAAGTGTAAATGATTGTCGTTTTGTGACAACGAATTTTATTTTGACTAAAATGAAAATACATTTACAGCCAATGAATGTCAAAGGAAGGTATTGTTTATCTTTTGATGATTTTGAATGTTAATACATATGCAAGTGTTATTCTTGAACGTTCCTTACGTGCAAATGAAGGTCATATTGGTGTTAATGAGATTATGTTGACCATAATGAAACAAATTTGGACTCAAATGAATGGATATATTCTGTAAATGAACAGCAAAAGGTGTATTTGTTTCGAAGCCAAAATACGGGTGCAAGACATGCACTTTTATGTCTGAAGTTTTGGATGGCAAGGGCTATTCTTTGTGGGTGCAAGACAAAATTAATCAGACTGCATGTACACAAACACAAAAGTTATACCCATGCCATTTCAAAAAGACAGTAAATTATGTGAGCAATGAATGAGTTGCAGGAATAAAAGTACATGAAAGTCGCAATTTCATTAGGTCAATTTGTTGAACAATCTGGTAAATTAAACCATTAGCATTCATGTATGCCCATCCCAAAATACTGGTTTCCAAAATACTTGTACCCTGCATTTAATGCAACTTGTGAGATGGAAAAGTAAATCATTATGCCCAGTAAATCCAGACAAATAATTTATTGGCTTTTTTAGTTAACTTTTATTTCAGCTTGAGCTACACAGTCATATACATAATTGTAGAGCCATGCATGTATAAGTATACAGCTTGTATGTAGATGAAGTTACGACAAAGACATTGGGACTGTTAAAGGGTACAGTTTGTAATACAGATGAAGTTCTGATTAAAGTGTGAGCCTTTGATGTACACAGTTTACAATATAAAGCAAGCTACGCCTGACACATAGACCTGTGAAAGCACAAAGTTACCATAATTTCCGGCCGTTTACCCGCTTGGTAGATTACTCGCATTGGTCATTTTTCGCAATAATAAGAAAAAAATTTCAACAGATTACCTGCACTGGCAGATAACCTGCACCCAAAAACAAAAGAAATTCCTGAACTCACAAAGTTGGAGTGACGATAAGCCCTCATGGCCGTGCATTTAACGCCGAAGATTGATAAACTTCCTCCGCCAGTAGCGGATCATAGATGCGTCGATTTCAAATTCTCTTGCTGCTGCTCGGCTTCCAATTTCATCTGCATGAGCGAAAACTCTGAGCTTATACTCAAAAGTGAAACTCTGACGTGCGTGTTTAACACCGGGCATTTTGACTCAAAATTACTCTTGGCTACACTTATTACACTTACTACACTTTTTATAACATTTTGAATCAAATAAAAACTTCATCCATTGTTTTTGTTAACAAAATATCCTTTAGCGTGTAATTCCTAAGTTTTCACGCCCATTGTTTTTGATCTTCCATTTAATGATACCACAGTTTTTGATCTTCCATTTAATGATACTATTTGATAATTAGATTAGTTCTTGTTTATTGGTGAAATGAAAATCTGCGTTTTGAATAAAACAAAATCATTCCTCTTCAACTTTTCAGCAGATATTTCACTTTTATTTTCCATTTTTCCAACAGTGAGTAAAAAAATACACATCTTTCTTATAATTATTTTCATGGAAACAAAGGTACCTTGTTGCACACATTGGCGAGGAAAACAAAAGTCTCAAGTTACATACGTTGGCTTGAAAGTTCAATTCTCATATTTGCAGCAATGACTTTAAAACCGTCTTGACAAACGGTAATTGTAAGCTATTTTGGGCCTTGAAAGAAAACACAAGCATGAAACATACACACTGCTAAGATTATGTCTTATCAATCAAGTTTTTGTCTGCCCATATTCCGCTCATATTAGTTGACTACCAAGGGAGTGAACGGCATGGGTGAGGACCTATGTGACTACTGTATCACAGCCGTAAATTACCCTCTGCACTATCTGAGATTGTGTCACTAGAATCAACTATGGGTGAAAAAGGTGTCTTTATTTTCCAAAGGAGTTAAAATGTTAGAAGTATAGGAACTATCAAATTTATTAATAGTTCGCTACACTATCGTGATTGTTATTGATGTTTGAATTTTTCTATTGATCCATTGCTATTGCAGCGTTAACATTGCAATTAATTGATAGTCTGATGTATTTTTACAGTTAAAATTGTAACTAGAGGCATGGAGATTATCATGCTCAAGAAAGTGCAGATATCCTCCTTTTATGAACCAAGTTTTCATTAAAGTTGAGGACAAGTGCATTTCCAAAATTCTTGATACAGTGTACATGGGGTGACTACATCATACAGCTACAAGAGGCAACAATGTAAAATGTAGATGACAACAGACACAGCCACATTAATTTACATGTACATCACCAGGAGCTCTTGATTAAGTCACCATGCCGTCTCCTTACAAATCCACCCATGTTCAACATAGTAGATGTAACCATATGTATTAATCGTACATGCATATACATGTGTTTACATACCTCTACAAACAAGTGGTGCCCGTTTTATGAACCTCATATTGCCGTAGAAGTTTTTGTAGAGCGCTACACCTCTACGCTTTTATCACCAATCACTTTGTACTTCTTCTCCTGAGTGTACATATAAAATGGTGGCATGTTACCATGGTTCGTGGTAGACCCGTAGAGCGGTAAAGCCGTGGAGCCATAGAGCCATGGAGCCATAGAGTCGTAGAGTTCATTATCTAGATATGTGTGAACGTAGAGCCATAGAGTTCATTATGTAGAAACGATTGCCAATGAATGAGTTCAGGTGTATGGTTGAATAAAAACTACAACAGACCAAAAACTGTTGGTAACGGTGGTAGCATGCTACTGTTTTATATGTACACGCAAGAGAAGAAGTACAAAGTCATTGGTGATGAAAGCGTAGAGGTGCAGCGTTTATGCAAACTTTTAAGCTTATTCAAGCTTCATAAAACGGGCTGGGTATATCTACAAAACTTTCTATGCAATTTTGAATGTTGTAAAACATCCTGGGTAGAGCCTTGCACTGTATGCAAGCTCTGATAATTATCATTAGATATTATCACCTTCATTATGACACAGTCATATTACTGTTATTAGAATTGATTTAGTCAATAATTATTACTCTCTTGTTTGCAATTTCCAACAGATCTGCAAAGGAGGCAGAGGACAACATTCGTAAAGCTTTAGAAAAAGGCCAAGTTCTACCAAAAGAAGAGAGATTTGATTCAAATTGCATTACTCCTGGTATGCATTTATGTGCTTTAATTTATTATGTACAGAACATGTAGTACAGGGATTCTGCTTATGGTTAGAATCTAGTTGTAGTACTTTTATCTCGCATGGCACAATGTTGTCCTGATACATTGCGGTTGATTTCCTGCCCCGTTTATGGCTGATGCCCCGCCGTTGGTTGATTTCCTGCCTTGTTGTGTGGTTGATATCACGCCGCGTGGTTGATGTCCCGCCAGGTGGTTGATTTCCCGCCCTTTTGATGGCACCATAATTGTTGATGGAGTAAAATGGTGTAGGATTTCACAGTTTCAACGGTAATTCTTGGTTTTCATGTTATGTGCGTAGATTAGTGATCGAACAATAGCATTATGTACTTTTAAGATTGTGTTTTAGTCGTTTTCTATTTTTTTTTCGCCTTTAAACTTTCAGCAGGTTCTCTCAGTAATCACCGCGCAAAGTACATCAAAGGTTAAATATTTAGTGTGTGATCGACTACGAGCATTTGATAAAACAATTAAGAATGTTCTTCCAGTCTCATATAACCCTTGGTGGCCACCTGAGCTATTTCTTTAAAGTGGTAAGGTTGATATTTTCATTACAAAATCAAAGTTACCGGACTCTTATTGCTGGCTTTCACTGTCATGCCATCAAAATAGCCCTCTTTTTCAGGGTATTTCAAGTAACCAAGCCAATTTACTGTTGCCAGGAAGGGAGAAATACAGGTCAGAAAGTCAACAAGGTGGGATTTTAAATCCCAATGCAACAATGCATCAGCAACTTATTATATGAACGTTGTCGAAAAGTGGGCCATTCACGAACACATGGCTCATAAAGAGGAAACGACAGATCGCTATTACAATGTAGGCCATATCAAAAAGAAGTGTGCCTGAGGTCACCAACTACTGAAAAAGTCCCTTGGCTTGGATACGTCAGTAACTACAAAATCAGACACCAAGTCGACAAATTCAGCAAAGCTTGACTAGGAGGACCATGAGTACCATGAGGAAGAATCAGAGCCAATTATTCATGATGAAGGACTCTCTAGTAGCCAAGTAGAAGTCATTGAAATGCTGTTTTCCAGCCAAATAATTTCTCAGGCCCAAATCACGTTCGGCATTGTGAGAAAAATCATGGCCGAACACATGCCGGGATTTAAGCGAATTTGCAGATGATTCTAAGATGGTCGAGAGAGCCTACGACAAAGTGGCCTACCTGGTAAAATCAGAACATAGTATTACCATCAAAGGAACCTGAACCATCGTCGAGCAGAACAGAAGCATGGTTTAACAGCGTAACTGAAGTGGAATGTGTGTCTGCTGCCACTAACTACCAACCAAAAGCGAAATGGAATAAGCCAGATGAAAACTAAGAAAACAAAGAAGAGCTGAAGTCGTTATTCCACTCCAATAACGGCCTGAAGGAAATCCTTAACAGAAAAGACGGTGACTTTGAGCCCTACTACAACAAAGTGAAATACATGTTCGAAAAGGGGGCCAACAAATAGAGAAGTTGAAAGGTCATGCTTGCTTTCAAGTGACCACATTTGAACTGTGGACGGTCTTAAAATTACAAGCGCGACAAAAGGATGGACTCTTTCAAGCTAGAAACAGAGAACATTGTTTAAAAACTGTGTACGGTTATTTACAAGTCATTCAAGGCGTAAACTATACAGTTGTAGAATTATGAAACCAAAGCAAACACAAGAAACAGGAGGGATATGAAGTGTAGCGTGGCCATGAAAAAATCACAGTGGTCGAAAAACGGTGTACAGTCAATTTCAAACCCTTTAAGTAACGGTCCAGTACCATGCGGCAAGGAATGCAGAAAGGTGCTAACTTTTACGCAACTTTGCTATTGCTGTATCATACTTCTGATTGGCTCAATCAACAAACTCTAGCAAAACTTCAGGTAGCTGTATATATATTAATGCGTAATTGATCAACGATCTTCCTTTCAACTAAACCTCTTCTGAGTCTAAATTGGAAGCTTTTATTCTTTGTCTTTCATAAACCTACTTTTCATTGGTTGATAAATTCTCCGTATGAAAACACAACAGTTTCAATGTGGGGAAAGCGTATTGTTGCAGAACAATAGAAAATGCTACAGTTCCTATGTGGATCATTACTTAAAGTGTACGGTCATATATACGATTATAGTTTTAAAGCAGTGCACGGTCATTTACAAATCGTTTAAAGTTTACTGCGTATGGTCAAAAGATTATGAAAACAAAACGGAAAAAAAACCAGGAAATCTATTAAGTGTAGTACGATCCTCAAAATATCATTGATAATAGTCTTAAAACAGTTTACAGTCATTTTCAAACTCGTTTAAGGGTACAGTCATTAAACTACAATACCAAAAAAAAAAAAAAAAAAACAGGAAAGACTATGAAGTTTAGGACAGTTGTAGGGTTTTTCTAAAAAAGAGTACAACCATTGAAGTAAGTAAAATTACATTGTATGGTTGTAAAATTATCAAACACATGTAAAATAATATGTGTGTAGGATTTCTGAAATGTCCTAAACAACTTTGGTATGACACTTGTTATTTGTTTGGGATAAAACACAAGCTAAGGTACAAATCCCTAGGGAGTGCCCTCTTAAATTTCTTCAGATATACTCCCTGCGTTAAAATATAGAGATTCCAGATGAACATATTATTGTTGTTGCTGTTTTCCCTACTCGATTGACCGTCTTGTATGTCTTCATGTATGCTACACCAAGTATATAAGTCAGCTTACAAATGTTGTTTAATTTGTAAAATATGTAGCTTACAACCACGTTAATAGAAATTTGGCACAATACCTCAGCATCATTTGACAGTGAGTGTCAACTAACTTCAATTGAATGAATAGTCAATTTATTTTCTCTGTGATATTTTTTGTGTATAAGAGGGTCTCAATGAGGTACCTTCAGTGATGGTTACCGTAAATCCTCGAATTAGTGCCAGGGGTGCTTATTTCAAATTTAGGAGAAGACGAGGGCGCTTAATCGAAGAGGGGCGGTTATTTAATTTTTCCCAAATCGTGGCCTGGCATGGTCATTTTTTTAATACATCATCTGCGCGTAAACAACAGCACAAGCTGCTTATCAACACAAAAAGCTGATCTTAAACTTTAAATTGCAGCACCGTTAGTACTTGTAATTTGTTTCTAAACTTAAGAGTCCCTGTCCGTAAAAATGGAAAATAACTCGGCAAGGGTCGAAAATTCAATTTCGCTCGTGTTTTCATGGTAGATAGGCTGGGGCATGACAAAAACTACTGGATAGTTTTTTTGGCAAAATATCCTTTTATTTCAAAGAAATATGCAAATTACCAAATTCCGTTAAAATCGTCATTTGACGCACCATTTTATTAAGCAAGTTTGAGAGCTTCGCATGCAAAACCACATCATTCTTCCGTCTTAGAAACACTCAAATATTTTTGTGCAATGTTTAAATGTGTACTGGGTTGATTTTAGGGAATGTAGCATTGTCTTTTTGGGTGCAAAATAATTAAATTTCGAATACAAGTATTTCATTCACTTAAAAGTACTTCGTGAATATAATTAATTTTCACTATGTGTGAAACCTTCAAATGGATTAAGCTTCTGGTGGTTGAATCGCAGAAGTATAGTCTACAGATTCCTGTAAAAATTTCTTTGGGTGAATGATTGTGAGCGACGTGAGAGCTTTTCAAAGTACATTAAAAATGCAAATATTTGACCATTCCCTCGTCAAATTTCAATTTACAGGTTAGACATATATTTTAGCATGTGCCACATGACTTGACCTATGTTAAGTTGAAATACACACAGAGCTGATAATTTCGAAATTTTCTAACCTCATTTGCTGTAAAAGGCAGGCCCAAAGCCGATTTGACGTGTTTCTCTCACCATTCTTTGCACATAAAGCAGAAGTTTGCTTTTGTTTACATAACGTCCGATGTACATCGCCAACTGTCAACTTATTTAATGGTTGAATACCATGAATCTGTGACCCTCTTTCGACACATATGATCACCACTGCATCTAAGTCAAAAACTGCTAAGTCATTTGTAGATAGTTGCTTGCTTTGCACTACACCAAAATATTATGTTAGATCATCATGGTTTGAATCCTTGCTTGCAGCGGTTCCTTGTTCATCACACAATGCTGTCATCCCATTTTAGGGGGTAGGGGTAGGACAATTTCTAGCCTAATACTAATCCTAACTGGCTCCGTAAGGCTTGGAACCACTGGGAGCACACAATCGTGTTGAGTAGGAAGAGATTAAATTAAGAAATGAAAAGAATGAATAGTTTACCATTGCCTCTGTTGTTATCTTTTACTCGACCACCGCTACCTATATGCCCTGCGAAATACTGTAATGCTAAACTCATACCTAGGTCTTTTCGCGCTGTGCAATTATTTTTGGTTTACATGTAATACAGTGGGCTACCCTCGGTAAAATGGGTGGAGACCGCTTAATGGGGCTAGCCGCTTAAATAGAGGTTGGTGTACCTTGAATATTTAATTTTTCACTATCGGGTTATAAATTTCTCGGTGAGCATGGAGTCAGTTCAAGACAATCATGATACACGTGTGTTTGAATTATCACTCGTCATGCACCTTCAATTTCAGACTCTTATTTGCTATCGTCCTTTCCAAAACAAAGTTTTTAAATGTTAGGTGGCCGCTTAACAGGGGTAAAGACAATAATGAAACCCTTATCGGAATGACCAAATGGTGGCCTCGGAGGTTTTATTTACAATATTTTACTGACAATAATTTTGGACTGTATTGACAACAGTCCTCTATCTTCTGTTACAAACATACCAATGCCTCGCCACTAAGCAAACAAAATACGCCAAATAAAATAGCATGGCCAGGGCTATTTACTCACGTAATTACTAATTAAATTTAGTCTGTTTTTCTCATGGATTAGACACATTGTGATTTCCTATTTTTATTTCAGCTAGTTCTTGCTTCATTGATCTATAATTTGTTTATGGTGATATTTTTAAAATTCTAGTGAGTACAGCCACTAGCTTTATCAGCTGTTGTCTGAAACATCAGAACGTACAACAAACATGATTTGGACCAAGGCCACGTACACGATAGAATACATTTATTTAAATATACACATATTATTATATATATGAACAAACAGATGAGCAATGATTAAATTGTTTCACTTATCCTGAGACTGCTCTATGCAAAGTAGATCAAAATGTGCAGCATATGCCGTGACAGCATTGCGTGACGAACAAATAACGGCTGTAAGATTGTGCTGTGCTGACACGCTTATGAGCAATGGTCAGCAATCGATCAAATGTAATATTTTGGCGCAGTGCAAAGCAAGCAGCTATCTACAAATGACTCAGCTGTTTTTGACTTAGATGCAGTGATGTTCATATGCGCAGAAAGATGGTCACAGATTCATGGTATTCGATCAATAATAGGTTGACAGTAGGCGATTTACATCGGATGTTAACCTTGTGTAAACAGAAGCAAACTTCTGCTTTATGTACGACGAATGGTGAGAGATCGACCAGAAACACGTCAAATCGGCTTCAGACCTGCCTTTTACAACAAATAAGGTTAGAACATTATCGAAATTACCAGATCTGTGTCTGTTTCAACTTATTATAGGTCAAGTCATGCGGCGCATGCTAAAATATACGTCTAACCCGTAAATTGAAATTTGACGACGGATGGTCAAATATTTGCATTTTTGACGTACTTTGAAAAGCTCTCACGTCGCTCACAATCATTTGCCCAAAGAAATTTTTACAGGAATCTGTAGACTATACTTCTGCGAATCAACCACCAGAAGCTTAATTCATTTGAAGGTTTCGCACATGGTGAAAATTAATTATATTTACGAAGTACTTTTAAGTGAATGAAATACTTGTCTTCGAAATTAAATTATTTTGCACCCCAAAAGACAACGCTACATTCCCTAAAATCAACCCAGTACACATTTAAACATTGCACAAAAATATTTGAGTGTTTTAAAGACGGAAGAATGATGTGGTTTTGCATGCGAGGCTCTCAAACTTGCTTATTAATAAAATGGTGCGTCAAATGACGATTTTAACAGAATTTAGTAATTTGCATATTTCTTTGAAATAAAAGGATCTTTTGACAAAAAAAAATTTCCGGTAGTTTTTGTCATGCCTTAGCCTATCTACCATAAGAATATGAACGAAATCGAATTTTTGACCCCTGCCGTGAAATTAAGAATTTGTCTGATTTTGACAGGCGGGCACTCTTAACGTGTTCACAAACTGAAACAATGCACAAATCTAATACTACACAACGAAAACTATACATCCTTTAGTGTCTCATTATTTGTCCACAAAATGGGGGAGAGGAGGGGGGGTGCTTATTCGAGGGGGGGCACTTATTTTAAATTTTGGCCAATAGGAGGGGCGCTTATTCGAAGGGGCGCTTATTTGAGTGGGGGCGCTAATTCGAGGATTTATGGTAAAAGTTAAAAATATTGTTTTTTCGACGGTTGACAGTGAACAAATTCAGGCATTTGGCGTTTAACAGCTTATTGTGGATGGCTATTGACAGTTGATAGTAAAGTATTAATACTTATTTTCCTTTTCAATGGCTGACGGGTAACCCTTCCAAAACCCTTCAATAAGGCCTGCTCCTTGTGCTTACTAACAACCTACTGTTAATTAGGCAACATACTTTCCCTATTTTGTTCTTTACACTCAGCAATCAATTTTGAATACCCATCTGAATCACTGATTTCCTTGATCTACTCAAGTAATCTCCACTGCCATTGCCATAAAATAATACATTTTCAAAAAGAAACATCAAGGTGCAATTCTAGCCTTAAAGGCGTCAATCTGACAAAAAGTATGCATTTTGGTTGATTCCCTACCACATTTAGCCATTGCACTCAAAAACTGGCCAAAATATGCAAGGTAATGCAGAAAAAAACATATCATGCTATTATCTATGCAGTTTTACACTCTGGTATAAATTTTCAGCCACATTGGTTAGAAGTGGCAAGTTTTATTTTGATTTGAAGTCGTGTTTGATTTCAACTTCGAAGTAACACTTTACACCATCTATGGATATATTATGATTTAACAACGTGACCAGCTCCCAGTTGTCTTGATAGCTCAGTCGATAGAGCATTCCACCAGTATCACAGAGGTCATGGGTTTAATCGCATTCAAGCTTGATTTTTTTTCCTCAGGCTTTAAGTTCATGACTGCTTAAGTTGTGTGTATAACTGCGATGATTGATCTTGTCTTCACATCATTCTTTCTCCACAGCTCAAATATATGATCCTTCATATATTCACTTGTATTACCATTCTGTTTTCTGAAGTCCAGGCAGCTGCTTAAAATCTGTGAGCTGTATTGAAAACTCATTTGAAGGTGCACTGATTGCCATGTTTATGCAGTGGTCAAGCATAATGGGATCTGGGTCGGGCTTCTAGTGACGCCATCAAAGGACATTGCTGAAATGCTCAAGAGATGTTTGACTGGGTTTTGAGTGCTGTGAAAACATATGGGGTATTTGTGCTTTTATTGAAAATAGACAAGGCTTTTAAGTGAAAGAACTGTATCATCCAGCAATACAATTCAGAGTCTAGCTACGATTAGGACAGCTACAATGTATATATATATTTTTTCATTTCGAAGTGTGGGTCACCAGTTGAGCCTGCCACACTGCAAGTCATGATTGACAATTTGCCAGTCCATTTGGCTTATAAAGGTTAAAACCATGGCTGAAGAGATAACTTACAGCTATTGAAGGGTTATAGAAATGTCAATGAACATGAAAAAATTTGGGGAAAAATTTGTCTTTTCGCTTTGTTATTGCCAACCAACCGTATGTATGCAAAGTCAATGACTGAATTAGTGTGTGCAAACATGAACATTGTGAGTTACGCAAATTTGCATCTTTCGTACGAGTAATTAACAATGACAAGATCTTGACAAAAGGTTCAGTGTGGTGTCAGTTAAATGAATACATTTCTCCTTCGCTGTTCTTTTGTTTTAAAAGTCTTTTTTTACCTGTGCTAATAACCGAGTGTTGCATTTCAGTCGAAAACAAGCACATTCTCCTTTCAGTGCTTCAATCTCCATCCGTAAAGTCCAATCTAAATAGTTTGAATACTTATTAATGCTTGATTCATTTAAAGTTTGTAACTGAGATAGATATATTTCTTTGCTCAAAAAACAAAGCAATACTGCGTATGCTGAAGGACCTTTGAGAAACTCAGCCTGCGGGTTGTTGATTTCATGTGTGTAGCTTGTGTGTGTGGTTGTATATAAAATCCAAAACTACATAGCTAGCTCAGCAGTTCAAAGCCTCACTAACCTTAATCACTTCATTGTAGGACGTACGTGTTGTTGACTATTCCTTAAGAAAAAAAATGTGATATGATTAATTTGCCGTATATTTAGTTGTACGTATTGGTAAATGCCAACAAGTGAATGAACCATTGTCAATGAGGATAATGGTTGTTTAGCAAGTAATTTATATATACATGTAGATGTACTGAATTGTTGCCAAAGAAAGGACTGATATGGAATGGTTTTCAGTAGAAGTTAATTCATATTTGTTTGAAATGTTTAAAATTTGAGAAATTGTACTTAAGTTGATTTTGAGTAGACTGTTCACAGCCCTCTATTTTCTTGTATTTTTATTCCATCGTTGAACATGCAAATAGAGTCGGGAGATGACTGGATGCCAGCGCAAAACTGAAGACTTGACTTAACTTATTGCTCACTTCGCTTGCAAACCCACCCCCACCCCCACGTGCTTTGTGCTCACTTTGCTCGCTTTTTCTTTCGCGTGTGTCAGTAGGGAGCCTGTGAACAGTCTAATTTTGAGAAAGAAGCTCTATTTCTTATATATGCACAGCACAACTTTCTTGTTGTAGATATTTGTTCAGAAATGCCAAGCAATTCTAAATAATGTTCTCGTTTTGTAGTGGATGAATTCTCTCAGTTTCGGCATACTATATATTAAATCTTGATCTAGACGCACGGGCACGGTTGTTCTAAAAACCAGATACCTGGCAGTCAAAAATTTTAAACCATGAGCTAGTACTTGACTATTATGAATGTTTTAATTTTTAAATTCATATCTATTATAAACACACTTTTTTAAAAAACTGGCCGTTGAATATCGAATAAGCTGCTTTTTAACAAAGATTAGCAAAAAGTTCTGCAAATCTCCGCCATCACTCAGTACCTATCAACAATGTCATGCAACCTGTGGCAAACTTTCGTCGTGTTCAGTGTGCTTCCATGCTGAGTCCAAGTGAACAATTCAATGTAGAGGCCTGATAAGTTTGGAAATCCCATGGTATTTCTACACAGAGGTCAAGCATTCTCAGCAGGTTTGAATGGAAATTATGGTGGAAAAATGGAAATAATTTCTGACTGCCGGGTAAATAGTTTTTTGAAAAACGATGCCCATGAGTCACACAAAGCTCAGACAATTTGTGACTTGCAAACCCAAAAACATTGTATAAAATTGCTTGGTGTTTCTGACCAAAGGTCAAGATACTCAAATACTCTTGGGAGGTTTCAGTTGATACTAACAATTATAATTTTTTTCTAGAATTGATTATCTATGAATTTTTGACTACCAGGTATCTAGTTTTTTGAACAACCATGCCCTTGACTGTGAATCAAGATTTTTATAGTATACCAAGGCTAAGAGAATTCGTCCACTACAAAACCAAAACATTATTTAGAATTGCTTGGCATTTCTGAACAAATATCAAGACTTGATATTTTCAAAAATCACAATCAAAACCAGCTTTAAGAGTACTTAGTACTCTCAGAGCCGGTTTCAATTGTGATTTTTGAAGGTATTATTCTATAAGAGCTCCGGAGCCAGAGCACGCAAATTTTCTGTGTCGAAGCCTCGAGATTTTATGGTGTACCCAAGCTCGTAAAAAGCTACCACAGACCAACACCATATATTATATGTATATAATTTGATTTTTGGACACCCTCATATTTGTTACTCTTAAGAACTGTATAATTTGCCTTTGACAGAAATGTTAGGGGGACTGAAAGCCAGCTTTTGCCCTTTTTCAACTGCACCAACATTTCAAATCCAAAGAGCATATTGCAAATTAGCCCTTACATGAATGAGCTGGCTCCAAGAGCCCTTTGATTACAGAAGCAATGAACCTGGGATCGGAGAACTGCTTGATGGCTCCCTCTTTCGGTCCGACTTTGCACAAGTCAGCACACTCTCTTTTGTCTTTTTCTCGTTTCGGGATGAGTGCCATCGAGACAGAGGTATTGAAGGAAGAGGATAGCTCTCTCCTAAGCTTGCTGTACTGCTACTCTCTTGAACAACACATCTACCTTGCATATTTCTGCAACAATTTTGAATCAAGCTATCACATGTTTGCATATATTCTTCTCAGAAGCAAAACATTGTTAGTCCTTCAATGACATTACAGGCCAACTCACCCCATTCATTGCTATTGTTTGGTTGTGGCCATGAAAGCAAAATTGGGGAGTTAATTGCACTTTAACTCATTTATGTCTTCCTGCATGAATTGAAGGGATTCTGTCATGCTCTGTTTTTCTTCTTTGAGTTTTGCAACTCTTGCTTTAAGGTGGTTGAACTCGCTAAGTATGAGGAGGACTTTGTCCAATTTCTCTTCGATAAGTTTGAGTTTCTCCAAGCACAGCTTGACGACGTCTTGTTGTTGTTCTTCATTTTTAAGCAGGAATAGGTGGGGCACACAAAGGCACATCTGCCATCTTCACTTTGTCCCAGGCTAGGTCATGTGGTTTTTGAAGTTGACCGCTGCCCAGGTTTTTGATTGGATTGCAGGCTCGAGCCAAATCAGGAGTTCTTTTTTAGGCTTGGCTAAATCTATATATTATGCTTATGCTCAGTATTTGGCATTGTCTTTGAATACATGGCATCAAGTTCTCACAAAAAGCAGCATTGTGCTAACTAATTTTGTTGTTTAATTCCGCAATCCCCGGGCTGTCTAAAAACTCATTTAGTTGGGATCTGGAGGTATGGATTGAGTAGCATTTTCTTCTGTCAGTTAACTCCCAAATTACAGTGCATTGATTAATTAGAATTTCTTGTTATGAACCTTTGAACAGTGTCAACAGTGCTTTAGTTTCCTAATAAATTATCTATACTTCATGGGCTTTCTACTTGCCCTGCCTCCCCAGATTTGCCAGGAAATCATTCATGTGTAATGCATGTACAATCTTTATATGCAAAATATATTTCTTAGTGAATGAATGTGTCTGTGCAGTATTAATTTTGTCTTCTTGTTTTGTTAGGTACCCCTTTCATGGTGAGACTTCATGAGCAGTTAAAGTTCTTTGTCAACTGTAAGATTTCTACTGACCCTGCTTGGCAAGGGCTGAGAATATATCTGTCTGGACATGAGGTATGTGACCTCAGATTCTTATTTCCACAGCTTCAATTCAGGTTAAATTTACTTGAAAGATCAACATTTAACAACTTAATTACAGTTAAAACCTCCCCTGAACAACCACCTAAAATGTCAAGCCTTGGTGGTCATGTGTGGGAAGTGGTCGCTTACGAGAGCTTAGATCATATTGGGTCAAAATTTTGCCTCATCAGCATATGGTAACTGCAGAGACCTACCCCATGTTTTCAAAGTTTTATTCATATGAAAAGTCAATTTTGAGAAAAAAAATCTGGTACTTCCCATTGAGAAACTTCTGTCTCTTGTACCTTCCAGGAATGTGATAAGGTTACAACAACTTACAATTTCTGCTCTATTATCTGTCAAATGGTTGCTTACCAGAGGTTAAAAACAGTAGAAAATTTCAAACTTTTAGCTCTTAACGTGGTTACGGTCGCTTACGAGAGGTGGTCGCTTACAAGAGGTTCCAAACATAGTGATCTGATCTGAAAACTTTTGGTAGTTTGGAAAACTGGTCACTGAGGAGAAGTGGTCGCAACTGGAGGTTCAACTGTACTTGATTCTGATTAGCTAAGAGCACTGCAAAATTGTAACAACTGTGTAAATTTCACCAAAGATATTCAAAGTTATTATGAAAACACTCAACGACTACCAACAGTCATCTGCGGTATTTCTAAGCGGGTCAAACTTCATCTGAAGCCTTCCAAAGATTTCTGACGATAATTAGACATTTTCCAAGCAGTTCCAGAGATCATCCAAACCCTTCCAAAGATTAATGATTATCACCCAAACAGTTACAAACACCTCTGATTATGATCCATGAAATATTTTTGCCTGCGTGCAATTGGTCTAAACACGTCTTGTGACTGAGTAAATTACCTCAACTAAAACTGGGGAATAACAGTTCCACACTTTTCAAAGCTGTGTGTGTAGTTAAAAATATTTAAGGAATAAACACAATAGCCTCCATTTGGCATGAAAATAAGCTTGGATGAGAGTAATTAAAGGAATAAAAGGAATAGATGGTAAAACCTTTGTCTCTTGTTATCCTCTCTTTATTCGTGAGCATGTCCTGCAAAACACTGTAGGGCTAAACTCGTACCTACAATCATGGACAAAAGCAGTTGACACACTTTTCATTGTTGTAGCCATGTGACAGTGTCCACGGAGCGTATTTCAACTTTGAAAAAGGGGAGGGGGGGGGGGTTGGCTATCGACAAAAAAAATGCTTTTTGAAATTAGTAAGGACGCTGATAGAAAGCATTTGTTTTGCTCAAATGTGTCAACACTTTTGTCCATGATTGTGGGCCTTGTTGCGCTGTGCAAAACTTTTTCTGGTTTACATATAATGTTGATAAAGGAGGCAACTCTTTGCCCAAACATTTTGAATGCAATCTGATCATTTGCTCAAATCTCTAAATTTTGGTAGCTTCCATGAAACCAAACAAACACAAAACAAAGTCAAAAGATTTTTTTGCAGCTTGGCCAAATTTGTTTTTGAGTACTTTCATGACAGTCGGGGAATTTTAGCCTCTTTTGCAGAGTTTTTTCTCAAATCGCTTTTCGCAACATGATCGTACCGTTATCCCGTTACCAAATGCATCATGCAGCACGTGCTTGCGCTTTCTTGCCTTTTCCACAAGTTTTTTTTGACACCATAAAATTTTTTGCACAGCACGAAAAGGCCCTGGTACGAGTTTATATTAGATCTATAGTGTTTTGTAGGACATGTTTGGGTATAAAGAGATGATAACAGGAGACAAAGGTTTTGCCAACTAACTTACTCTTTTAACTACCCTAATCCTACTCAACAAAATTGTGTGTTCCCTGTGGTTCAATAAAGTATGCACATGTATCTATGTATATGTGACTTGTACAAGAAGCCAGCGAGTCATTTCTAGTGTAGGACTACAGTCAAACCTTCGGTAGGCAACCACCCAAAATGTCCAACCTACATGTAGGTGGTTGTTTACAAGAGCTTAGACAATTTGGATCAAAATTTTGCCTCATTAGCATATGGCAACTGCAAAGACTTACCCCAAGTTTTAATTGTTTTATTCATGTGAGAAGTCAATTTTGAGAACAAGTCTGGTACTTCCCATGGAGAAATTTCCTTCTCTTGTACTATCCAAGAACACGATAATGTTACAATAACTTATTGTCCAATTTTGACTCTATTATCTGTCAAGTGGTTGGTTAGGGGAGGCTAAAGACAAAAGGAAATGTTAAATTTTTAGCTCCAAAAGTGGTTGCAGTCACCTACGAGAGGTGATTGCTTCCAAGAGGTTCCAAATATAGTGATTTGACTCAGAAACTTTAGGCATTTTGGAAAACTGGTCGCTTATAAGAGGTGGTGGCTTATAAGAAGTGGTTGTAGCCAGAGATTCAATTGTCTGTCTGTCTGGTGGTTGTTCTGTCAGTCTGTATGTATGTAAGGCCTAGTTATTCACAGGGTTTTAATCCAGTGAATCTATACTAATGCTTTCCTCGTGCAACAGTTCATGCTACTTTTGCATTTCTATCTAAAGAGGTTTGGAAATTCATGCCTTCAGGGTGTGCAGTCACACACACAGTATAGCAAGCCTGCAAATAACAGTTGGTCATCAGACAATTGTCCGGTAAATTTGAGGTTTTGACAGGTAAAAGCTTAGCCTGGTCGGACACTCTGACCGGGCATTTCTACTAAAGTGAAAAATATATTCACTGAAAATCTGTGGCTGAATATAGAACAAGTTATTTTGTTATACTGCCACACAATGCTACGCAAAAAAGCTTTGTTATCGGTTTTGTTTTTATTCCAATTCTGAGAATTTTATGCGCAGTGCGTCGTCTCAAATGTTATGTCAAATTGTAAACACATCACATCAGCACCACTATTCCTACGTGTTAATTTACGCATTTTGCGGTGGCGTTGTGAAAGATTGTGAAGCCCCACTTAGTCTGAATTATGTTTGTCTGAAAAACTACTAAAAACTGAGGTCTTATGTTATTACTTGTTGTTTGTTACCACCAAGTGTTGTGGAATTAATTTCCAGTTGTAATACATTGACCCAATGAAAATATTATGGAAATTGAATACACGGCCTAAATACTCACGTTTCGTTTATCTGAATGCAATCGCTTTCAAAAACTTTAAAACCTCTAAAACATAACCAAATATTTTACTAGTCCGTATTATCAAAAATCAGTTTAATTTTTAATTCTGTATAGTTTTTTTACATCTGTCAGTGTGGTTGAAATATAGATTCCATACCACAGACATGTTTTTTGAAAAGCGTGAATGTACAAATTAGGCATGCTTTATGGTCACGAACACCTCCAATTCCACATTTTAAATAATGATGCAAATTTTTTATTCAATTGACCCTGAAAACTTTCAGAGGAAACTTGCTTTCAGAAAAAGTCGAAGAGTTCATTTTGGCCAATTTTCAAGTCTCTGAATGTTATTGGGAGGTTCTATACTGACAAGCTGTCCATGCAAGAGATTGTTTCATCACTTTTCCCATTTTCCTTAGATGTCATGGGAAATGTTGGAAACGCTTGTGTGACTTTTTAAGAATGGCTGACTGTTAGGATCGAGAAACGCCGGTCAACGTCCCATTTGACAAATTGCTCATATTTTGCCCAAAGATACCCTTAAGTGACCTAATTCTAAAAATCATATTTAAAGGTTCCAGCGAATTTTTATTTTTCAGAAATTCGCGAAAATTTGAAAGAGCAGTCAAAGTGCGGTTTTCCATGTAATAAAATGACCGAAATAAGGTGTGAGGACGAAGCGCTGCTTAAGCCTTAAAATAAACTCAATTGACTTCAAACTTCACACAAATGTGAACAACCACTCTAATTTATTCCTCGCTTTAAACTAATCTCAGATATGTTGATATAGTGGTTTTCCGAACCATTTTAAAAACAGCTATGAAGCGTGTGAAAAATAACGATAAAATGTAGGTCATGTTTAGCAGCATAAAAATGCATCTGGTACCTCACTTTCTGATTATTTTACTTTACAGCCTTAAAATATCATTATTAAAGATATACCATGCCAAGTTTCATGCTCGAACTTGCAGTATTTCCCTTTGTGAAAAACGAAAATCTATGTCAATGTGTTGGGCGCAAATAACACAATAATCATGCACGAACAAGAGACAAATCAATTTCAATGGTGAAAGTAAAAGGCTGTCATTAATTAGAATCCCGTCAATTCACTGCTATCAGTAGAAACATAATGTCCACTGCATAAAAACTGTTTTTAGACGTTTTCGAACCATTGCGCGTTAACTTTGTTTAATTTTGTGTCCACCGTCATGTCTAGTTTGTCATCGCGTGTATTTCCTTAATGTAAACAACACGTGAATGGTTGTCATAACAAACGCAAGAGGTTTCCTGGAACCTTAATGTTTTCGATTCACCAAAACGCTTTAAGTTCGTTAAGACACAATAATGGGTCAACTTGGAATGCTGTTTAGCATCAAGGACGTTAAAGGACTGTAAATTAATCGAGTTGAAATATCTTGAAGCAAATCAAAATCGCGTCCTTATTCTAATTTGGTAAACAGCCGATCTCCGTTCAAGTTCAAGAAGTCGAGAGGTTAATCCGGCAATGTATTACCGGTACAACAACAAAATCAAACCGAGATCATCAAAAGTTTAAGTTTAAAAGTGTAAGTTTAAAAGTGTAGTGGCAAGTTCCAAATAAATTTCGCCTATATAAATTGGAAACAAGATGTGAAACGGTCTGACCCGAAACAAATAAACAAAATATTGATACGACTAATTTAACCCGAAAATGTTACAGAAAACATACCTAAAAGCCGTCGATTCCCCTCAATACCACTCCACATTGCCTTAAAGAGCCCAAGCTTTCTGCTATAAGAATCAGGGACCTCATGAATCTGTATTTATTATATCGGCAACCATGCTGCGTGGCTGATATTCGAGACTCAGTAAAAGTTGTCACACAACCGTACGAGCAGCCCAGTTACGCTTTCACTGCTCTTGCGCAAATTTCCAACATTTCGCAATTTACATAAACTGACTACAAGTTTAAAGTAGTGACAGTAGATTGAAATGCGCTTTTTAAAGCTGTCCTATCGAGGAACAATTATTTCTTGTTTCTGAATGGCTCTTAGTTGTAGCTACAGTCGGGGAGGGGGGGAGAGGGTATTCCCAGAAATTTCGGATATCTGTATGCTGTGGAAGATTAAGTGGTCTCCAGCTCTTAACGCCAATACTGAAACACTAGATGATTCTCCAAGTATCACAGGGATCACTAAGCTAAATAATTTTGAGTGTAGCTCCGCTGAGTCAATTACCTGTTGGCGCGCATATTGCATTGACCGTGGACAGGTGGAAAAACAGTTAAACCGGAAAAGCCTATTGCACATTGTAATTTAGCGTTGTCCAACACGCAGTAGGTCTGGTTGTAATGTTAATCATATTTGAGAGAATCTCAAGTTTTCTTTCGACACATACTGGGGTGACATACTACTAGATGGGCGTGGCCAGGAGCCACGAGTCAAGTCAGTCAATTTGCCATGCTTAACCGGGAAGAGTGACTGCGACCTTAACATCAGTGCCATTATCAACGGGTGTGACCGAGTAAGCGTCTGCTGAGGTTTCCATGGATAGTAACCATGCATGGTAGGGGTGTGTTAGTGTCTTCAAGGCTGCTGCATTTGTGTCTTTTATAGGCTGTCTACTTTAGAGAGGCACTTGTCGCTGGAGAAATGTACTCAGTCCCTGGAGAGCTATTCCCTTATGGACTTAGCCAAAATGTGCTACAAACCCTGCTTGGAGCAGGCGTTGGCGCTTAACTCCAAGCCACAATAGGTCACCAGGAAGCCCTTGTTGCTTTAAAAAAGGTTTGGGCTCTCAGGGCAGTCAGAGACAAGCAGCAATCGTATCTTATGGCAAAATTCCACATTGGTCAAACGACAGGCCGAAAGCTTGACGCTGAACTGGTGGCGCGGGAATGTGCAGTGCCTGTGATCCTTATAATATTCGTTCTTTTTCAGGTGTTAGTTTTTCTCTCACCTAAGTGCCGCAATGCGCCAAAGTGATCCTGATGAGATGCATGTTCAGGCATCTGAAGAGGAGAGAAATTTTAGTCAGGCAAAGGAAGTTGTAGAAATACTCCAGCTCCAGCATCCTTTGGTACACGACCAGCAAGACTCCTGTGCCTTGGCGATGGAGGGTGACCTAAAGAACCTGAAACTGTCTATGCTACCGTGCGGGTGCGAAGACATGGGACTAGATATACCTCTCCCACCCGTGCATGGAAAAGCTTCATACTAGGTGCTTCTGAAGTATTTTACTAACAACTGCACTTGGCGGAAGTATTCTTAGGAACTGTCGGTGTTTGGCTTCTTTGGTATTTAGCAAACACCTCTTGCGGGGGGGGGGGGGGAGGGGAGGGGGAAGGATCGTTAAATTTTTGTAGAGAAGGGGAGTGAGTAGAGGAGGAAGACAGTTAAGAGGAAAAACTAACGGCCGAATCGTCTCAACCTTGTTCCCAGGGTCTCTCATCTCATCGACCCCTGGAGCGAGCTCAGCATCAGTTCATTAGAATAACACAGAGGCCTATTAGGGTAAAGCGTAGGGACAATCTGCTGTCCTTCCACTAGTGGCTCACTATCACTCTTCTCGGTTAAGCATGGCAAATTGACTGACTTGACTCGTGGCTCCCGGCCACGCCCATCTCTCAAATATGATTAACATTACAACCAGACCTACTGCGTGTTGGACAACGCTAAATTACAATGTGCAATAGGCTTTTCCGGTTTAACTGTTTTTCCACCTGTCCACGGTCAATGCAATATGTGCGCCAACAGGTAATTGACTCAGCGGAGCTACACTCAAAATTATTTAGCTTAGTGATCCCTGTGATACTTGGAGAATCATCTAGTGTTTCAGTGTTGGTGTTAAGAGCTGGAGACCACTTAATCTTCCACAGCATACAGATATCTGAAATTTCCGGGAATACCCTCTCCCCCCCTCCCCGACTGTAGCTACAACTAAGAGCCATTCAGAAACAAGAAATAATTGTTCCTCGATAGGACAGCTTCAAAAAGCGCATTTCAATCTACTGTCACTACTTTAAACTTGTAGTCGGTTCATGTAAATTGCGAAATGTTGGAAATTTGCGCAAGAGCAGTGAAAGCGTGACTGGGCTGCTCGTACGGTTGTGTGACAACTTTTACTGAGTCTCGAATATCAGCCACGCAGCATGGTTGCCGATATAATAAATACATATTCATGAGGTCCCTGATTCTTACAGCAGAAAGCTTGGGCTCTTTGAGGCAATGCGGAGTGGTATTGAGGGGAATCGACGGCTTTTAGGTATGTTTTCTGTAACATTTTCGGGTTAAATTAGTCGTATCAATATTTTGTTTATTTGTTTCGGGTCAGACCGTTTCACATCTTGTTTCCAATTTATATAGGCGAAATTTATTTGGAACTTGCCACTACACTTTTAAACTTACACTTTTAAACTTAAACTTTTGATGATCTCGGTTTGATTTTGTTGTTGTACCGGTAATACATTGCCGGATTAACCTCTCGACTTCTTGAACTTGAACGGAGATCGGCTGTTTACCAAATTAGAATAAGGGCGCGATTTTGATTTGCTTCAAGATATTTCAACTCGATTAATTTACAGTCCTTTAACGTCCTTGATGCTAAACAGCATTCCAAGTTGACCCATTATTGTGTCTTAACGAACTTAAAGCGTTTTGGTGAATCGAAAACATTAAGGTTCCAGGAAACCTCTTGCGTTTGTTGTGACAACCATTCACGTGTTGTTTACATTAAGGAAATACACGCGATGACAATCTAGACATGACGGCGGACACAAAATTAAACAAAGTTAACGCGCAATGGTTCGAAAACGTCTAAAAACAGTTTTTATGCAGTGGACGTTATGTTTCTACTGATAGCAGTGAATTGACGGGATTCTAATTAATGACAGCCTTTTACTTTCGCCATTGAAATTGATTTGTCTCTTGTTCGTGCATGATTATTGTGTTATTTGCGCCCAACACATTGACATAGATTTTCGTTTTTCACAAAGGGAAATACTGCAAGTTCGAGCATGAAACTTGGCATGGTATATCTTTAATAATGATATTTTAAGGCTGTAAAGTAAAATAATCAGAAAGTGAGGTACCAGATGCATTTTTATGCTGCTAAACATGACCTACATTTTATCATTATTTTTCACACGCTTCATAGCTGTTTTTAAAATGGTTCAGAAAACCACTATATCAACATATCTGAGATTAGTTTAAAGCGAGGAATAAATTAGAGTGGTTGTTCCACATTTGTGTGAAGTTTGAAGTCAATTGAGTTTATTTTAAGGCTTAAACTCTTCACATACCCTGTGTTTCGCGGGAAAAAAATTAAAAACCCAGCGCGCGTCAAAAATTATATTTTTTCACCAGAAAGTTAGTTCGGAACATATACATATTTATATTCGTTTGAATCGTCGATGAAATGACCTTTTCGGGATATTTTTTCCTTTGGGGTCAACAAAATCCTCCGATTACAAAATCACGTCGAACCCACACGTTGTAAAAAAAGTCTCTTCAAAACCCTGACCTTGAAGCGATATATCACTTTAGTGTTAATAGCTACCACACATCGGTAGAATGTAAATCTATTCCTTAACAATCCAGCTTTATCGTGTTAAAATTTCAGCGAAATCGAACAAAACCAGAATTAATTAGAATTTTTTTGCGACCACACTTCTCAGACTTGACCTAACAAAGGGCGCTACGGTCGCCCATAGGAACCGAAAAACACGGACATAACAAAGCCGACGTTTCGGCCAAAAAACTCGAGAATTATCACCTGAGAGCTTAAACTTGAATGGGAACATCATTTTCGAACTTTTTTCAACTGATTTAGACGAAAGAATGGCCTCGGCAAGCTAGAAAAAAGACCAAGAGAAAAAACAGAACAGGATAGCATAACAAGGCGATAATATTTCACTGCGTGGCTTTTGGCACGAAAATGAAAATACAGCTTACTTCTGGATAAATTCAGCCTTAGAAGCCAGCAACTGGTCCCAAATTACTTTCTGTATCCTTACAAATGTCCTGACTTCCATCTCCGAAAGATTTTGCCCCAATTTTGAGCAAATAAACATTTCGCCGAGAGCGTCCGCCATTACGTTGGCTTGCATACTTAATTAGCTAACTTGCCAAAAATCTCCCGAGGGGGGGATATGATGAAAAGAGCTGAAAAATGGCCTGTTATTGGCTAATGATGAGATCATCCCACTGTCCAAATTTGGTGAGAATCGAAAGTAACGCCAATTTTCTGTCACGTTTTCAATCTATGGTCACTGGAGTGACCAAAATCGAGACTAGGGTATGCATTGAGATAAATTATGCAGTGCTTCGTCCTCGCACCTTATTTCGGTAATTTTATTACATGAAAAACCGCACTTTGACCGCGCTTTCAAATTTTCGCGAATTTCTGAAAAATAAAAATGCGCTGGAACCTTTAAATATGATTTTTAGAATTAGGTCACTTAAGGGTATCTTTGGGCAAAATATGAGCGATTTGTCAAATGGGACGTTGACCGGCATTTCTCGATCGTAACAGTCAGCCATTCTTAAGCTTTTCAAATTTGCAACCCATATTTTGGCAAAGAGTCTACACTGAAACATCAAAACGTCTCAAATGTCTCTTTTTAATTTCTAACGACAAACAATTTTTTTTGTCCGACCAGACTGGCTTTTTGTCAGGTCAAAACTTGTCCTTGTCCTGACAAATGACCTGCCTATAGACAAAAATTATTTGTAGGCTTGGTATAGTGTATATATAATATTATTACTTGGGATGTTAATGCTATGAATGTTTTCTATCAGACACCTGGTGAAGGTGAGCATAAGATAATGGAGTTTATCAGATCAGAGAAGATGCATGCTGCCTATGATCCCAACACAAGGCACTGTTTATATGGCTTGGATGCTGATCTGGTTAGTGAAATTCAGTACTTTAATTAACCACTCATATATCTAGCCTACTGCATCCTCCTTTAATCTAATGTTTATGAATATTAAATGCATTTGTCCCATAAAGTCATGTATACTGTAACTGCCACTATTACCTTATGCTTCTCACAACCACCTTAATGAACAGAATGCCAACATCCAGGTTACCAAAGTTACCATCATAGTCATGTTCATGCATAATACATGTTTGGAAATCAAGGACAACATTCTGTGGAGTATATAACATTTACTTGTTACATCCATGATGTGGCTTAACATGAAATTCAAATCAGTAACTTGTTTAAAACATTCATAGTGTAATTAACGTAGTTCGCATTAGCTATCAGTATTAGCATATTGTTAGATAGTTATTTTACCTTTTTATCTTTGAACTTAGTTTAGTTTATATGTCTGAAATTGATGTGACACAATATAGGTGTGGTGCTAATTAGAGATTTTTTAGACCTTGAAATGGGAAGGGATTGTGTTGCGTTTTAAGTCTTGTTACGAAAGCGATCAATGTGTGTGAGAGAGAATACTTCATAATGAGCTTTAAATGAGTAAGTTAAGGTTATTAAAGGAATTCATGACACAAGTGGCACCTCCGTCGGCACAGTTATCAGTGAGAGCGTTCAAACAAGAGCAAAGTATTTAAACCGAGTAACAATGACAGAGAAGCAATTAGCCAAGTTAATTATGGGAAAATCAAACTGCTGCACTTCAAGCTCAACAAGATGGATGATATCATCGGCAAACGAGACCGACTAGCCTCTGAACGCCTCCAAACATCAATTACAAGTGTAGTCAATGTTGTGGACGTGCTAAAGTCTATGATCAAAGAGAAGAAATTATCTTCAGCAGCCAAACTTCCCAAGCTGTCAATAATGAAGTTCAATGGAAAGATAGAAGCAGCTTCCCTTCTGGGGGAAATTTACTTCTGAAATAGACTCCACTGGCCTGCCACCCCTCACTAAATTTGGATATTTGACGGGCTAGTAGAGAAACACATGAAAGCTGATATTGACGGATTACCATTCACTGAGGAGGGATATGAAAATGTGAAAGCCATCCTCAAAGCAGAATATAGTCAGCCAACAGAAATCGAAAATGCTTTTGTGAAGAATATCATGGAGCTGCTGGTTGTCAGTGGAACAAATCCACAAAAGGTCAAGGAATTTGACAAGCAACTAAGATTTAATGTACAAAGTTTGGACACACTTGGACAGCTCTCAGATGTCAAAGCAAACATCAGATCTACTAGTGGTGTAACGATTAATCGAATTCTTGATTAATTGTGATTATGACCGTTCGGTTTGATTCAGGATTCTTTGATTCCATGATTTCGGTTCGATTTTTTGCATACCTTTCCCAGGGTGCCCTCAGTGAGTTATTATATTGTGAAATCAGAATCCAGAACTCTTTTAAAATGTGAGAATTGAGAATTTCCAAATAAGGCAAACCATATGGGACATGCTCATTGTCAGGTTCTCAAGCATGGTGAGATATGACCAAGGGATTGTGAATCCACCTGCATCTTTTCGATCCACTGTGTGGAAATGTTATGGTTTTCCGGCTATAGATGGTACAACAGACAAGTCTAAAACTATCTGCAAAATTTGCTCAGCAACATTCTAGTGTTAATATTGTGCTGGTTCAACTTCAAGCATGAGCGCATGCTTAAAACGTCAACACAGCATTGATATCAGAAGTGTTGGACTCAAAGACACCGGGTACGAAAAACTGTACTGGAACAGGACAGTTAAAAATTCAGGATGTTATGAAGAATAAGTTGCCACGGTCAGGCAACAGGGCAATGGCGATAACAAAGTCTATCAGTGCTTTTATTGTAAAGGACACGAGGCCATATTCAAAACATTAATGTTTTGCACAATTGATTGAAATAATTGAAATTGAAAGGCAATAATGGAAACTGAATCGAATTGCAAGAAATATGAATTGTTACACCCCTAAGATCTACTTTGGATAAGCTCAAAGGAATCAAAGCCAATCTGATGTGTGGAATTGAAGGATGGCAGGACTTGGGTTTTAAAGATCTGCTTGTAGAACTAAAGAAGTGGACTGACATCAATTTATTAGAAGAAAGCATCACAGAGAAGAGCCCACAGAATGGAGATCCACCTCTAAAACCACCCTGTTTACTGTGAAGATACCAAGCACAGGTCAATTGATTGTATTAAAGTCACTGGAGTAGATGAGAAGCATAAAATACTTCAAGAGAAAAGACTGTGTTTTAATTGCACCAGAGCAAGACATCATGCAGATGAGTGTAAGAGCCAATTAAGGTGTCAAATATGCAATCAAAAACATCATACGTCCATTTGTCAAGAAAGCAAAATCGATGCACTCCTTGTCAACACAGGAATGACAATGGCTCACTTGACATATCCAGTTGTTATTGTCAAAGTCAAGGGAATTAAATGCCAAGCATTGTTGGACACAGGAGTGGGAAGTTGCTATGCATCTGCCATGCTTTTAAACCGACTTTCAAGTGGTTAGTGAAAGGAAGAAGTCTGAAAGGTAGAGATGTCACTTGTTGGAATGATATCTCAAGCATTGTTGGACACAGGAGCAGCAGGTTTCTATGCATCTGCTGTGCTTTTAGACCGAATTTCAAGTGGTAAGCAAAAGAAAGAAGTCTGAAAGACAGAGATGTCACTTGTAACTTCAATGAGAGAAGATGAGCTGGCAATGATTGAGATTTCTTAAGTTGATGAAAAGTTTTCAATGCCTGCAGAAGTCACTAGAGTAGATAAAGGACAGCTACTTTTCCTTGATAACCCAAAGTGTGGAGAAATGATTGCAGAGAACCCCCATTTTGTTGGGGGTCGTAATGAACACTCTGAACACCAAGCGTTGCCCGCCCTGAAAGTCAGCGAACCTGCTCAGTCTGTTGCTGAGTTGACAAACTTTTCCTGGATCATCATGTCGCCAGGTAAAGAACCTCTAGACCTAGCAAACTTGTTACGAATGCGGACATCACACCTGGATTACAAGGAACTTTGCTGCCTTGATGTACTTGACTTTTCCGCCACACCCTCAAACGGCGAGGTTAGCGTGTATGCTGAATTCAAAGAGCAACTTGTGTGAGACAAAGATGGTTGGTATGAGACTGGTCTGCTCTGGCGGGGAGATCATCCTGTGTTGCCGAACAACAAAGAGGGAAGTTTGTGTTGACTTGGAAGTCTGAACAAGAGGGTTGGGCACCAGAACCTGACTTGTGAATATGGAGAAGTTATTGAGGATCAGAAGAAAATGGGCGTTGTCCAGAGAGCAGACGAACCAGTTGTACAAGCCACCACAGAATATACCTATACGATAACAAGTATCTAAGCAACAAGAAGGGAAGGTATAGTGTCCTCTTATATGCCTGCAGCCTTACATGAGGAGTTTATCTGATCTCTTACTGAAGCTAGAAATTGCAGAGTACCTGAAGAGACTGAGGAAGTTTATCGTACGGCAAGGGAGACCTGAGAGAATCTACTCATATTTAGTTACACTGCAATGTGCATGACAATGGCTGAGTGAACGAAGTCCCATCATAAGGCCATAGACTTTATGGTTATTACAAGCAGACTAATGAATTATCGTGACGTTCCACAGAAATACTGATCAGAGACAGCAATGGCTCAGTTAAAGAGCAGAATAACGATATTTATTTCTTTCTCAAGCATCAGAGCTGACCGGAATCCTAAATCCTCGAATTTGATTCACTAATGATATGCACGTTACCGGTCCAGCTTTTTACGATAGTTTTAGCTGTTTAACGGATAAGCAATAAAGCATGTTTTCCTGTGAACAGTCATGTATATCTCCTTCAGAGACATGTTGGGGGAGTGTGTCAGAAGTTGCTGTGACGCAACATAGGTGTTGCGTTAATTAGTGATTTTTTAGAGACTTGAGATGGGAAGCGATCATGTTGCATTTAAATTCTTGTTATGAAAGCGATCAATGTGTGAGAGAATATCTTATGCTGAGCTTTAATTGAGAAATTTTAAGTCATTAAAGGAATTCACAACATATATTTTACATTTTTCTTTTAAACAGGACCCCTTTGATAACAGTACTTGTCTACTGAAGAGTTATCCTGTATAAAAATTATTTGTTATTATTATTGTTAAACATGTACATGTACTGAAGTAGTCTACCTTTAATTCCTTGGTGACATAACCAAAATAATAATAATAATAATAATAATAATAATAATAATAATGATGATGATGATGACCAAGGGAAGAACTGTCCTTATAATGAAAGACCCAGAGAAAGGCACAGTAGCAGGAAATTACCGCCCCATAACCTGTTTACCTGTAATGTGGAAGTTGCTAACAGGGATAATATCTGACAAGCTCTACGAATTCCTGGATACCGAGAGCGTACTACTGGATGAGCAGAAAGGTTGCAGGAAAGGCTCCCAAGGAACCAATGACCAGCTCTTTATTGATAAAATGGTCTTACGAGAGGCCAAATCAAGAAAGAAGAATCTTGCAATGGGCTGGATCGATTATAAGAAGGCTTACGATATGATACCGCATTCCTGGATTCTTGAATGTCTAGAACTATTTGGTGCAGCTCAAAATGTTAAGACCTTACTGGAAAATTCCATGAATGGCTGGCAAACGGAACTTACATCAAATGGAGAAAGTCTTGGAAGTGTCTCCATCAAAAGAGGCATCTTCCAGGGTGATTCCCTATCCCCCCTCCTTTTTGTGGTCTCCATGATTCCGCTGTCCCTAGTTCTCAGAAAGTGCGAAGTGGGATACACATATGCCAACAATGCAAAGGTCAATCACCTTCTCTTTATGGATGATCTAAAGCTTTATGCCAGAAGTGAGTGCCAACTGGACTCACTGATACAATCAGTGAGAATATTCAGCAATGACATCGGTATGAAATTTGGCATTGAGAAGTGTGCTGTCTTGGTCATAAAACGTGGCAAACTGGCACAGACAGAAGGCATAACACTACCAGATGACACTACAATAAGAGCAATGGAAGAAAGTGAAGGGTACAAGTATCTAGGAGTGCTTGAGGCCAGTGACATGCTTCATGACCAAATGAAGGACAAAATCAGGAAAGAATACTTACGACGCGTTAAAAAAGTTGAAGTTGAATGGTGGAAACTTGATACAAGCCATAAACACCTGGGCAGTGTCATTCGTTAGATATGCAGGAGGAATACTTGAATGGAGGAAACAAGAACTTTGGGACCTAGATCGCAGAACAAGAAAATTGCTAACCATGAATGGAGGGTTCCATCCACGGGACTGCGTGGCACGACTTTATGTGCCAAGGAAGGACGGAGGGAGAGGTTTGATATCCGTAGAGGATTGTGTCAATCAAGCAAAGATTTCGCTAGAATGTTATGTCCAAACAAGCGAGGAAGAACTGTTAAAAGCCGTCAGGAGGGATCGGGATGAGAATAGAGAAACAGCTGCCAACTTTAAAGCGAGGAGAAGAACTGAAAATATTCAAGACTGGAAAGAAAAGCTGTTATATGGACAGTTTGCAAGACAGGGTGAAGAACAAAGAAGTGAGGAAACATGGACCTGGTTAAAAGAAGGAAAGCTCAAGAGAGAAACAGAAGCTCTTATCATTGCTGTACAAGATCAAGCAATACGAACAAACTATATTAAAACGATGGTTGACAAGTCACAGAATGACCCGAAATGTAGAATCTGTAAGCAGAGTAACAAGACCATTAGCCATATTGTAAGTTCGTGCTTGAAACTGGCACAAAAAGAATACAAAAGGAGACATGATAACGTGGCTAGAGCAATCCATTGGGACCTGTCAGGAAAATGTGGGTGTGAACGAAAGGAGAGATGGTATGACCATGTTCCAGACAGTGTGCTTGAAAATGAGGATTACAAACTTCTATGGGACTTCAGTGTGCGAACAGACCATGAAATAGGGGCTAAGAGACCGGATTTGGTGATCATTGACAAGAGAGACAAGAGCTGTCAGATTATAGGTGTGGCAATTCCAGAGGATAATAGGGTGAGAGAGAAGGAAGATGAAAAAGTTGAAAAGTATCAAGATCTAGCAAGAGAAGTTTGAAAAATGTGGGGTGTGAGGACAAAGGTTATTCCAGTGGTAGTGGGAGCGTTGGGATCAATACCACTGAGATTGAATGACAATCTGAGAGCCATTGAGGTGGGCATTCTTGTTGGACTGATCCAGAGATGTGCATTGTTGGGGTCGGCAAGAATTCTTAGAAAGGTGCTGGAGATGTAGAAAGAAGAGAAAAAGCAAACAAGGGGTGTTTCTTGGCTTCCCTAGGCAACTTGTTGTTGCCCGGAGCTAATGACAAAACCAGCTTCAATATCATCAATAGCTGTACAAATCTTAATAATAATAATAATAATAATAATAATAATAATAATAATAATACTAATACTAATACTAATACTAATACTAATAATAATAATAATAATAATAATAATAGTAAAACAAATGTTAAAACAGCATAAGCCCATCAGTACTAATAGTACTGTTATCAAAAGGGTCCTGTAGAACTTAAAAAGTAAACAAATGAAAATATCTACGAAACCACAGCTTTAATAGTACATATAAGAATCACATTTAAGAAATACAATAAGATTACTAAAAATTACAGTGTGGTGACTTTTTGTCTTAATAAAACCCTAAATTCTTCCTTTATTTGCCATCAAAGATACCTGATCGTACTTTTCTTCCTTTTTGGTCATTGGTCTTACTTTAAATATAATTATTGTTTTGTTTATGCTGGATGTTATTGATCTTCTTACTTTACCAGATAATGCTTGGGCTCTCATCACACGAACCTCATTTTTCTCTGCTTCGAGAAGAAGTGAGGTTTGGAAAAGCTGCCAAAAGGTTTGTTTAAATGACTTGAAAATCAGAAGTGTAGCAGCTCTCGTAAGCTTGTAATTCTCTTCATTGTTAGCAGCTGTTATTTTTTTAGGGCTAGGGGCATTGTTTCTGTTGTTTGTTTTATTGTTCTCTCAAATGGTAGCGAGCCATTCATGTGAGACCTTACGAGAGCTGCTACATCACCCTTGCAAGTACGTGTCAATAAAGGAAGTTTGAAATTTATTATTGTGTTTAAGATGATTCCATTGAAAAAGCGGGAGTATTAGAAACACTTCTCAAACTTCATCCACTTCATAATCATATTATGTATAATTTTTTAGCAAAATGTAGTGAAAGGTGGGGGGGGGGGTCACTCTGTCTTGCACAATATGGACAGAACTTTCAGAAAATATTGGACCTGGGAGGTTTCCCTTGGGAATGGACAAGTAATCTGAAAGGGAAGATAATTAATTTGCTGACAAATCATTTCTTACATTAACATATTAGAGTCTTTCAATAGACTTGTCTTTGGTCCTGTATTATAAACTATTTTAATGGGAAAGAAATGAAAGTGATAAAACAAATTAAAAAGTTCACTGCAAGCCAGCATTTCCTGACAAAGTGTTCTTTACAGCATTCAAATGAAAATAATTTATCTCGAAGCAGAAATGTTATCTTTTCTTTAGGTTGTGACATATTTAGTCACCTATTTGCCATTTTAATTTTTGCGTTAAAAAGTGGGAGCCAATTTGCTTTTTTAGGAGAGAAACACCATTTGAAGGGGTGCGTGGATAAAAGCCTTAACTGACTCAAGATCTCATGTTGAATTCTCCTTTTTTCATACTAGGAAACAAAAAGCAATTTGCTAGGAGAGTCATGCAGTCTATCAGATGTCACTTGGGGTCTTTTTCAATGCACCCCTTCATTTATTTCTCTGTTGAGCTTAGCTTGAAAGAAATCTCCTAATGGTGTGTTAAATGATGTGAAAAATATATTATTACTTGCAGTAAAGATGCTCAGTACAATTCAGTGGTATGACCTTTAGTTAATACCATTTTTATCAGCTATGTTGTTCGTCCTTCGTAGTCTAAGATGACCAAAGACATCTAGGTTGTTAAAAATAAATTTCTATGGTGTGTCCGGAGGTGACTGATGAGACCAATCCGGGCAAGGAAGCCTCTCCCACAGGTAGGGCAGAAGTGGGTAGGGGCTGTGCTGTTAGTACTGGTGGCTCTTTCCTTGCGTACTGCTCGCTTCTCCTCGGCTTGACGGGACCTGCGTTCCTCTGCTGCGTGGGCTCCTTTGGTGGTGAGTTGGCACCAGGAGGGTCTGTCGGAGGCAAGAGACGCCCAGGACTCAATGCTGATGTTGAAGTCTTTTAGGGAGACTTTTAGACTGTCCTTGTAGCGCTTTCGCTGCCCTCCAACTGTGCACTTGCCAGAGCAGAGCTCCCCGTAGAAGAGCTGCTTTGGAATACAGTCAGCTGGCATGTGGGAGACGTGGCCTGCCCATCTCAGCTGGGCCTTGCACATGACAGTGGTGGCACTGAGAAGGTCTGCCTGCTTCAGGACTTCTGTGTCCGAGACTTTGTCCTGCCAGTGAATGTGGAGAATGTTTCGGAGGCACCGCAGATGAAAGTTGTTGATCAGCTTCTCATGCCATCTGTACACAGTCCAGGTTTCCCAGCCATAGAGTAGGGAGGTGAGGACCACAGCATGGTAGACTTTGAGCTTGGTATTGAGGCTGATTCCTCTTCTCTCCCAGACTTTCGTGCACATCTATAAGTGGAAGGGCAATTGCCAGGCATGCGATAACCACAGAGGAATATCCCTCCTGTCTATAGCAGGCAAGATCTTGGCCCGTGTCCTGCTGAACCACTTGCTGGAGCACCTGGAGCAAGGCCACCTCCCTGAGAGCCAATGTGGCTTCTGTGTGGGTGGTGGGACCAGTGATATGATCTTTGCTGCTCGTCAGCTCCAGGAGAAGTGCATGGAACAGCATTGCGACCTCTACACGACCTTCGTTGACCTGACCAAGGCCTTCGATACGGTCAGCTGGGAAGGCCTTTGGAAGATCATGGAGAAATTCGGCTGCCTGAGCACTTTCATCACAATCGTCTGCCAATTCCATGATGGCATGATGGCCAGAGTCCTCAACAACGGTGAACCATCTGAAGCCTTCCCAGTGACCAACGGAGTCAAACAGGGTTGTGTCCTGGCCCTGATGCTGTTCAGCTTGATGTTCTTGGCAATGCTGTCTGATGCCTTCAGGGACTGTGATCGTGGCATCAATTCCATTACTAAAAGCTGGTGAACTGTGACTTACCATAATACAGCCATGGGATACTGAGTAGTTGAATTGATGCAATCTACATTTCAAGGGACTAAATCATGAGATAAGTGAGGTAGAAGGACTGTGAATGGGTTCATTCTCAATGAGCTCACATACATAATTGTTAACTAAAGTACGTTATCCTTATTCCCAAATGGCATATCTACTTTTGGAAGCTAGACAACAATCCCCCTAGCTTAAACTTGTTTTTAGAAATCTTCAAAGATAGACTTTTAGTGAATGAAAAAGAATATAATTAGTGATCCCCAGCACCGGTCAGTGCCAGCATGATTAATGGCAATGAGAAAAATACAATGTATCAAATGGAGACCAGTAATTGTTCCACTAGGTATTTCAATTTTTGAAGTTGTAATTCTGGTCCAACTGTTCTGTATTGTTCTTGAGTTGTCTTTTTCCTAAGTGGGAAATAAATGTACAGAAAATCATGAGACAAGCAACAATGTGTTGTTACAGTATATTGTACCTTTCCATGATGAAGAAAAATAGCCTTTTTCAGGTCTATAATATGTTACCAACGATGGGTCATTAGGTTGATACCCTTATTGTGGTATTTCAAGTTATCAGTTTTGGAAATTGCTGGAAACACATCATATCTCATTTTCATGTTTTAGGTTAACAAAATAGCTTCACTTTCTAATAGTTATTGTTCTTGTTCAGCTGCGTTCTATTTGATGACTATTTTTTCCTTACCCTTATATATCTATTTATTATAAAGTTTCCACATAATTCACGCTCTGATTGGCTGAAACAGTGTGCTTTATCAGAGAACAGATGCACAGATTGGTGACGGTAAGCTGGCTTTCAAATTCTTGCTTCGGAATTTTGACAAATTTGACTGAAATTAAACGTTCCCTGTGACTCAGACAAACACAAGGGAAACAAGCTATTTGTTTGCAGTAAACATGGCTGCATGGAGGCCATTTTTGACAACAGTAGTGTTAAAACTGTAATAAAACAACAAGTTTTGCTAGATTCCTGCATACAAAACAATAATCATGTAGCCAAATAAACAAATTGTCAACCTACTGAATGCTTAGATAAAAGACATTATATTTGTTACAAAAGCAGAAATTACACTATACATGTAAAATAATGGCAGAAAACACCAATTGAGCTGTTTCAGTTTATATTGAGAAGCTTTTTTTTTTGTAAAAATGCTCAAACAACACATACATGGAGTGTAGTAACACTCGTTTGCTAACTAGCGATGTCAGCTCTGGTCATCTCAGCGAAGTGAACCATAACAATTTCATATCTACTGTACACTCACCCAACGAGTGATCAGTTGAAAGATTGCTCTGATATTCTCTCCTGTACTCAGAGTAGAACCAGTGGGAGCAGTTTAGTCTTTCAACTTTGATGTTAGTTCAGGCAATCTTGCTGTAAGCAGCTGCAAGCAGCAGCCAGTAGTAAATAACTGGAGCTCCTTTCAAATAGAGCTCAGTATTTTGCATTTTCATCCGTAAGCTCTGAGCTTCTTGTTTTGTAATTTCCATTGGAAAAAATTACATTTTCATGAGCCTTAATGCAGCTTGATTCCTCTGGACAAGAAACCTTTAGGTGCTTAAAGATTAAACTTAAAAGCAAACTTCAAACTTTCTCCTCTCGAAAGCCACTCAAAACCGAAAGTTTAGCAGAAGTCCAGTTTGTGATTGTCAGCTGTTGTCTCGTTAGCCAATCAGATTATTTGAACAATTTTAACAAGGATCATGATTGGCTTATTTTGGTGTGGTTTATCAGAGAACAGATGCAGGCTGATGCCACTTTTTCCCGTTTGGAAAATAAAGTTTGGTTTGAAAATGCAGCCAAATGTCTGGAAAATTAATAGATTCTTTATCATAAAACATATAAAGAAGCCTTGACTGTACTCTGTTGTCAAGCACTTAGGAAGTGGTAGGGCACTCAAGAAGTAGGGAGAAACACTTGACTTCATCTCATGTTTCCCCCTACACTTCTTTCCTGCTCTACTGCTTCCTGTGTGCTGTACAACACAACAGAGCACAGTTGAGGCTTCTATGTTTGTTAATAATTTTTATTAAGTTACTTTTGCTTTATATTATTTTAATACACATTACTGTAATTTTTGTCGTATCCACTAGATAACTGCTTAATTTTTTTAGCCTTATGGTTGTTATAGGCAGCTAATACCTCATTTATAAGCTTCAAATTATTGTATTCTTCTTTCCTTTTTTTTTGGTATAAATAAATGTTGTTGTTGTTGTTATATTGGTCCACTGCTAGCCCCAGCTATTTAAAAAAAAATGTTTGGTCTCCATTACTACTGACACACTTTCACACAGGATTATGTATACATGTATACATGCACAACAAATTTTTATGTGTGGGGGTGTTTAAGTCTTCCTTTGATAAAACTGTAGATTGTGGGAAGGGAATGAATTACTTTGTTTACCGGTAACAGGTTATTTATTTTTGCCTTTTATTACAGAATAACAAAGCCTGAAAAGACGACTTTTCATCTTCTTCACCTGTCCCTGTTCAGAGAATATCTGGATTGGGAATTTAGTGAACTAAAGGTGACTTAAAAGTTAAATAATCTAAGGATTGTCTCTTGGGTACTACTGGTAGAGGGATCCATATTAGTTTTTTCTCCAAGTTGTCAGCAGGGCAAGTATGCCAGATGACATACTTGCCCTGGCAAAATTTTACTTGCCCGTTCACATGCCATGCAATGCACTTTGGGATGGATGCAATAAGGTGGAAAATGTTTTAGTTTCATATATAATCAGAGTGCTAATCAAAAGAATTACTCTTCTTGTTGAGAATTAGAAAAGAAAAAAAAAACCTTTTATCAAATAAATTTTGATCAGCAAGGCTGAAGATTTCCATGGCAAACAGTTTTTTGATTCTGTTATTTCTGAATCACAGTAACGACATGATACTGGAAACGACCATTACCGTGAAATCCTAGGGGTTGCCTCAATCTTGGGAAATTAACTACAAGTTATATTTTAAATGCTGCACATTTCTGGAAGAAAATCTGCCTGAGTCTAGATAGCTTTCTCTCAAGTAAAGATGGCGGCGTCCTATGCCAATACGACACATAAAATGTAGCTTCTGTATATAGGTTTCAAAGTCAAAATCAAATCCCTCAGAATCTTTGCTGTCCTCTAGTAAGCCAAAGGAAAATAGGAAATTAAGTGGGAATCTGGGAACCAGGTTGTTTACATCGGTTATTGTGACATGAAACACAACGCTAAGTTGGAGTAAGCGCCAGCGGAAATACTATTGGACAGAAAAGAGATATGAAGCTCTTAAGTGCTCTTTTACATGTAAAACACCTTGCATGCCTGCCTGGTGGTTGAGAGGCATCATAAAGCCTTGATAAACCTGTAAGTCATCAGCACGTTTTAAAGAACCACTTTGGGCAAGGATTCTTTGGTTCCTTTGATGCCCCATAATCCGAGTTACGTAGTTATTGACACAGGGAGTACCACAGATAATGGCCAACAACTGCCTTCTTTAAGTGAAATGAGCATCTCTGTGGTCACGCATTCTCGTGAAATCAACATTTAACTGTTTCTCAAGTGAAAAAGCGTCTTTGAGGTTGCCTTTCCATGTGAAATCAACATGTGTGTATTTTTTAAAAGTGAAATCAACATCTCTGAGCTTTCCCGTTGATGTGAAATCAACTTATGTGTTTTTTTTAAAGTGAAACAAGCATCTCTGCAGTCACACATTCTTGTGAAATCAACATTTCATCATTTTTGTTCCTTATGTGAAAAAAGCGCCTGTGAGGTGGCCCGTTGACCTGAAATTAATGAGATGTTAGTGTTTTTAAGTGAAATCAAAATCTTAGAGCTTTCGCGTTGACATGAAATCAACATTGAACTGTTTTTTATGTGAAATGAGCTTCTCTGTGGTCATGCATTCTCATGAAATCAACATTTTACTGTTTCTTAAGTGAAAAAAACGTCTTTAAGATCGCCTGTTGACCTGAAATCAACATTTTGCTGTTTTTTGAAGTGAAGACAAAATTATTGTTTTCAAAACTTGAAGTGAGACAAAGTTTTTTGCTTTGTTGTGGAGCAGAAACTTGTTTTGAGCTTTTTTCTGGAAATTCAGAGCGTAAAAAGCAAAATATAACCTAACATTTGACATAAGGCGGATATGCATAAGGCCCTTCTGAAGAAAACCAAGGCCTCTTCGACTGCCATGAAGGCTGAAAGGAACGTTTTTGCTCTTCCTGCTCGTATTTGCTGATACAATTGCATCACATGTTTTTTGTTTTTAGCATTTCTTTTTGTTTGTACTGCGGATGCAGTACAGAGCATCATTGGTTGACAAAATGAAAATTGAACCTGCAGTGATTTCATTCACTTCATCCAAGATGGTGGACCAAAATGACGATTTAATCGCGAAATTGCGAAAGAAAGCTGCAAATCTCTATCTGTTTTCTACAAGTTTCAAATGGATAACAAGTGGTCAGGATGCAGGGAACTCAGAAACAAAATTTAAGAAATGTTTTTTTTCCTAGTGGAGTCAAACTAATTTATTATTATTATTATTATTATTATTATTATTATTATTATTATAAACTTGTCTTTTTGGACAAGTTTCTGTATTGTTTAGGTCCCTACGATTTTGTTGTTGTCACAGATGACGGGACGACTGTGAATATAGATCCCTGCAGTATATAACCACTAAATATACAAGTTATAGCCATGTGTATTCCAGACAAAAATTACATTGGCGTTACTGAAAACCCCTGCAAATCACAATTATAGACTGTAGGTAGCGTCTTGATACAAGATCACTATGGCCACTACAATTTTCAGGTGATTTCCAATTTTGAGCACTTCCTAAACAAAATTTAATTGAAAGGCCTGTTAGGCCCCACTATTGGAAAATTATTGCACTCTGGAGGCTTGAAGTGGTGAAAACAAACAGCTGTTGTAAAGAAAATTGTACATTTTGAAGACTGTAAACCATTCACCACTACCTTTAGTATGTTATCCTCCTTAGACCTTCTTTGGTCCACTTACAAACTACCCTAAACACCGGCAGATAAGCCACACTTGCAGATAAGCCGCACCTCAAGTTTGGCAACTCAAATTTTGAAAAAACGTTTTTGGATAGAAATCGAAATAAATTAAAAGTGGAGTCTTGAGAAAGATCTTTACATGTAAATTTCTTGTTTTATTGAAAGCAAACCTGCAAAAATTCACCAACTTTGAAAACAGAGAATGCTTCAATCTGAAACCATCACTTATAATTTTTGTTCTGCAATAGCATGGAAATGATGTCTACTAGCTTTGACATATGTTTGATCTCTCTCTGGTATTTTTTAACCAGTATTTTTGTTTTCATTCCTGTCAGTTTTTCAATACAATTTTACATTCAACACAAGAGCTCTTTTGTTGGTTCATGTGTAGCTTAGTAGCCAGGCATTTCACAGGAGTTGAATTGGAGTACTGGGCACAAATAGCTTTTGAAGCTTTCTTTGATCACAGCTCATTTCAGTGCGACAATGTAAACAGCTTTGTGGTGGAATGGAGATTTCCTGCTGAACGATGTTCATCTGCCTTAAAATGGCAACCTTAAACTGGTTCAAAGATTTTTTAACGAAGGTTTAACCCATTGATGCCTGTGCCGCCCGTAACCGCCCGTGTGAAAAACTCCTCCATTTCCCTGTGCCGCCCGTAACCGCCCGAAAAAAAGCATGTGGGGACAATTGCCTTTCCTACCCTCCCTGAAGACTTTTTGTTCTCCTATTGTTCTATTGTTCTTGAGGACAAATAAACCAATCAGAATGGGCTTTCTGAACATATTTTTAGAGGACTTTAGGGGTCCTAGAAAGATGGTTTTTCTTCTTAAAATTGCGCGCTCGAAAAGTGCAGGTAATCATGGCGCGTCGCGGTCCAAATCTAAAAACTTCCAAGGTCTTGTTTTCATCCCTAACACGGATAAATTACTGATTTGGGCTTTAAAATAGAAAGGAAAAATACAAATCAATGTTTAGGTGGCCTCAGAATGGAGGATCAAGGAGTACAGCATCCTCAAAACTATCTGGTGAAGAAGTTTTTCTTCCCACAACTGCCGTGAAAACATGAAGATCGGAGCGTTTTCAAGTAAGTTTTGACGACAGATCGCAGATTGAAAGCAGCTTTTCGGACTTAAGAAACAAAAAGGGTAATGTATATTATTACTTCGAACTTGAATTCAACTTTCGGAATGATTGGTAAAGCCACGGGCATATAAATGACTGCAAAAGCGGTTGGACAAAACTCAAGCTTTCGCGTTAGTGTGAAGAATAATTTGAACATGCTGTTTATGCAGCGAAGCACGTCTGCGAAATTTGAACAATTTTTTGCTTTTAAATAGGTTTCTTCGCCGCAGCTTGGATGAAAATTTATTGTTATTGAACTTCCTTCTGCATTTCTTTCATTTGGTTCCCTGTATTTGGGAATTTTAGGTTTTAAAAGTGAACAGTAATTTGCACGCTGGATTTTTATTTTACGGCGGTCTCCTGGCACTTCGTTTATTTAGTTTATTCGCTTCGTTGAAATATTTTTTGGAGTCTTATTCAGCTACTACAGAACCGCTGAGAAAAGAACTAAATGACCTCTAATTAACACAGTTGAAATACGACTGATCTCAAAATAATTCGCTTGTTTTTGTCGTCTTTTTGATTTACGACTTTCATCTTTCTTTTGCAGCATTGTAATATTTTCGTCGCACGGCGAAGAAATTACTCGCTTTCTTGTTTTCAGATTGAGTTTTACATGAGTTCTTCGCTTTTATTTTTCGTTGTTTTCTCAAATGTTAGCCGTTATAGTACAAGAATGAAATTCTGTTGAATTTGGTTTCGTTTTTTGTCCTCCAAAGTCAATAATTAACTCATTTTGGCGAAGTCAATTTTCTCAGCCTCTGTGGGACATTTTGTTGCACGGTAAAGAAATAATATAATTTCTTGTTTACTTATCAGTTTTACACATCAGGTTGAGTTCTTTTTGTCATTATTTTTAATATTTTGACCCTTCAATTATTCAACTTTAAATAAACGATGTCTTGAAACCTGATCTTGTGTCTGTCGTTACTGCGCATATGGTTTATTTTTGTGCTTTCGCTCGCTCTGAAATATTCCAAAAAAACGCCAGGGAATTAGGGGTGGGTCACAGGCATTTCATTCAGGCGTCAATGGGTTAATGCTTTTTAACAGCAAGAAATGTAAGCTTACGCTTGCGAACAAAAATGGTCCTGCTAGGGGCCAATGTGTACGAGCAATACTTTGATATTTTTGGGTTACACTGTCACAATAAAAAAAATAATTCGAAAACCATTCAATGTATAAAGTCAAGAAATTATGATGTTATAGGAGAGAAATAAACAAGACACTTCTCCAAGTTTTAGGTCTTTACGTTTTCTCAAACTTCAAATATTCATTGAAATATTTTGCACAAATTTTTAGAGCCCAGTATGGAGCCGCCATGTTGGTGTACCTCCATGGAACACCAACATGGCAGCCGGAAAATAGTGTAAACAACTGGAAACTTGCTTTGGCTATCTAGGTGACTGATTATCTGAACTGATCAAGTAAACATTTAAATAAGCACTTTTCCTAATACTTTAACTTCTGAAAAGGCTAAAAATCACTAGATTAGTATATATTTTTCAACAAACACATCCTTAATGTCATGCACCACCTTACATTTAACTCTGTAATTCAAAAGGTGCCTGTTTTCAGACGAAGCAAGCTATTGAGCTGAAAAGTTACTGCCACTTATGCCTGATGAGGATAATAACTTTGGTGGCTCTTTAGTCATGTGCAAACTAAGAATTATTAGTTTTATGAAGTTCTTACAGTGCTATACTATCTTATAAATTTTTGATGAAAAGTGTTAATTTAAGCAAATTTATGGCATGTTGTCCAGATGTTCTCGCAGATAACCTGCATCCCCAATTTTTAAGGAGAATTCTTGAGTAAAAAGGTGCAGCTTATCCCCTGGTGTTTACAGTTCACGGGAATAGGGAGAGTGTAATGCTATAAAAAGCAAACTGAGGCATATTCTCAGTTCTCGGATTTTGCAATCTGCCCTGATCTGACCTGTGTTGATATGTAGTAAGATTTTGAGCAAAATTATAGTGCATTTAACAATCAACAATCAATTTTTGTCATTTAAATCTGTTCAATACGTCTCTGAAAGCTTCAATCCGTCACAGCTTCGTTGTTCCACTTATTGAAAATAATGTCTTTACGAAGATATCATACTTTTCTTTTACATTGACCTGTTTCTTACAGATGCGAATAATATTATGTAGCACTAAAACATTTCTGTGATCATTCTATGACCTAAGGGACATGCTCTTGTACAGTCGACCTTGTTTTACAGACACTTGTTATCTGCACATTGCAGGTGTTCAATGTTTCCTGATAACATGCATCTGTAGTTACATTTTTTTCCGAGATCCCACTTAATGTGGATGCTCAGATGATATAGACACTTAATAGATCGTTTTCATATCATGTCATCAAATTCCAAAATCCAACATTACGGAGCCATGAAAGTTTTTGTCCTCATCAGGTGTAAAGGGTGCTAAATTTATATCAGTTTAAAATTTTCAGCTCAATAGTGTGCTTGGTTTGGAAACCAGTGCATTTCGGATTTCAGAGTTATGGCAATGCATGACATAAAGGTCACACGGAATGGACATGCACGAGGGCCAACTGCCCTATCTCCAGCACCAAATTGTGCTTATTACGTAACGCTGTTTACCAAATCACGTGTAACAACTGCAACCAATACTACATCAGGAGCACTACACGCTTTATCCACGATTGAGTAAGAGAACACCTGAACAATGACAACTCCTCCGTGAAGAAACACATTTCAAAGTGCCAAAACAAAGTCCACAAAGGCATCGAAATCAAGACCATTGTACTAGAAAACGACCCCGCAAATCTACGACTGTTCGAAGTGTTTTACATATGAAACTACAAAGCTGCCCTCAACTCCCAAGAGGAATGCAGCGAATTTGCAGACCTTTTATTCTAATAATTATTTTAACATATTTAGAGACTCTTTGTACTTAGATCATGTCATTCATTTTTATTCATATTTGTATCTTATTATTTAGCTCATGCATTTTACCCCCCACATTCTTTCGCTTTTCACACGTTTTTACTTTACATCTGTATATAAGCCTTACGCAGAATATTTTTTCTTATCCCTGATGATGCCGTAGATCGGCGAAAGCTTGGATTTTTTAAAACGATTTTAATATCATTTTACAGTAGTGTAAGGCGTCAATTGAACTTTTACCATTTTCATTTAAAATTCTACTGAAGGACAACATCCAACAATTATTAAATAAGTTTGTTCAGAGAAGTTGTTCATGCCGGTTCACACCACAAAAGTTTGTTGCTTTGACTCTCGCTATCTCAAATTTCTGTCTGGTTACCTTGAAAATTTACTACTTTGCATTTTTGAGAAAGATTGTGAATTTTTCGATTAGAATGCTTCAAAACATCTTCCAAAATTTCAACAGCATTTTGTGGAAAATTCGCCTGATGAAACTTTGATGAATTTGTTTGCATTACTTTTGCACAATACTGAAATTGCAACCATCAGTTAGTACATGTAGCTTAGGAGAAAATAAAAGTTTACATGCCAGGATTCAAACCCACAACCTTCAGCAGTTAAACCACTTTGCCAACCTTCAACTGATGAATTATTCATGAAGAACTCAGAGTCACCTGCTTTGATTGACTACCACTGCAGGCCCAAATGATTCACACAGTAGTCTACAGATTCAAATTGCTGTGGTTTTCTGCTGGAAGTCACTTAGGCTCGATTACCAGCTGCTGTTCGGGACAGGAGTGGAAATTGAACTTAGAAATCACTCGTAATTTGCTCATCAAATGACTTGTTTTACTACTGTTACTTTACTGTTGGAAATCACTCAATTTGCTCAGCAAATGACTTGTTTTACTGGCTATGTTATCTGAATATAGATATCACAAGTTGGCTTAGAAAGCATTTTGATTTGGACCTTACAACCTATTTCACTGGTTTTCTTGACTATTAAAATTTTCTTGGCTACAGCAAGCACACAAAAAAGCTGATCATCATGGGTTGTCTACTTTGAACACAAGGAAATTTTGAGTGAGATTACTCCACCAAAAAAGAATGTTTTTGATGTAACTCGTCACATGGGAGAAACCACTATCCATGAAATCTCAATGGTGCAATGTCATAATTTCCTGTATATGAAGTGGTTATCCATATTTTTAGGATTCAATCCTTGTGTCTGTGCTTTACCCAAGACACCAAATCAATTTTCTACAAGTCATTTTGGAGATTTTTTGAGAAAATGCTCAAAATTGAAAACTTCTGTAAATGGTTTGGAGACCCTTCAACAGCTCGCTTACTCAGTTACTTGCACAATATTTTTTTTATTAGTTTGTATAATTGCAGGCACATACATTGATTTAATGTTACAAAAAGTTAACTTTAAAAATTGGTAAAAAAACAAAACAAAAGTAATGTCATTAAATTCCTTTACAATGAATTAGTTTGACAAATAGTTAATTTTATCTCACAGGAGAAACTTCCCTTTCCTTATGATCTTGAGAGAATCATAGATGACTGGATTCTAATGGGATTTCTTGTTGGGAATGATTTTATCCCACACCTGCCAAATCTACACATTAACCATGTAAGTAAGCAGTAAACTTAAATGCAACTTCAATATAATTAAATTTATATTTTTCACTAATGATATGTTGCTGATAGGCTAATACAATTTTGGATTTAAAGTTATAAGTATGAGCACAATGGGAGGATTGCATTGAAATTTCACATAAGATGCCCCCGCCCCCTTCCTTAAATGTTCAATTTTTTGAGGCAAAAAAAATATTTCACCTCTCACGAATTACCTTAACTATGATGTACATGTACATGGACATCTACAAAAAATGCGCTAAACATTGCAGGCAGTCTTGTATTGCAGACCACTACTGTTTATTACCTATTGATTGTAACTTACAGTTCTGCTCAAAAGTATTTACCCACATCCAAGAGCAGTTCTTGCCCAAGAAAAAAATCCTTTCGTGAGCTGTGACCCATTTGCCAAGCATTGCCGCTGACAAAGTTTGGAAAGAGAAAACTGCTGCCATGAAACACACAGATGTCTCAAAAGAAAAAAGGGCCTTGAGTTGGCCGTGTTTGATCTACTCACCACAGCAAGTTGCCATGTATCCAGTGTGGTTGCCTGATGGTGTAGCAGATATCACGCCCGACTAATATTTGGGGAGATGCAGGTTTGAATCCTGCTTGGGACACAAAGTGTTTCTTTCATTTCAGAGACATGTGTTGAAAGCCACCTGCAATCGTGCTGACAAATTAAATAGTGTCAGAAATTTGACTAATTTAATGCCATGCCATCCTGTGTGATGCCATGCAATACAATACTGGTTTAATGTGAATACATGTTTAACTATGGTGGTGCTCTAGAGTAGTTCACCAGCTAGTTTACAGATATATCACTAGAAAAGAAATATGATGATTGATTTCAATACCACTGCAGTACTGTAATTACAATTTTGTTAACTTAGTGACATGTTATCACTTTCTAGGATGCTCTGCCGTACCTGTACAGAGTTTACATTGATGTTATGCCCTCTCTGGATGGTAAAGTATTATTTGTCTGGTTTTCTGCCTCTTGATCTGCAACTAAACAAAAACAGATTTTATGAAAGGGAAAACTAAAGACTGAAGTAACTACCAGTTTTTGTGCAGTATATATTTTTTTTACTGAGGTGGTAGACTTGATTTAAACAAGTTAGTTTTAAATGAAAGTGCTTCCTCCCTTAAAAAGCTTTGGGCAAGCCCTGTAACTGTCTGGGCTATGTAGTAGAGTTTCATGGCAATTGATTCATGCACTGTAAAAAAGTTTAGCATTCATTATGTTCTAGGATTGGAGATATTTTGAAATAATTCATGCAAATAATAAGTCAAAGCCTACCTTCTTGTTCAATGGCTGATGAGGGTGATGCCTTGCAGTTGCTCTTTGATTTTCTTGAAAATAAAAATTGTTAGCAGACTCATTGCTCCTAGAGTTATGGGACTTTGGCAGTTCTGAGATCCATCGTGGGCCACTTTGCTTACCAGTTCTGATCTAAGTCCAAAATATAGCTCCAAGATATGTTGCTGCCACATCTGAAAGTTGAATAATTACGTGAAAAATAATCTTGCTGTTCTCTGTCCACAGTCCCAGACAAAATTAGTTGGGACAGTTGAGCTGGATCAGGTATCCCCCATCCCCCCTAGTCAGTGTTGGAAAATGTTGTGTTTTTTTTTTTTCGACAAAAAGGGAAAAAATCACCTGATTATCAACGTTGTAAGTGAACTTGCTTTGTGTCCCAACGTTTTTGTCTGGGATTGTCTGAAAGAAGAATTTAAAGAATGTCACACCACTCGCTGTAGCAAAGGTCAGAGGAAAGGGCAGTACCATCTTGTGGGGTACAGCTAATGAGTGCTACTAATAAAAGACATCATCATGCAATGACAACTTTTACCTGGGTAGGCATTAAAGAACCTGAAGTCATCTTTCTAAATGACCATGACATGACCTTCTATTGCTTCTCTCGTAGCAAATGGCTCAGGTGCTCACCCCTAAAATCCAACTATGTACAAGTTATTGTGTTTGAAAAGGATGTTTCTATTTCCTGCACTGAAAAAGATGACCTTGCCTATGTCTTTAGAGGGGTTGGTTGATTCGTGCTGAAATGATGTAAATTTGGTTGAAACAGTGGGTACCAAGCAAGTGGATATTTTTGCCTTGTCCTCCCTGTTTCGCAGAGTTCATCTGTGGACAGCAATAAAGCATTGCTACTACCTAAACATGATGAAATTATGCACGACTCTCTTTATTTTCCCCTCTAATACTAGAATGCGTGTAAAGCGAGGTGTGTTCTTGGCTTCAGAAGTGTCACCGGGTTAACTGCTGCGATTAACCCTTACGATTAACCATAGTGGTAAAACATTTTGGTTCCAAACTGATTCATGTCATTCAAGTTATAGTGGAGCTCCTGTGCGCTGAAGGCGCGTGAGTGGAGCCCCATACCTTAGAAAATTTGGTAACCCATCGATCTGAAAAATCTTGTCACGTGACTGTCCGTACATATGTACGTATGTCTGTCCATATGCCAATACCTTGAAAACTAGCACCATTACCATAGCTACATCTTTGATTTTGGGCGTCCACGCAAGAGTTAATTGACAGCTGTCACAACAAGCTATCCGCTGACCAGTATCACGTGACTACATCGTGGGCTCAGGTTTAGAGCTCATTGAGGTTGCGTATTTTTTTTTAAAGTTGACTGCTGACCAGTTACTGGTTTAACGATTGGATGGCGGGCTCAAGTCATGTTATTTCTCTGGAGGGGAAGGAAAAGTACTTGCAAAGGCAAAATTTCAGTGCAAATTAACCCCTGGCTCGTTGTTGACTTTTCTTCTGACACATTCCTTGTACAATTGTCTCTTGGAAATTCCCTGATATATTGCGTACATAATTTCTACAATCTTGGTTAGGCTTGTTGGGTATAGTTTGTTAAAATTTAACTGGAAAAAATAGCAAAACCACACGCTGAACAATTGCATGCTCACAATTGATCATTTTTTGAGTTTCTGATCCAAGAAAAAACAATTCTCTTTTTCCTTTATCGTCAGTTATTGCAATCATGAGCTCCGCTTTTAGGCTTGGCTAAATCTATATATTACCTTTTTCGGCTTTATAGGAATTACGAAAAACTATTTAACCTTGTCTGGGATCATCAACTAGCAAAACAGAGCTTTGTGAGAAGGTTTATGTGGTTAACCGTTCAATTGAAATAGAAAGGGTTGTTATGTAGTTAACTTATTGTCTCTGGCAAACAGTTAACATATTTCTAGTGTCAAGCTCTACTATTTGACCACCAAATTACTTCCATCCTGTATTTCAAATAATGTGAAATGAGAAATTTTTGTACCTTCTGTCAATTGGGAAGAACAGCAAAGGTTAGGTTGCAAAATGCTGACTTTCAAGTGGTTAAGCGTTGGGGTTATTCGTGCACATTAATTAAATACATGGCACCAAGTTGTTGTGTCACGTGTAATGACAATCATTGGCATTACTGTTTGGCTAGGTTAGACATTTTCTTTTTTCTCTGTTGACTAATGGGAGACAAAGTTAAAGTTACCTTCAGTTGTATTTAGTTGTACCTAGTTGTATATTAATAACTTGTCCAAACATGACCCGCCTAGATTAGCTCAGCTATCCGCGGGCATGTTACAATTGTAATTTTAATTTGAGAACAAATAAAATGTATGTATGTATGTATGTATGTATGTATGTATGTACGTACGTACGTACGTACTTTCACTGGAAAATTCCTTGCATATCTCTTTTAGACAATCCCGGACAAAGGTAGTTGGGACAGTTGGTTGGATCATGTATCCCCCATCCCCCTAATTAATTTTGGAAAATGTTGCGTTGTTTTTGTCACAAAGGGAAAAAAATCACCTGATTATCAACACTGTAAGTGGGGAGAGGGAAGAACTTGCTTCGTGTCCCAACTTTTTTGTCTGGGATTGCAGTAGCGTAAACTTATAACAGTCACATTGTTTGGATTGATTTATGTGAATTGCTGGAGAAATAAAAGCAAGGCAATGATTGGAGGAGTCAGCAATTCATAGAATGGGCTGCTGATTTGCTGCTTCTTGATCTGACTCAACTGCTACAAGAAATAAATAAAATGTGTGCTGCCGAGGTAACCCTAATGGCCTAGGCTGTGTAAAACTAAAATAGTGTGGAAGCCCTGTATCAATCAAAGTGGCTATGAGCCACTGAACGCAAAGTGAATGATGAATGAGTGTTGCAGCCACTGAACCGAGTTGGTTTTAATCTATTGGTCTGAGCAATGTCTACATCTTTGAATTAGAAACATTGTGACTGAGGCAAATCATTTGGTGAGTAAATCACGTCAACCTCATCTCAACAAGTTCAGTAATGAGCTATTTGCAGGGTCAAATACAGCAACAGTTAACTAAACTCAGTTCTATTTTAACTTGAAAATCTGCATGACTTTGGCACTTACAACTCACTTGAACCTGCTGTAGTAGTTAAATAACCCAGTGGCTCAATACAAAATCACTTAATAAATGTTCTTTTATAACGACTAAATGGTCTGCAGATGCACTAAAAAAGTTTGTAGGAAGCAAAGGGGTCTGACATCAAAAAATGTTTTCAGTTTTTGAGTATTAAGGAATAGATTTATATGCCCAGATGGAAGTTTTGTTTCTGACCATAGTGATGGACCTTACAAATTCCACTCATGTACAATAAACCAACATCATTATTCTTCAGTGCTTTCTGTACTGGCCCCTGAAGTTCCAACCCAATAAATTCAATATGGTGTCTTAAAATTTGTAAATTATATAAGTCTAGCTACATGTATATTATAATCATGTTCAACAGAATGCAGACCTAATGCAGACTGGAGTGGGGTTTTTTGACAAGGGATAGATGGATGGATGTTGGGATGTAAAATTGGCCTCCCCGCAGAATGCAGCAGGGGCAAAAATAAATGACGTCATCGCAAAGCACATGCTTACGAGTCAGTATGAATTTCTCAATTGTTCGCTTGTTTGCGGTTATAATTCTATCTGTACCATGCAAATCAACACAAATGTGGCCTTTTTCATTTGGGATGCAAGATTACATGCTTTTGTGACATGACTAGGACAATAGTTTATTTTATATAATTTATGCTCATGAACACAACTTTGAATCGCCTTGGCTTTAGGCTGTTAACCCTGTATTAGTGACAGATAGCTCAGTCTTTATCTGGTCAAATATTGTTCAGAATCGGTGGAAAAGTACTCTGAAGGCAAGATCCATGGTTCAGTGAGCCTGAACCAAGGAACAGCAATGAAAATACTGTCTACATTATTCATCAGGGGAAATATTTGAATCAGTCACACAAAGTTTGTTTACAATAAAAAGCATGTGATTGCAAATGTTGGGTTATATTTGTGCTTCCAGCTTAGAATAATGTGCATAAAAATATTTACTTTTGCATATTAGCTTTTATGCTTAAAAATTACCAGTTAATGTGAAACTATTTAGCACTAAATTTGAAAGCTAATGTAAATATTTTAGTTCTATTAAACTTGTGAGTCTATGGAAACTAGGGCCGTCACACAAAGTATTAACAAATTGTAGTTTATATAGGGGACCTGGACTTTGACACTATGATATATCTGCCTGTAAAACCTCAGTTGTTGATGAAAAATGTTGATTTTAGCAAAAGACAGAGGTTGAAAGTCAGCTAGTGAAATCATGTAAGGTATACATTTTAAAGTGACAGCATCAAATGCACTCTCATAATCTTTGATTAGTACTAGTAAAGATTTAGCCAAGCCTAAAAGTGAAGCTTCTGGGCCGGTTTGTTCAATGTGCGGTTAAGCTAACCCAGGATAAGCGAGAAGTTTGATTTAAGTTTTATAACTGCACTTGGGTTTTCTGTTTATATTGGTTGGATTTCTGTTTTGAGTTAAAATAACCTCAAGCTGCACAAAACATAAGCAGTTTAAAACATTTTAATACAAGAAAAATTTGTAGTTCGGTCAACACTTTGGGATGCGTTAACCGGCTTCCAATCAACTGAGCCTAGATTGAGGGTGCAATCTTATCAGAAACCAGCAATTGGTCAGCAGTCAACTTAAAAAAAAAACATGCAGTCTTGATGAGCTCTTAACTTGAGCCCATGATATCGTCATATGATACTGGTCAACGGACAACTTGTTTTGACAGGTGTCAATTGACCGTAACATGGATGTCCAATATGTACACTTTAAACCATTGCTGTATGCCTTGGTCACGATGTCCACCATGTTGAGCAGCATCGTTGTTTTTCTTCGTAGGGCACACATCTGCGATCCATGCCACTAGCCATTTGGACCACAAAAAAAGAGTTGCATAGTTTTCTATTTGTATGCATACATGTGGTTCTGTTCCTAAGTTATGGGGCTCTGCTATAAAGAGCTCCACTATAAATCTATCTTTCAAACCATTGGACTTTTTGGTATGTTTCATGTTTGAACCGAAGTCCTAGTATACCATCTTAAGTGCACACTTGAAGATTTTATCATTCTTATTAAACAATTAGAACTTAGTGTAAGCATCCATTGCACTCCTACATCTAAAAGGCAAGGGATTCTTCAGCAACATCTTTATTTTTCTCCATACAAATATAAATGTTAAAAAAATATATAATGTGGTAATATATGTATTATTTCAAATAAGGTAACTGTTGTAATCTTGTTTTAATGTGACTGAAGGCTTAATGAAGCGTGTTATGTCGTAAATTTCCTTGTGAAATCCCCTCAACTTGTGTAAATCTTTTCTATTTTAACAAATTCTTCATCTTGCGTTAATTCTCACACCAATTTTCATACCAGAAACAAGAAAATTTACATTTCAGGTTTATCACACCATGTATACAGTCATATCTACATGTATACTTTGAAGGCCAAGGATTTGGCTGAAAATATTGTTGAAAGATTTACATTCTGGGAGACTTGACTTGCATTTTTTGTATGTCTCTGTTATTTCTTAGGAGTGGATCTCCTTCCATCACATAGACTCTCTTGTGATTTGTGGTGTGATTATTTTGTTGTTTTCTGTTTAAAGGTTTTCTCAATGATGGTGGAAGGCTTATGCTACCCAGATTTGAGCAGTATCTTGTTGCCTTGTCTAAGGTGTGTAATACATTAAAGTGACTGAGAAGCTGTGCACACAAGAGCTAATCTACCTGCAATAACCTGTTAAACCTTAACCCATTGACTCCTGTGCCGGCTTTAACTGGCTGTGATGAGCATTGACCTTTCTTCCACTTCTGACATCATCACCTTTGACCAAAATTGGCATCACTTATACTCATGTTCTGCAGGAGGAAAGGATCTTTCCAATGATACTCAGATCAGGGTGATTGGGTCAATTGAGCTTGAAATATACACGAAAATGCTCAGAAATTTGAGTGAAAAATTCAGAGTAAAGTTTCCCTCAACTACACTTGTGGTAAGAACTTCCTGTGTCGATGATGCTTTCTAGAAATCCTTTAACTGTAAGCAAGCCTAGAAGAAGGTCAACAATGTAACTACAGCAAAAAGATAAGAAAAAGAGAAAAAGGAAAGGTGCAAAAAAAACTTAGAAAAACATAAAGACGTGGGCCACTTTCTCATCCAAACACTTGGAATTTTGATTTCTGTGCATGCCCGAGCAAAACTGTCATAAAGCGTGGTACTAGTGGAAAGAAAGGTAAACTGTCATGTTGCAAATACCTTTTTGAATAGACTGGAGCTAATTAGGCTCATATCAAGGCTGAAAATGTCCCAAAAATGTGTTTTTGCCAAAAAGCCCCAACCAAGCCAATCAACCTAATCAAACCAATCAATCCAAGCAAACCAATCAACCCAACCATGCCGATCACCCAACCAAGCCAGTCAACCCATGTCAACCAAGCCAATCTACCTAATCAAACCAATCAATCCAAGCAAGCCAATCAACCCAACCACACTGATCACCCCAACCAAGCCAATCAACCCATGCCAACCAAGCCAATCTACCTAATCAACTCAATCACCCCAACCAAGCCAATCAACCCAACCAAGCCAATCAACCCAACCAGGCCAATCAACCCAACCAAGCCAATCAACCCATGCCAACCAAGCCAATCTACCCAACCAAGCCAATCAACCCAGCCAAGCCAATCAACCCAGCCAGGCCAATCAACCCAACCAGGCCAATCAACCTAACCAAGCCAATCAACCCAGCCAAGCCAATCAACCCAACCAGGTCAATCAACCCAGCCAAGCCAATCAACCCTGGCAGGCCAATCAACCCAACCAGGCCAATCAACCCAACCAGGCCAATCAACCCAACCAAGCCAATCAACCCAGCCAAGCCAATCAACCCAACCAGGCCAATCAACACAGCCAAGCCAATCAACCCAACCAGGCCAATCACCTCAACCAAGCCAATCAACTTAATCAGTTCAATCACCCCCAAAAGGCCAATCACCCCAACCAAGCCAATAAACTTAATCAATTCAATCACCCAGCAGTCACCCAATCACCCAATCAATTCAATCACCCTATCAGCCCAATCATGGTATCAACCCAATTAACCCAATCAAATATTCCAATCCAGTCAACTCAATTAACCCAACTAAACCAATCAAGCACGATCAACCCAACCAACCCACTCAACTTCTCCAACACAATCAACCCAAGCAATCTACTAGTCAACCCAACAACTCCACTTACCTGGTCAACTCAATTGACCCAGTCCATCAAACTGAGTCAATCAATGTACCAAACTTTGGACAAACAATCAACCCAGTTTTGGGTATCAAAGAGAATTCCACAAAGGATGAAAACTTGTGTTCCCTGTTTTGAAATACAGTGTAACCCCTATTAAGCTGACCCCCAATTAAGCAGACACCCTCTATTAAGTGGACACTTAGCCTGGTCCTGAAATTAACTTCTTATACTTTCCTTTATAACAAAGCCCTATTCCATGGACACCTCTATTAAGCAGACGCAGACACTAAAATAAATTGTATTTGGCTAATTTCTATTGTTAAAAACCTCTATTAAGCGGACACCGGACTGGATTGACAATGTGGCATTGGATTATGTCCTTGAAATAGTCGATGAAATAGTCGATTAAATGTACCCGTATTATTGTTGCTGTATGGAAAGGGCATTAACTAACCCTAACCCCAACCCCAACCCTAACCCCAAATTAAAGTTGGTAATGAAAGGTGATGAACGTGAACTTTGGATAGCTTCGTTAACAACCTGGAACTTTATTACAGTACAGAGAAACCGTAGAATGTTAATTGTTAACAAACATTGTGCAATTGTTATAAACCTTTATTAAGCAGACACCCTCTGTTAAGCGGACACTGGGGAAGGTCCTGAGTGTGTCCGCTTAATAGAGGTTTGACTCTATTTGTATCAGTTTAGAAGATACTTAAGTTTGAAAAATTATGGGACTGATACCCTCTTAAACTCAACCCAATTTTATATCAGGTATTAACAACATTTGTTGCAAGTGGAGGATAGAATGGTCACCTGGTGGGCACTGCCTGCAACCCAGCCATGAGACCTCCACATCCACAGTGAACTCATGACAATAAAAGAAGGATTTTAGTGGAAGAGGATGAATTTATAGTAAAAAAGTAACAATTATACCAATTTATAAAATGGCGATAAAAATCTATTAGAATACCACAGGGTAGGGGTGTAGTGGTGGGGCAGGTGAAACAATGTAGTAGTAGGCAATGAACAACCACGTGACTTGTACTGTGCCATGCATGATGGCAAGCTAGAACTGCTTACCACCCATATTCGTGAAGTGGACTCTGAGGGGCCAATAACCACTGTTATGGCATACTGAGAAATTTCTGGATACCCCAACTGCCAAAAGGTATTTGAAACACGAACCACTAATGCAAACAAAAATGCCAAAATGCTTACAAATGTGAGCAAGCTGTGACATCCGCGAAAAGTTTTTCTTGCTTTGAGAATTAAAAATAACAGACACAATATAAAACTTCTTATACTACTTATAAGTCATTTCTGCAATTCCAAGAATTTCATTGGTCACCGATTTCTGACTGGACTTAGTCCATTGACCATTTTTAGTGCTGAATGCACTATTGGGATGATTTGGGGATTGACAGTAAGGCACTAAGGCACGAAAGGGGTAAAATTTAAAGTTTGTTTAATTAATTTCAATTAATTAGGCTTGCAGCAAGGGGGATAGGATAGGGTAGGTACTTGTGAGCACTACATAAAATGTATTCTAACTACGTTACTTCTTAGATCACTTCACAAAGCTACCAGTATATAATTATATGTTTCAGAAAAACCCTTGCTCTCCTTGCGGTACTTTTCAAACAATATTTGCTCTAAATGCATGTGCAGATTTATAAGTGTTAGTGTTAACTACGTATTACATATATTTCATACAAGATCACACACTAACATTCACCCATGAAGGATATAATCTCGGTCAAGTAGCGCTGTTTACTTTTAATACTTCTTGTTGAAATGCTTCTCAGTTATGTTAATCAATATCAGTGTGTATTGAATTTAAATGGTTGTATTGTTAATGCCAAAGGTGGTAACAGAATGTGCTGTTCCATGACAATTTGATAATTAGATTAGTTCTTGTTTATTGGTGAAAAGAAAATTTGCACGTTAAATTAACAAATTGTTCCTCTTTCATTTCCTCATCCGACATTCAACTTTCATTTATTTATCTCCAGTTGTGAAAAAAAATACAAGCACATCTTCCCTGAGTTTCTGAGAAAACGAGTTTCATGTTACATACCTTTGCGAGGAAAACAAAAGTATCAAGTCACAAATGTTGGGGTGAAAAGTAATAATTATTGTCACATGCGGCAGGGGTTATATGAGAACTGCGTGTTGAGTACTACGTGAGAGCTTTACCTTACACTCTGCACTGTCTGAGATTGTCTCTTTTGTTTTCATAGTTTGACAGAGACCAATTTGAAGAGAAGTTTGTTGACATGAAATGGTTTGAAAGTAAGAAGGGTTTCACATTTGGAAATAAGCCAGAGGAACTGCAGGTACATAGTGTCATAATTACTTACACTATCTGTAATTTTTACTCAGTCAGTTTTTGATTTTCTCTCAGAAGTGATGGGTATCAGGATATAATTATAGTGAAAATGAAATTTTTCTTTCCTGATGTGTGACCAGGAATAAAATGGTTAAGGTTATCTTATCTCAAACTGAATCCATGTCAAGTACCTGTAAAAGAACGTCCTTTTCATCAACACAATATCCTACATGTAATACAATCAGTGACTCTAAGTACTTAAATATACAGTTGTATAGGTTTTTACACTTACAGATTTTCTCGTTGGGGCAAACACTTCATGTAAACATCTCTAAATATGAAATTGTAATAATGTTATCTTGTGTTGTTATCACTGCCAAAAAAATTACAGTTAAAATTACAGGTAAAAACAACAACGTTTTGATCACTCTTCGGTCATTCTCAAGTTCAATGTTGAGGGTAAAAATTATATATAGGGAGTCGGAGAGCGATAATGACATAACACATGTAATATGTGCTAAAAGATAAAGAGGGGGTGTTAAATTAAAGCATGCACAGAATTTAATCAATTAAAAACTCTCTAATGGATTGAGTCTTCCAAAATCCAAAAGATATCTTCACTTCAAAGTCATTGCCTGAATGACTAAGTACAATTAAATAGTGTACTTGAAAACACTTATTTTTTTAATTTTTGTCGTTTGACTGCATGTCCTGCAAACTTATACCAAGCTTCATCAGTTAACGTTATTAATAGTTTATCTGTCAGCCATTTGGTTGTAATACGATCAGAGAATTGTTACATTTTATTTAAAGTTAGTGCATATATTTGTTAATCATAATGTAAGTTAGCTGTTAATGTACTTGCTATTGCTTACCCCAGAATGATGACTCATTGCTGACTTTGGACAACAGTTTTGCTGCTTTAGATTTAATTCCTGGAGAGTCTACTGCTACAAAAAGAAAAGAGGCAAAAAGTAAAACGAATCCAGAACTTGAAAAGCTTGCAGCAAAATTTGATGAAGACCTACTAGGTGATGATGAAGACATCTTTGACACTGAGTTTGCAATGTTCAAGAGAGACTACTACATGCAAAAGTTTGGATATGAAGAAATTACCAGGCAAGTTTAGAATACTACTTCAGGAAACAAAAACAAACCCTCTAATGAGTAGCTGTGGAAGGTGTATGATGTTTAAAGTTATTATAATTAATTAAGGTGAAAACTAGTTTCTTTTGCAACCATTATTTGGGGGCTCAGGCAATATTTCCCCTTTCTGTTGTATGATGACCAAACTAAAAACCACACTAAAAACCTAAAATGAGTAAATAAAAGCTAACAACAGTTCTTGCCAAAAAAGCGAAGAATGAACTTCAGCAAAAAATTTATGACTTGCTCTCAGTCCAGAGTAATAACATAAAAGATGCTGAATAAATTTCGTATTTCTTGTTTCATGTGGGTTCATTTTAAATTTAAATCGGTCGGTTATATCAATAACAAATCAAAGGAATCACACGAAAAGCATGTCACAAAATCTTAGGTTGAATTTTAAGCCTACAGTATCTATTACCTTTCATTATGCTGGAGGTGACACTTCAAGGAGAATACAGAGAGTACATGTAAGTGTTGAAAATTTAAGATAGAATTATGTTGAAATTATTGATCTGCATTCTGACATCAGTGTTGGCCATCAGCATCTGATACCCATTTTTTCGATTGAAAACAGAAACTATAGATTGTTTCAGATTGCGTGTAGATAACTATGATTTTATTAAGTTGCAGCATACTGTACAGGTGCACTTAGGTTTATTAACATAGTACATTACCTTTTCAGTGGTGTACTAGCTGAGCTAACTTTCCAGTATGTCCAAGGAATCCAATGGATTCTGCTTTACTATTTCTGTGGAGTGCCATCTTGGAGTTGGTATGATTGTTTTTGTTCTGCATTAAGTCCAAGTGACATAAAGAGAATCTATTTAACTGGCTGGAGATCATGTTTTAAATCTAAAATTTTAGTTATGCTGATAGACTTGACAGACTTGCTGACTAAATCAAAGGAATGAAATGTTCAAGTGTTGCATACTGTGTGTCATTTCTGTAGGTTTTATCCTTTCCATTATGCTCCATATATGTCAGATGTTAGGAAATTCAGTGAACTAGAAATAAAGTTTGAGCTGGGAACTCCTTTCCTTCCCTTTGAACAACTGTTGGCTGTGTTGCCTGCTGCTAGTAGACAGCTTCTCCCAAAACCTTTCCAGGTGAGGTAAATGTGTGTATTAATTAATTTTATTATTTTGTTAATTTAACCATTGACTCCTGGAAAGATTGGACATTTCATGTAACATATTGCATAGTTTTTACTGTTCTTTAGCTGAAAAAATTACAGCAAAACAGAACAAATCCTCATTTAAAGATGAAGGCTAATAATTATTGCCTCTTATATGTACTTTGATTCAGATAGCCTGGGGTATTGTTTGGGTATGGGCTTGACAACATCATTCCAAGCTTTGCCTTTCTTCCACTCATCATGAATTACAATGTGTGTTCAATGAATGAGTTTATCAAGATAATACTAATAGTAATAATAGTAATAATAATGATGATGATGATGATGGTGATGTTGATGGTGATGATGATGATGATGATGATGATAACTTTATTGGGGCTACTATAAACAACCAATAAACAGAAACAAGTATTCTTGTCTTGGCCTTAATCTGACATCTCCGATGCTGCGTTTACTGTGGTTAAGCCCAGGACTTTGGAGATTGGTTTCAAAAGATTTCAAAATTCGATAATCAACCAAGGAATCATAGTCTTTGGTATGCACTAACATTTTATCAAGGCTTTGCTTTTTGCATTACTTGAAAATTTGAATGAAATGAGTCTTAGCTGCTCGCATGTCGCAATTAACTAGCGCTGTTTACTTGTTTTTCATGCATGAGTAATTTCAGTTAAAACTGATGAATCAATGACTCTTGCTCATGGTCTGAATAAACAAAGAAGAAGCCAATCTGGTGGCATGTGTCAGACTTGTTATAAATGTTTGGAATTGTCTTTTTTTTTAGTGTCTTCAGCGGCATTTTAATATCTTAAAAATAGGTCCACAATGCATACTTTTCAGCCTATGCTTAGTTTTATTCCATTCAGTTGGAGTTTGTTTGTACAAGTCAGTGTCTGCGAGTTTTATTGCTATAAGTGAGAAGGCAATCACTGCAAAGATAAAGGTGTTACTTTGAAACTGGAGACCAAACAAGAGAGACGGGCTTGTGAGGAGAGTCAGGCTGAAAACCAAGTCCACGGGCCTGGAACTTCCCATTGACAAGATAATTCTTCTAGAGGCTCCTAGATTCCATGAGAGCAGCTAAACATTGTTGATCTTGATGTACTCAATAGACTGCGAGCAGTCTCTCTTTTGCTCAGAAATCCGTGGGGAAGAATGCAGTGAAGAATGCAAAACAAGTGTGACTGCAAGTGTGACATGTGAGTGGTGCCGCAAGCTGTGAGTAGCGTGGGCGTCTCGCGGTTTTGCATATCATGCCCACACACACTTACGACCCACTTGTTGCTTGTGTTGCATTCTTCTTTGTGTTCTTCCCCATGGATTTTCAAGTAGAAGACAGACTGACGTCCTCAACCAAGAAGTTTGCTTGTTAACGTCAGAGAACAGTTGTTTCTTTATTGACTTGATTGTGATGAACCATTTCAAATGGATTTAGTGACAATATATTACTCAAGTTTTTCTGGTTGAATCACTCAAGTAAGTTTAAAGTGGTACTATTACGAAAATCGCATCTTTCCTATCTAAGCCATTTTAAAACATAAACAAGTAGTCTGTTGTTTGAAAAGAAATATGCTGTTTACTTTTTTCAAATACCTCTTTTCGTTCCAGAGATATTCAAGTTTTTAAAATATGCAAATTAGCTAAGTGATGACGTCATACACTCAACCAAATTTTGATCAAATGTGATGAAGAAAGATATCTCAGCCAGTTTGTATCAGAAATGTTTGATTCTTTGTGGTATGATTCTACTAAATGTGCTCCACAATGCAAGCTTAACAGTTTTATTACCTTGGCAACACACTGAGTTCCAGACCTCCCCAATATTAAAGGCTTTTCTGGCCACCTTTGGCATTCCACTTTGATATTTGCTAATGGTGTCTCATATACATGACCCAGCAAGCGTATAAATATGTTACGTCGAGTTCGTGGCCTAGGTTAACTTTTTTCAAGCTGAAAATCACTAACATTGAAATCAAGTCGGTGGGGACTGGAAAAGAGTGAGTTGCCATGGGAACAGAATTTTTTATAGCCATAGGTGTGTTTTCTGTAGAACTATTAGCCTGCCAAGTTTCAATTGTCTGTGCTGCAAATTGGCCAAGATAGCTCTATTCATATACTTAACGTAAAGTTGGGCTGAGTGTATGATGTCATCAGTCATCTCATTTGTATATTTTAGACATTTTTCAACCTTACATATCTCTGGAACTAATGCAGATGTTTGCAAATGGTAAACAGCGTTTTTGTTCTTTCATGGAGTTCTATCTGATACACCTAAAACATCAAGGTGTAAAAATTTGATCACAGTACCACTTAAAATGCTTTCAGTTCGCATCAAGAGACCGGTAGGTAGGATTCAAACCTACCTGACATTTTCCCTACGTGCATTACAATTGATTTAAAATTTAACTCGTTGATTGTAACATAAACATATAATCATGAAACCTCTATTTCAACATGATAAGAATTGAAGTTACAAAGCTTGTGGATTTGTGGGGTTGTGTATATTCATACTACTACATTAAATACGTTAATTAAAATACATACGTGTGAAATACATGTGATTCGTTGCATGAGATTTTTGTTCAGTACATCAGTATATCATGCAGCAATTGTGTCGATTGCATCAAGTTTCAGTTCATCAGTTACTTCAATCTACCAGTTCACATCAATAGGAGGAAATATCTGCAAGTTGTTTGTCTTTATCTTTTTGATTCTGTTTGTTACCTTTTCTTAGAATTATTGTAACCTTTTGCGTTTTAGTCAAACACCACATGATTCAACCAGGTGTGTTCTAGAAATTACCTCTAGATCAAAGTGAGCAATTCATCTTCAAATCACCTCTTGTTCTGATGTCTGCATTAGTTCGAAGATAACTGCCCCTCAAGTTTACCAAGGCTCAACTGAAAGGAAATTATGGCCACAAACCGACTGAAGAATCAACCATGCATGATCGAGACATGAGACCTAGATGTAACGTTGCGTAATTGTTTTTGTTGATATGCTCTTCTTTTTCGAGAAATAACGTATGCAAAAACACTCAGTTTTCCAAGCTGCATCTTTTGGAGCGGATCCTTCAAAGGTGGATTTCAATGTGATGCGAAATTAAACGGTTAATTTTAGCAGCTTTGACAGCATGGTGTTTTCTAAATAGATTTTTTTTATTTTTGAAAGAAGTAGAGAAATAGACCGGGAAAAAAAAAGACTGACCTAGTACTGAACTGGTGTCGTGGCAAAACAAACTCAAATCCAGCCCGTTCAGCACCTCATTCGCTTGCGCTAATGACGCAACAGTAAGAGATTAGTGTAATTTTATGAATAATAAAACTTTTATCGGTTCGAACAACTAGCAGCAAATGCCAGGCTTTGGTAACTTCATCGTTTAGCAAAACCCAAGTGAACGCAGTCATAAAATGGGAACGGGGCTGTCTCCTATGTCAAAAAATGGCTAAATTTTGCAATTGCTACCCAGAAGACGTTGTGTGTGTGCTTTGTTTCCCTTGCGCCTTTCGAATGACAGAAGAATCTATTGGTCAATCAGGAGACTGTTTGTGCTGCCAGTTTTTAGAGTGTAAACTTCAGGTTGACTTAACAGTGAAACAAGTGCATTCAGATTGAACTTATTTCGACTGTTGTCCATCACTGTTGGTCGACTGGAAGAGTTTATATTGGAAACCTTTAGAGTGAAACCTTCCGAGTGACTTCAGTTAATGCTTTTTGTCTGAGGCTATTTAGCTACACAGATGAATTCAAGAAATGTGGAATCGGAGAGGTACAGTGATTATTTCAATCCAATGCCTGATATAAGCAACAATACCTTCCCGAGGAAACTGAAACCAGATAACATGAAGGAAATCATTGGAGCCATGATGTGATTTTAAATGTTTTCCCTGGTAGAAATACTCCTGTTTGCTCCATGCTACAGAAGTAAACCAGAAATAACCACAGTCCTGATGGGCCGCTTGACTCGTATGCAGACTCTTTTATGTAAAATCGTTATACACCTTAAAGTGCTACTGAAACAAAATTTTTTTACACACACTCTTTTATTAGCCCAATCTATAGTTTCAAACGTGGTTAAAATAATGGTGAACTTTATTTCTGTCAAATCCTAATGGAAAGTGCTTTTTTTGCTGCCAAAATCGACTTTTAGGAGCAAAACTGTGTCCGGGCTCTGGAACCGAGGTTAAGAACCTTGTGATGTCATTGGTTGTATTCACTCAGGAAGTGCTATAGATTCTCTCTTGTTTTCGTTTGATTTATTCAAGTTTATTCTTCATATTGTCAATACCTACTAGTTTTCTACCTTGCAATTTCTGTCCAGCCTTGACAGGAAATACACATCATAAACGTTGGAGGGCACCAAAGAGTTTAGACTCACCAAACTGAATGCTACAGATTTGAACAGCTCTGCTTACTTTTTGAACATCTTGAGTACTTGATTGGAGACTTTGAAGACGAATGTGGCAACTTTTATATCGTGTCCTGAAGCCTAAACATGATATATCATCGTTCTGAAATTTGGATTCTCACGTTTGTCTAAGGTCTGTTAACAAGGTGCGAATATATGCTCGGCAACTCAACTGCATTAAAAGCAGTAAGCGCATAAGCCATCCGCACAATCACAAAGTTATTAATGGTCCACAAGCTTTGAGTTGAGTACTTCTTTGCACACAGAGGGCATCTTTTTATGATACTAATAAGTGATTGTTGTTTTGGTAAACAAAGAGTATCTTTGAAAATTGTGATCCACAGGAGGGTTTGCTTTATTGCCACATACGTATCAGTGTAAACAAAGTAGGAATTTCGCTTCTCTTTTACACATATCTCCCAATTGCAATATTTCACGGCCGATGGATTTCTTTGAGTTCTTTAGGGCATATTTATGTCTATGATCTTCATTTAATAGTATCGAAGTTCAAAGCAATTCGTTAAAACGTCACTAGTTTACACTCCTTTCAAAGGTTTATTGTACAGAATTTAAACTAATTTGCATATATGATCTTTCACTGCCGACATTGTTACACTTTCTCTCATTTCCTGAAAACATACCTGTAGGGTTATGGCAGCTCAGTTTACCTTTATGGTTTTAAATTTGCTCCCTCCACATAAAAGAAGAGGGTTTCTTAAATTGTTGCTGTTGTGATAACTTGTAGGATGTAGCATATACAACTGGACTAAAGGTCACTGTAGCACAATCCTATCCGCAGTGAGACTCGAGGGAAGCGATTCGAAAACTTGAAGTGTTGTTGCTGCGATTCGTGCAGCAGCACTCCGGATAATATTTTCAAAAGCTGCTTTCTCTTGTTTTCATGTCTATTTTACTTTATGAGTGTAGATATTGTTTAATTGAGTGCTGGCAATTTGACCAAGTGTCCTGATCATTTTGTGATTTAAGAACTCGCACTCATTCGCTTGCCTACGTAAAATATTCTGGAAATATCCAATTAAATAGACTGAAAAGCCCCAGGATCGACTCTCCACCACTTCATGTCTAGGGTTACTGTTATTATCTGCTTTACAGCTCTGAGATGTCTTTAAGATGTTCTTTGGGGGGCTTGGAACAGTATTCTCTTCTCTCATAATCACTCTAAATTTACAACGTGGCATGAGGGTAATACAACCAGTGACGTCACTAGGCTGTTTTGGCCGTGCCAAGATGGCTGCCAATTTTGGGCTTAACAAGCCAACTTCGAACGGCTGAAAAGCAGTTTTCGCTTACTGTATGCGGAAAAAAGTCTGCAGTGTTTCCAAGTAAGGTTGAAACTTTATTACTAAGCAAAAATCTCACTTTCGAAAATTCCGTTTCAGTAGCACTTTAAAATTCCACATTTACAATGGAGGCAGTCATTTTGCCTAAACAACAAGTACGTCAATGAGAAATGTAACTGCTCGAGTTTAACACAGCAACATGACAAAACCTTCAGCTTTTCCTTGATTCTTTCATATTTTTTCTATCTTCTATTTTGCAGAAATTTCACTGTGTATAACATTAAACTAAACCTAAGATATACCATTGTAATATCTAGGTTTCCATGCAACATATACAATTTACCATTTCCTTTTTCCAATTCTGAAATATTTACCATCGTAAATACAACCCAGTTACGCTTCCTCAAGCGTCTTGTTGAATTTTGATTAGCAGGATAAGATGCAATTTTTGACAAAGTTTTAAAAACATTTGGTTTGTAACTTTAGAGGGACCTTAAATTTTTGGAAATTCCGCAACCAATTTCACAGCTGATCCTTAATCGAGCAGATTTTTGTAATTTATAAATCCACTCAATTTATCTGTTAACCACCAAATTTATTCACACCCCTCTTATCAGCAGACATATAATGCATGTGTGTGTACTCACAGAGTGATTACAATAGTTCACTCTTGGCAGAATTTGTAAGGTTGTGGATTGCAAAAGGATCTTACAGGCATTGTTTTCCATCACATCACCGTCCACATTCCTTCTCCTGATATCTTTTGTGCCATTTTACATGTTCATTTAAGGTAATTCCCCTGAAATAAAACTGTCAATAGATTAATGTTCAAACTTTGTCCACTGAATATTTATCATATGAGAACTTTAATTATAAAATAAAAAGGGGAGGTGCCCATGCTCATTAAGGAGCGGTGAGGCACTGAAAATGTCCCATTTTAGCATTATTTAATGCTTTTTACAAGAATGCATTCCAAGTTATTGTAAACTCTTTGTGAGCCCAGATTCATGAAAACACGCCTCAAACTACAGTCAATACTTGTGTCGCACACAAATAAACTTTCTAAGTTTGATTTTGACAGACGGCTGAATCCGTGTTAAAATATTGGAACCAAATTGCTTTCCATGGCTATCAAACTGCAAAATAGAAAAGACTACAGTGCAGCTGCTATTTTCCTTATTTATTCAATTTTCAACAATAGGAATCAGATAAGTCTTTTCTCATGCAAAGCTAATGATTATTTGATTAAAATAAGTGGAAAAAAGTTTGGGGTGCCTGAGCTCATTAGTGATCTATAGCCATTTTTCAACTGACAGAACTCAATATCAAGGCAAATTCACCATGTTTTTAATGTGTGCGTGTATGAGCGCTTGCGAATGACACCATAAATTATGCCCAGTAAGGATGCGCAATGCAATGTGAGGAATCACCTTAATATGGCCAGAAAAAAAAAAAACACCAGAAAGTAATGCTCTACATATATACAGTTAGTCTTCTGGGTGCTGCAGTTTTAAACTACCTTAAGGGCCTATTAACCGATTCATGCGCGTGCTCGCGGTTTTTCCTTAACTCCAGCCTTTTTCGACGAATTTCGATTAAAGCCAATGTTGGAAACATAGCTATGCATTCCTTTTTCAAAATCATACTTTTCTCAGAAATTACGAACTTTTCAATATTTTGAAATCCTCTCAAAATCTGACCTTTTAGGATGAAACAAAATCAATGTATAGTGTAACGAGGATTTAAATTAAAATATTAAATCAATGAAAAAATCCTGGTAAAGTAATTTGCCCGGGAACCTTTGCATTTTTTCTGTATTAGTCACATGGCCATAGACGTGGCCTGATGATGTCATCACTAGTGTTACTGATCATGAAAAAGTTAAAACACATGAAATAACTCTGAACTAACTAAAAATGATGAGGTTATATGGGAATAAATTTTTCTTAGCAACGGCTCGAAAAGGTCAGTTAATGGGCCCCTAAGAGTGATTTTCTGAGAGTGTCGAGAATCGGAAGACAGTCACGAAAAATCGATTTTTCTTTTATTGCGCCAAAACATACCTTTGGGTGAACTTATTCAAGGAAAAGTAGTTTAAAGTTCCAACGATTTATTTTACAGCCAAAATTTAAGGAAGTTCGAAATTTGCATATAATGGCGGTTTTCACAGCTTAAAATTTTCAGAATTTCATGCTTCTTTACGAAAACAGCGGGGGCATAAAAACAATCCTATGAAAAGAAAACTTGGCAAGAATATCATTTCATTCTTGTACTTTAAGATTGTGTAATAAGTTTCTTGAAGTTTTGTTTGTAGCTTTTTAACGAAGGATATTTGTACAGCCGCCATTTGTGTCTCTTGGCAAGGAACAAATAAAGGCCAACTTTGACTAGTATAAATGGCCTCTGGTATATGTCATTTGGTCAAAATATTGACATTTTAGGAAACCTTGGTTATTGTTTTTTTTCACTCAAAAAGTTATAGCTCTGGGAATTAAAATGTTCTCCGTCAGTAAAATAAAATGTTACGGCATGTTAGCGGGTTCAATTTTATGCAAATCACAAGGTTATTCTTTGGAAGTCAATGGTTTAAAACAGGAGACAACGACTCACCGTTACTTACGTTCCTTTTGCTGCTATAGAAACGATTTTAACTTTCCAGTGTCCTTGTGAGCTGTTCTGTAAAATATTTGCAGTAAAACAGCAAACATAAATGGCCATAAAATTCGACAAGGTCGACAATGCTTATATTTGAGATGAGACACTGAGTGGCGTACACAGTCCTGGCCGTTTTCATTGTCTTGCTCAGTCGAGAGTCCTTTAAAATATGATAGAATATACGCTTCAAACCGTAGTAACGTAGTTTCTCATATCCATATGCCTCATGTCGACTCATGAGTAAATAAATCAGTCCCCGTACACCAAATAAACAACTTGAATGACCTCTGAGGTCAGGAGGTCACGTGATATGTCATAATGTTACTTTTCCCTGGTTTCACATTACATGGTAATGCCATATTTAAGGACATTCACACGATAATTTTCCAACATAGATTTTTTCTTAATTTTTACAGCAGTCAGATGATGAGGTACTTATGTGAGAAATGCAAAAATAAATGGGTGTCACCGAGTTCGTTTCAGAGATAAAGTATGTAAAAAACTACCTGATTTTGAAAATTCAGCATGGTCTACAGGGGTTCATAGTTAAAGATATCGAATGTGAGTCAAAGGAGGCAAATGATCTTACTGGATAGCACCACCGCCTGTGGTTTTTAAAGCAGCGACTATCCGGGTCAGATCTCCAGACATCGTCAGTTACATGGACTAATAAATGGAGATAAATAATGCCCTTGGCAGTGAATGCGTGATTTAAAGGCATGAAAGGGACGAGCTGAAAATGCGAATCTCACGCAAAAAAAATAAGCTTTGCTTTCACTGCTCGTATATCACCAGCCTTTGCTAACTAAAACGGCACAGCCTGTGTATTTGTGTTTTAGTCATTTCAGTCACTTATGATGCTCAATTTTGCTGTTATGATTAGGTTTCAGAAGTAGCGCTAATTCACCCCCACACCACTCCCAAGAAAAGTAGATTCAAAAGTCGTGACGGCTTATACTCCCGAAAGCAGAATGCAATCTGCATTTGTATTGAGAGGCACTGCCTGCGAGCAGGCATATATTGGAGAAGAGAAAGTAGGAAAGGAAAAAGGGAATTAGAAGTGCCACCATACCCTGTTCGCCGTAAAAGAATCTACCTGGACATACTTAAAAAAGCCATATAAACATTAAAACGGATGAACTCTGTGCTGCTGTAACTGAGGATCATGTATTAAATGTTTGTTTGATTTTTCACACAAAATGTCATGCTGCTTTGGACAGATATCGCAATAACTTTATAAGGAAGTGAACATGTTTGATTTGTATTAAGAAGTAAATAATAAATGTCTTACACTTTTTTTGACGCCTTCAATGACACAGGCAGATATTGAACTTCCTCAAGATATGTGGTTGTAAAGTTTTACAATAGTCAAATGAGAAGGAATGTCTTGAAATATGGCCGGGATAGGAAATTGAAAGGTAAATTTGGAAAGAAAATCTTGAGCCTAACAGAAATTTCAGATTAGAAAAATAAAAGAATGAAACAAATGTAACTAAGCCTTTATTTACATAGAGTAAGTTTGTCACTTTTGTTAAGCGACACGAAGCGTTACTGAAAGCAGGTAGCTTGCGTTACTTGAATAAATAATATGCAGAATTTAAAACATTATTATCCTTGGTGGTCCAGCTTTTCCTGCAGATAAACGGTTTCTTATTTTTGAGTATTTATCTTTGCGCACGTTTAGATGTGTGCCAAATGTCACTAAGCGCAAAACTATGAGTCACGTCGACATCAAAGAGATCACTCCAGTGTTGAAATTATGTCAGGGTATCATGCTATGAACGATATCTTAGAAGCTAACAATTATGTCAAAATGTTGCTTTTTTAATTTTGTTTTTAAATCGAAATGTCTTTAAGGAGATTCAACTAAATGCCGTGATGTTCAATATGGCGTTACGTGTGTATTGCGAAACCGGGGAAAAGTAACATAACGACATATTACGTGACCTCCTGACCTCGGAGGTCATTCGAGTCGTTTATTAAGTGTATGGGGACTGATTTATTTACTCATGAGTCGACATGAGGCATTTGGATATGAGAAACTAATTTACTACCATTGGAAGCGTATATTGTATCATATTTTTAAAGGACTCTCGACTGAGTAAGACGATGAAAACTCAGTGTCTCATCTCAAATATAAGCTTTCTCGACCTTGTCGAATTTTATGGTCGTTTATGCTCGCCGTTTTACTGGAAATATTTTACAGAACGGCTCACAAGGACACTGGGAAGTTAAAATCGTTTCTATAGCAGCAAAAAGAACGTAAGTAATGGTGAGTCGCTGTTTCCTGTTTTAAACCGTTGACTCTGAAGAATAACCTTGTGATTTGCATAAAAATGAACTCGCTTACATGCCGTAACATTTTATTTTACTGACGGAGAACATTTTAATTCCCAGAGCTATAACTTTTTGAGTGAAAAAAACAATAACCAAGGTTTCCTAAAATGTCGATATTTTGACCAAATGATACATACCAGAGGCCATTTATACTAGTCAAAGTTGGCCTTTATTTGTTCCTTGCCAAGAGACACAAATGGCGGCTGTACAAATATCCTTCGTTAAAAAGCTACAAACAAAACTTCAAGAAACTTATTACACGATCTTAAAGTATAAGAATGAAATAATATTCTTGCCAAGTTTTCTTTTCATAGGATTGTTTTTATGCCCCCCGCTGTTTTCGTAAAGAAGCGTGAAATTCTGAAAATTTTAAGCTGTGAAAACCACCATTATATGCAAATTTCGAACTTCCTTAAAATTTGGCCGCAAAATAAATCGTTGGAACTTTAAACTACTTTTCCTTGAATAAGTTCACCCAAAGGTATGTTTTGGCAAAATAAAAGAAGAATCGATTTTTCGTGACTGTCTTCTGATTCTCAACACTCTCAGAAAATCACTCTTAAGTATGTAACATATGTTTTTTGTTCCTACAGAACTTGATGATCATGGAGCAGTCGGATATTATTGAATATTATCCTCTGAATTTCAAGACTGATTTAAATGGTAAACAGCAAGAATGGGAAGCTGTGGTCCTGATTCCATTTATTGATGAGGTTTGTCTTGCTGTGTTGCATATGCATGTCAAGATGTTTTGTCTTGTGGCGTCTTGAAGTTTGCTGAGTAGGAATATGCTAAAACTGTGATTAGGTAATTTTCTACTTACTTGTTTCATTTTTTAAACATGAGTTCCAGTCATAATAGATGTTATTAACCACTTTATCTGACTTCAATTTAGTGTTTAAAAAATGAATAGCAATGTACTTTAATATAGAGATTTAGGCCAGCCTAAAAGCAGAGCTCCTGGTCTGGGTTGTTCAGAGCCTGATTAAGCTAACAGGAAAAGGTTGAATTTTGATTTGAGTCTTGTAACTTTGCCTTGAGGTTTTCTGTATATTGTTTGGCCTTCTGTTTTGAGTTTTAATAATCACCATATACACAAAACATAGCAGCAAAAAACATTTGTCAGTAGACGAAAAAGTTGTAATTCGGTTAACTTTTAATCTTGGGTTAGCGTTAACTGGCTTCTGAACAATCCTGCCCTGTTTTCAACAAGTTAACGTGACATGAGCCTGCAATCCAATCGGTAAACCAACACATGGTCAGTGGTCAACTTCAAAAAAATGTTACCTCGATGAGCTGTAAACTATAGCCCACAATATGTTTACATGACACTGGTCAGCGGATACCTTGTTTTGTCAGGTGCCAATTGATCATAACATGGATGTCCAATATCAAAGAAGTACATGGTGAACCAAGGCTGTATGTGTCTGTCAACCTATTATTTGGAATATGGCCGCCATGTTGTGCGACTCAGTTGTCGCTGTCGCTGTTGTCATGCGTATGCGCCCATGAGCAATACCACTAGCCACGATAACCATGAGAAGATCAACTTTTGGGTTTCCTTTTCTTTCCTATATGAGTATGGGGCTCCACTTGGTCGTCCTCTCGGCCGCCAAAGCTGCGCTATTATAGGAAGTGTATTTAATTCCTTTACTGTTCTGTTTTACTGCTCCATTTCACTCAGAAAAGTTAGTGTTCACGGAAATTGGATCAGCTACATGTAATACAATGTATCCCAAATCTGTTTAATTTTGAATTGTGAATAAAATTTGTGTTTGCACTGTATTTGCATTATAATTATTTTGAAATTGAATACATTGTTGTACTTGACAGCGGAGGCTACTCGATGCTATGTCACCTCTGTATTCAAGGTTAACTGAAGAGGAAATGACCCGTAACAACCATGGTCCTTGCCTGCTTTACACATATGACCCAAACCTCAGCTTTTTCTGCCCTTCATCATTGCCTGGAAAATTTCCTGACATTTCCTGTTGTCATGCCAGGTAAGATCTTTTGCATAGTGTGAAAGTATTTTTCTCAGTTTGCAAAATTTGGGGGGGGGGGGGGGGGCAAACAGGGTGAATTATGGGCAATTGGAAAACAGAGAATTGCTTTGGAATGTTTCTTTGTAGGTCAGTCATTAGGCAATATGTACAAAGCTGAAACCTTTCATCCACTACAAATATTTTCTAGCTGGTAAGATTTTTTGCCAGAAAAAAACTGTGAAGCAGAGAGGGAAGACATATGAGACATTTATATTTTTAGTTATAAGCTGAAGCAATAAGTTTCAAATACTCACAAATTGGCATTAGGGTTAGGGTTAATTGTTGTAGAAATGCCCAATGAACAATACCCAGAAAGCAAACAAAACAAGTTTCCATTTTTGGTAAAACAATCGCAGTCACGTGATACCTTGACCGAGAAATGCGATTTTACAACACTGGTCCACTTATTGCTGCGGAAAGAGCGTAGCGAGCGAGCAGCAACATAATCAGGATTTAAGAAGAATATATAGAAGGGGGTACGAATTCTCGAATTCATCACTTTTTACCAGTATGCATTGCAGTTAACCAGACTGCACTGCGCCACTTTTACCGGAGTGCATTGCGCCTCGAACAACAAGAGGATGTCATACTCGTTGAGCCGTCATCCTTTTTCGCGTGGATTCCACTGAGAAAGTTTGCTCTGATTTACCTGTAAAGCGATGTGAAGGAGATCGTGCTTGACTTTTACAACTCTTGCTATGCGGTATGTGAAAGTTTGTAAATCTGGACGATTAATTGTGACATCTTAATCTTAGTATGTCATTTCTCAGCAGTCTCACCTCCTTCGTCGAATTCTTAAATGAAGAGAAATCATCGTTACTAAAGCCTGTAGAATAATTAAAACAAACAAAAACCGTGGAACACGCTGATTTCATATATGCTGCAATCTATTCCTTTTCATTGAAACATGAATTTAAGCTAAAGCTTGAGCATTTTCACACATCGCGATGAATACGTTCTCTACACAGTCTGTCAAGTTCTAGAGATATTTAATGTGTACCAGTACAGAATTTATAACTTAGATTTCTGCTCCTACAATTTCCACATCTTTCGATTTTTGCGATCTGGTAAAGGGGAGGCTGATGTGTATCGTTTTATGTCCAAACAAACTTCAGATAACAATGTGCTTTTTTGTCTCGATCCTTTGTCACACCTCGCCATCGATGCGTCATCATGCATGAAGTTGATGCATACAAGGACAGACTTTAAGTGACACCACGATTTGACACTACTTTGAGAAATAACAGTTAATTTGAGTCTTGAAATGCGCAGATAGATTAATCATGGGATTAAATATGTCACTATCAACAGAATGTGCCGCAGCATTACTATCTTTTAGATACCCTAGTTAACATATCCCTCAATGCTTCTAAGAACAAAGCATATAGAAACAAAGTGAACCATTCAAATTCAGTGAGATCTAAATGAATGGCCTGGTATTCTACACTCTAACCCAGAAATGTGAAACGATACATGCGCCTGCAATGTTGACTCATACAGTGATTTCAGAAGCTTTATCTATTAGTGAACAGAATTACTCCAAAAACTTTACGGATAATAGAAGGACATCATGTGCATATCATCTGCATAATCTGCACCACAGCTAAAACCCTATAGATTGCTTATGCAATCTCCAGGTTAAAAATAAGTAAAAGAGAAAAAAGGAAAAAAAATAGTAAAAAAAAAAGAAAAAGTTCTGGTTTCACTAGGAGTTAAACTCATAGCCTCTCACTCACAAGGCAGATGTCATCTCCACTGCGCTGCACTAACAACTGTACTGTTTGTGGAGAAAATATTGAATAAATCAGTTGGTACAGAAGTGCTGGGTAGTTAAAGAGCAGACTCAAGTACGTCCCTAGCATGAACCTCACTTATTATTGTGCTTTTATATTTCTGGTAATTGCCTACTCATAAGACTGCAATACTTCAACCCAATGAATAAAACTAGTCATAAGCCCACAAGTACGCATTGCGGACTTATTTTTAACTAACCTTTTTGTTCTAGGTATGAAACCCGGAGAAAAGATTTTTGTGAAATTTTACCGCAGAGTAATTTTCATTGCTTCTTGTAATTTTTGCTCCTTATCAAGTTAGTGTTTTTAATGGGCGATAGCTAGCAGAGCGTAGCTAGGATGAGTTATAGCTGTTAGTTGGGGAAGAAATAATATACCTTGCTCGGTCAATCAGTCAGTCAGTCAGTCAGTCAGTCAGTCAGTCAGTCAGTCCATAGGTTGTAAACAATTTTTTGGTGGTAATTCTGCTGACCAGGGTATTTCACAAGAGGGCCAACCATTGTGAACAGAATGGCTACCAAAGCGATAAACTGATCTTGCATGTTTGGAGTCGAACAAGTGCCCCAAAGTAAAGACTATTTGGTATGCAACAAAGGTGGATATTTAATTCGATCCATCGATAGCTTTGACAGCGGCTTTCAACTGAAACTTTGCCAAAAATCATGTGCGAGAGTTTCACTCAAGAAGTGTTTTTCTTCCACGAAGAATTATTTCAAATTTCGATAATTTTCGTCCCATTTGTTTTACATAATTACTTTACTTTTATTGCTTGAACATTTTTTTCCCTTTACAAATGCAAACCATCCCTTAGTAGCTTGGAGAAAAAAAGCTGCCCACACCAGGATTTGAACTTCCAACCCTTCATTCCAGCTTCAGATTCCCTGACTGAAACCATACCACTGCGCCACCCTGTAATAATGTATTAGGCATGGGGGAATACAGCTATTAATTCATCACAGTTTGGTCGAAACTGCTGATTGATTGATGATTACCACGGGCTTAAATGACTCGAACAGTAAGCAACTAAGGATTCAAATGGCAGTTGTTTTCTGCTAGAAATCACTCAATATTCCCACCAAAGACTTGTTTTACTGGCCATGTCATCTATTCATGGATTTTTTGGGTGCTGGTTGGGTTTTTCATTCTCACTCTCCTCTGAGGTTAAGAGATCGCTGGGCACGTACTAGTGCTCATAAAAGTCTTCTGACTACAAAGCGCATGGTTTGTCCTAAAACCTTAGGGACTCACCATTTTGGTCAGTTTGGGGTGTGGTTCTGTGTCCAAGTAATTTCTATTCCTCGACGCTGCGGGGTTTTAAGTGCAGTGAAGGAACAAAGATGTTTGTAATAACTCAAGTCCTAGGACAGAAACGTCAATATCAGAATAGCCCTTGACTTGATAGGGTAATTCTAAAGGAAAGAAGACGTAGAATAAATGTGGATTTGGTCTCATTTGAAAGAAATTAAGTTGATTATAGTTATTTATCTCTGAAGTACTGTGTACATAACGCATTCAGTTTTTCGTTAGAACTCGTAACAGTCGTAACAATCAAAACAGCTCTAGTGTTCCACCTAAATAAACTTAAAGATTATCTGTGAATTGATGATTGCTGTTAAATAAATGCTGTGTCATGCAACCATGACAAACTCCTTAAAATCTTTTTGACCTCCCTAAGCACCCTTGTAATAACATGACCATTTCAAATATCTTGAGTTGGCTTAAAAAGCCATTTGACTATGAAAAGGAGTTATTCCATACTATGCAAAGTTGAGCTCATGGCAGTCATCAGTCACTGGGAAAATCACTAGCACTTTGATTGGATGGTGGTGATTATTCATCATTGTTCTTGTTCCACTTGGCTTGTGGATGTTTAGTGCCTTGTCATTATTTTGATTAATTAAACTATTATCAATTGTTGCTCACACGGGCCAAATGTTGTGTGCATTTGAACTGTAGGTGTGAAGTGCTCAATAAAGATGTCTTTCATGTTGATGTACAGCACATGCATCAAGGTATGATGTTTTCAACCTGCCCATGTTTTCATAGCCACATCAAATTTATTCTGGACAAAAAAGCAAAATGTTCAACTTTTTGATCTGAAAATTGCATCTCATGGACAGAACTTACTAACAGACATTTATTTTGTTCAAGATATGCATGCAGCTGCTCTTTGCTGTTAATTCCTGATTAAAATTGTAAATTTGTTCAGTCTGTGCAAAAACATACTAGTTATGCAACATTTTTTTTATTTCCAAGTGGTATACATAAGCAAAAGACCACACTTTCTATGGGTTCATAGGGGTAATAACCGACGAGGGATGTTGGAAGAACACAAGAAAAGTTTGTAAATCATGCAATCTCCTCAAAATCTTTTTGACCACCCTTGTCATAATTGAAGTATTACATGAAACCTGTGTTTTAAATATCAAGAGTTGGTTTAAAAGCCTTTTGATTTCAAGCCACGGGACATACATGTATATGTAATTTATGAAATCTTTTTTTTGTTGCAGGTCTATGTGAGGGAGTCAAACTTGATGTGTACTATCCTGGATTCCCCACTTTGTATCATGTTCCACACACGGTACAATTCTATAAATTTAATTTTTATAAAATTAGCACATTGCTACTGCTACATCTATGTTTTTTACATATTACAAGTCACTAATTGATTTTTGCAGCAGAAAGCATCAAATTTAATCTACATGTAGAAAAGCTATGTTACAGTTTCTTCTCTTTTTTGCTGTTCATTTGTTTTTGCTAAGTTTTAGGGAATAGTTTCTTCTGTATTAACTTTACTCCAACAAACTAGAACTGTACATTTACACTGTGTAACTGACTCCAGGTGTGATTACCACAAGTTCAGAATTACAAATTGCAGGACGTCGAAGCACTGATCAAGAGCACTAGACTTCGTGTTCATTCCAATGATTATCTTTATTACAATGATCCAATGCTCAAAACTGTCAAACTAAAATGCAAGTAAAATATCTAGTCTAAGCGACACGAAACAACAAAGCTGAACAATAATCGGATATGATAAACACACGAACGCAGGAAAAGGCAAAAACAACTAAAGTACAAATAAACTGACCAAATGAAACTAAGAAAGGTAAAAACATGCTTACAGATTGTCCTCTCTGTACGCCTGAGTAGTTAGAAACGCAGGATCCAAAACACTTCGCAATAAATGCAACAAACTTCACCAGCACAATAACAGATCATGCACACGGACGAATGGTAAAACTGACGTACGAGGTTCTGAAATATGATCTGACAGAAACATCACTAATGTCTAACGTAGACGGTTACACACTGTATCTATCTTTAGGCAGTGTAATACCTTTTGTATTATTGTAACAGGACTGCATTACCGCAACATACTAATTGATTGTTGTAGGTAGTCTGATAGTGGTAGTGTAGGTTTTGTAGTATTGTAAAAATATACATATATATTGCCCAGGATACTGTCCTGTCAAGCGGTGACACCTTGAACATGTTTCTTTTGTGTGTGGTACACTTTTGCAAGATACATGTACACAGTTATTCAATCAGATTATTTCAGAACACCATTACTGTTGTTTTACTACCTTGTTCCAGTGTAGGTAGGAAATAGAACAGTTATACACAGGCCAAGACAAGCATGCCATGTTGTGTGTTACATCATTGGTTGGTTGATACTGTACCTGTTTAAAAATGAACCCAACATGGAACTAGCCCACAAACCTACTTTATTTGTCTGTTATGATATTATTATCAAAATAAAATTAGTCGTTTTCTTTCAACAGGCAGAACTCAAGAAGGCCAATGTTAAGGTTTTCCAGATGCACAGCAAGGGTAGAAGTATGATTCTTCAGATCACTGAGCCACATGAAGAGGTATCCGACCTACAGTAGCATGACACTAAAACCATTAAACACATCAAAAGAGCTCATAGCATTTATCTACTGTACATGTATAGTGCTGGTCAAATATTGGTTGAAAGTCAACAACTGAAGTTGATCCTCGATCCCCAAAACTTTGTTTCTAGATGTGAGAGCTTCTTGTTTCGAGTCGAGAAGTTTAATGAATAAGTTTTGAGTCAAGTAGTTAAAGGTTTGAGACAAGAAAACAAAGAAATGAATGCTTGATTAACTTTCAGTCAGATTTGAAAATAAAACTGCACTTTGCTTCATTTCAAGGAACTACCTAGCAGTTCACCACAAAGATCTCTTTTGGCACACTCGGATGGAGTGCTAGGTATAAAATCATGTCACTGAAACAGAAAAGCTTGGTTGGGACAAATGAGGTTTTTGTGGGTATTTTGTGATACACAAAAAGCCATTTTTGAATCCATAAGCCTACTCTTACTGTGAGCAATGTAAAAGAGATGCAATTCTTCATTGAGTCATTGTTAATGTAGAAATGAGCAAGTTCCCTCAATAAGAATGTTATAAATGACTTTTTGCTGCAAAAGCTCATTGTCTGTTATTTTTTGTTTATTGATTTATTAATAACACCTGTAAAATTTGCATGTGGTAGGCAACTTGCTATTTGATACATTCTGAGATTTCAATGGAAAGAGATGAAAATATTGTATTTCCATGCTTCACAGGCTATGTTTTATTTTGGTTTATGCATTTTGTTTTTGCCATTACAAGGAATGTAGTGTGATTGCTATACAAGATTTGAATTCCAGTTCAGAGACTTTTGTTGTTCGTACACTTGCATGAAAGATTCAAGCCAAGAGAAACATGATATTGTTCATTGCTGTTCCAAATTCAGGAATTAAACTGTTTTCTAAAAATCCCTTTTCTGAATTCTTGCTGTATCTCAAAACTCCAATTTCAATACTTGAAACTTGAACTGAAGCCTCAAAACTTGGTTGTTGATTCTCATTGAAAAAGAGGATTGAGTTAGAGTGAATAGTATCAACATAGATTTGACTGGTACTGTGTTTGACTTGCTTTAAAACACAAGTCCATCCTTTGCAGCAGCTACATGTATTCTTAGCTCTGTCGATTCCTGTCGGGGACTCAGAATTTTTCTTTGTCCCATGCTTGTGTCATGTTGATCAATTCACCTGTCACATTTGATTACTGATCTTAAAATTCGCCATCTCCATTCACATATCACTACTCATGATGACTTTGACAGTGCTGATCCTAGCAGTATGCAGGACGCCTGTCACATACAAACTCAATTAAATGACCTTGCTCTCCATGAGTTCTCGTAGCTCAGAGGATAGAGTGCCTACCCAGTGTTCAGGAGGTCATGGGTTCAATTCCTGTCGGGGACTCAGATATTTTCTTTGTCATGTTGATCAATTCACCTTTCACAAAATGGCAATTGTTGGAAACGTTTATGACAACTAAATTTTAAGCATCTAGTCAACTTGCCTGGAAAAATAGATTTTACATATTAAACTTGTTTACAGCTCATTAGGCTGTAAACATTATGCAAATGAGGTACGCTTGTGGCCTACTTTTAAATTGCTCTCCATCTTTAATTAAAAGAAGCTGTTTTAAAGGTCTAAATTAAAAGATATAAGCTTAAAGAAGCCTTGGCTGCCAAAAATGAGAACATCAAGAATTGTAAAGTCGATGAATCACACAAGTTCTCAATTGATCTGAACCTCGTACGGATTTTACAGAAACTGAAGTCGTTGAAGCACAGTACGGTTATGGTACAGTAAATGCGCATACAGCGAGCAAAATGATATAATTACAAAGCATTTATTTATTGTATTGCTAAAAACAACGAAAAAGAAAGGAAAAAATGAAAATCAAATTGGGGGCTCTGTGCATCCTACACACAACACAATGTTTTGAGATACATAAAAAACTTAGAGATACATAAAACACTTTGAGCTTAGAGCTCAACCACTGATAACACAGCGGGCTTGAGTGTGTACAGCGAAGTTGTCTGTTGGTTTTTTCGTCAGCGAACATCTGTCAGTGAGTGTATTTGGTATTCGTGGATTTTTCAGACACTCGACAGTGCCTTTTTTTAAAACTTGGAGCTCACACTGTTTTCATTTGCCTCCAAATGGAGTTGCAACATTTGTTTTGAGGGAAGGTCTTCATGACTCATTTTGCACTAGGGCTTTTCGCAAGCAACACACAACACAGGTAAGCTGAAACAAGATGTTTTTTTGTCTCGAAACATCATTCCATTATTTTTAAAGTCTACCTAGCTTAGCTAGATTGACTTTTCTTTTAAGAGAGCATCCATCTGAAAACCATGCAGTATTAAAATATAAGTCTGCATCAATCATCTCAGATTTTATTCAAATTCTTTGTAGGGTTACATAATTAGGTGGTAACACAGCACCAGATTCCAATCCATATTAACATTTAACTTTTACAATTATAGCTGTGAATGTTAATCAGTTATCTTGTTATAAAGTGCCTTTGATATAACAGTCTTACCACGAGGAAGGCAGATAATCAAGCCACACAGAAGTCGCAACATACCTCATCGACCAGCGGCAAGCTTACATTCACAGACAAATTGATCCAGAAGAAGGACAAACCTCTGAGCCACTAGTTTCATTTCTACCTGGCATGAGGTTCAATGACCAAAAGCAATTCGTAAGGCTTAAAGATGCAATCATCTGGTTAAAGGAAGGGCTACTGCACTTTTTCCATAAATTTTTGTTCCTTCCGGCACCATTTTGTTTAAGACTAGTACCCAGTCCCTCAAGACTCTCCTGAGTGCTTGGTACAACTCTATCCAGATTCGTGACAAATCTAACCGGATTGATCGAAAACTCGATTGAGTGTTAATCAATACTCCTGCTGTGTGATATGGCGTTGTGCTCAAAGTCAGACAAACTTTTCAAGCACGAACTTTTATTTGCATAGGAATGAGACGGTTTGTTACATTTTACTCGACCCAATCGGGAATTCAGAGCTGTCTAGTTTTTGGGATCGGTCGGTTTCTAGACATGTTCCACTGGATTTATTATTCCTGTGATATTTAGGAAAATATAAGCTCTGGAGGGGGGACTCCCATGTAAAAAGGACGGGGGCGCTCATTGTAAATTTTGAAAAAAACCGCTAAGAAGTAGCAAGATCCTGTTTTGTGTGCGAGACTTAAAATTTTTTTCCACCCCTAAGAGATACCAATTCTAAAACAGCAAATTAACTGACAGTTTCAGCATAATTTCTAATAGCAATGAAGGCAATAATTCAGTAGCGGTTAACTTAAAAGCCTCGTTATCTAAACTGAATGCACACTCATTTATTGAAGAAATGAGAATTCCTGGTGTAAATGCAACAAAATTAAAAATCAGTTGATTGTCAAATATGTCCTGTCATATTTTTTTCGGCTCAATACCCAAAAAGGTGCCGCGAAAGTTTCCGCTGTGGACCTTTTAAGGCTGAACACCCTAAGAGGTACGATAACCATTTTTTAAACCCCTCAAAGGTACGATAAGCACCCCATCCTATTTATATGAGAGTACCCCCCGGATATAAACTTCCTTTTTTTTTTACCAATTTCAAGGTTTTCCACAATTTCAGCTCTGCTTAGTTATGGAGCAAAAATTGGAGCCTACCAGGATTTGAGGGGAAACAGTTGACCGAAAAACTCATTAAGTTCAAACTGAATGAAAATTGATGGTATTTTTATTCACAGCCAGTGATAGCGGATGATAGTTTTGCAGTCAAATGGTCAGCTTGAGTTTTAAGGTCGGCACACACAAGGGGACTAGTCCCTGCAACTAGTCCCCTGAAGAGTTTACACCAAGGGACTGGTTGCAGGGACTTGTCCCATGAACAGTTCACTCTTCACATGAAGCGTTTTCAGGAACAAGTCGCAGGGATGTGAAGGGGGCAAATAGAATCTCCCGCCTCGCCAAACGAACAAAGTTTCCATTCTGCTTCAACACCCATGGATGTGGTTTATAACAGCTAGAGGTCTTTAATAGTACGGTGCTGTCTGGTCTTTGTACCGACTAGATACACCACACTCTTTCTTGGAATGCCCTCTAACGGAGTATTCAAAAAAAGCCTGCGATCGTAATGTGATCGGAATCGGGGTGAAATTTGATACAAAATACAGCTGTAAGATGTCACAACTGACCTACTCTGTCACGCAATCAATCGCTCCAGCTGGTGCTTTACTTATAGTAAAACAACAATGCAAAAAATCAATGTTCTGTTGGGTACCATGGCATGGAAAAGAAATAATTAATATAAGATTTTGTTGCGGAGAAAAAAATTGTTGTCACTGTTTGAACAAAACACACAACTGGATAGTAAAACAAGTCGGTGAGGTATTAAAATGCTTGGATGCAATGTCGCCTACTGGTCGAGTGGCTCAATAGCATCTGTTCAGGAAAATTATTATGGTGTTGGGAATACAACAAAATGAAGCTTGGTTGCCAAATGAGCTAGTTAGTCAACCTTCAAGGCAGTGATTTCTAAATGATGCAGCCTTCTATGAAAACATCTTACTTCAGTGCAAGGTTTTTATGACAACTGATGACATTTGTGGCTTGGGTGTCTGGAAAACCTGAATAGCAAATAGCGACTAGTCGCAAATAGCGAATAGTCCCAAATAGTGCGAATAGTGGTGAACAGTCGTGAAAAGTGGTGAATGGTGATGAATAGTTGTCAATAGTCACCGCTTTAGATCTAATATCCTGTGTTAATGAATTATCCAAATAAGAAACAGAATTTCAGTGAATTTATCACCTTTTCTTCTCTGGACTCTGGCTAGGGCTGTCCATTGCGGGCATTAAGAAAATGGAAAACACAAGGATAAGCTAATGAAGACGTATTTACGCTTTTGCAGCGGTTAAAACAGAGGAAATTATGTTTAGAAACACCTTTTGTCCTGATAAGCATCTGAGCTTTTTAGCGGGAAAATCCCATCCTACATTGCTACGAGGTTGACTGCGAGATACTGGATACCCTATTTGCTACGATTTGCCACTATTTGCCACTATTCGAGGCTGTTCGCCACTATTCACACTATATGAGACTATTTGCACTATTTGTACTATTCGGTATTTGGGACTATTCGCTGTTCGCTATTCGTGACTATTTGCTACTCGCTATTCAGGTTTTCCAGATACCCTTTGCGGCTTAGCTATATGCCAACCAGCTAACAGGAGCTTAAATACTAACAAAATAACTGAATTCAAATTTCAAAATGTTTCATAACTATGTTTCACTTCTCATTAAGTAATGTTTTATTTACCTTTTATTATTTCCACTCCATTCTTACAGTACTTCCTTGTCGAGCTCATTTGCATATTGTCACAAACAAACATTAGTTTGATGCAAACAGAGCTTTTCCGACAGAGTCCTTTACAGAGATCACTTCTTTGGCAAGCTTTAGATAACTTTGAATTCAATTGGAAAAATGCATCTCTACAAACAGTGACTTTTGAGACCCTACTGCTGAGGTATGACTTGACTAGGGGGAGTTGAAATTTGGCTCCTGGTCACATGAGATAAGCCACAGAAGTTTAGTCAATGTTGTTTTATTGTTAGAGGTTAGAACTATTCTATGTAGAAATATCATGTCATTTCCCGTTGTTTCTAGCTTGCATCAAGTGATCAAACTTGACGTGCATTTCTACTTCAAACTTGAACACTTTTCATTGTCTGACAGTTTGGTTAACATATCTCATAAACAATAGACAGTTGAACCAAACTGTTGCACATGGTTAATGTACTAATGATGTTGTACAAGTGTGCAAAGTTTCAGGGGAATCGGTGATGTGCGCTGTAGACTTCCCTGCATGGTCCTCAGGTGGACTCCCCTTTAATTGAAGTTTAATATTTGGTTGAAAGTTGAAGTTTGGTTGTCTTTGGTAATGACTCGTAAAAATCACATGACAAAGCACATCACTGAGCACATGGTTTAAACTTTGCAATTTGCCATTTTGATGAGGTTGGGGCGTTCTTTTTATGAATGGAAGTGTTCATGATCAGTCTCATGTACTGTATATTCAGGGGCAGAGAGGTCTAGAAAACCCTTGACTCGCTGAGGTTATTTGAAGGGCTAGGAGACATACCAAGTGTATGTTGAAAACCGCTCACTGGGGCTATGCCATAACTATAGAAAGGGAGAAAAGCAGTTACAAATCCAAACCAAATGTCAGCAAATCAAAGCGAAATACCGGCAAATCAAAGCCAAAAACAATTTATCAAATCTTTGCTGAGTTGAGTAGGTACCATCAAATGTATCTTAAACACGAGCAAACATGTGAGTGCAACAGTTCTATGAATGATCAGCATACCAAAAATTAAAAGTAAATTACTCAATCAGGAATGATTGTTAAGAATATCAACCGATAATCCAGCGACCTCTCATGCTTTGTACACAGCTGAAATGAAATGTAGGATGTCAAGGGGCAGGCTTGTTTCTAAGTGTAGGTCTCATTATAGAAGAAATGGTGAAAGAGACCCTCTAGAATTCCTTATAGAAAAGTTATCAGACTATTCAGAAAGACAAGAATTATTCAAGTTGTTGCCAAATCATACCTGAAGAAGTGTATTCCAAGTTCTTCTAAGTTAAAACTTGTGATGTATGAGTTTAATCGTCATCATTTCTGTGAACGATTTGGAAGATGAAAGTGTGTATTGTCCTCAAAAAAGTGCTTTGTCAGGCAAAACCTTGTACACATCTGTTGTGCGACTGAGAACATTAAAGCATAAGAAGTCTATTTTGCATGTCTGTTGATGAGAGAATGGTAAAGGTGTTAAAACAGTGTCAGTTACAAACCTATCATGTAGCTCATAGGGTTCTGTCTCTAAGTGGTGACATTGAAGAGAACCCAGGTCCATCGCATCAATGCAGTGTCAATACTAATTTATCAGATAACATTCTAGCTGTTTCACTACTAGAATCTCGGTCGTCCACATTACATGTAAATAGAACTGCAGTTACTGTTGGAGGAGGAGGTTAGTGCTTTTTTCGAGCTCTATCACATCAACTCTGTGGCAATCCCAATAACCATTCTCATATGCATAGCCATGGTGTTCAGTATTTACAACATTACTCTGAACAGTTTATAGAGGGTAATGCTGACTATTCTTGGCAGGATTTTTTGAATAACATGTCATGTCAGGGAACATGGGTGGATGCAATTATTATTCAAGCAGTGGCCAATTGTCTCAAGTTATCAATTCATATTGCTGAATCAAATGAAACTTTCATTCCTGTAACTGTTGTTCAGCCAATGAATATGACAAGAGGATGCACATACATTTACATTGGGCACATTAGTGAAATGCAATGTGTGTCGACAGCAGAAGAAAGAAGTTCTGATTTAAGTATAATAAACTGTGCAGTCAAATTTCAGTGGGAGGCAAAGTTGTTATTGATAGAAATGAAAAATGCGGAGATTTTATCAAGGAGTACATGAAAAAGAGAAGAGGTGATACAGAATTCAGAAGAAAAGATAATGAAATTCTCAGACAAAAAAGATACAACAATATTGAACAAACTAGGGAGAAAAAGAGAAGAGCAAAATGACCAACCCAGAACATGTAAGGGAAATTGGTAAACAGTCCTTTAGAAAACGGAAAGCATAGAATCCAGAACACATAAGGGAAATTGGTAAACAGTCCTTCGGAAAACAGAAAGAAGAGAATCCAGAACACACCTGGGAAATTAACAAAAAGTCCTTTAGAAAATGGAAAGCATAGAATCCAGAACACATAAGGGAAATTCAAAAACAAACTAAAAGAAAACAGAAAGCAGAAAATCCAGAACATACGTGTAGCAGACAAACAAACGAAAATGTAGTCTCCTCCGCAACCTTTTTGGGATGTCATGCAATGCTCCCCCAAAGAAATGGCTGCTCACATCCGAACAACATTCTTTTCACGAAATTAGCCAATCACCGCTTCCGTTCCATTTTCAAGAAACGTTTTCGTACCAAATTCGCTCTTTGAAACTTGTCCAATCAGAGAATGTTTTTTATCTTTCTATCCCGTCCTGGGAGATGTCACAAATGAACATACAGATTTCTGCCTTTTGTTTAGGGACGCCGAAAAATACCTGCGACGCTTGAACGAGCTTTCTATGTAGCTGAAGACTCTTCAAAGTTCAAGCTTGTCGAGAAGGAAGATATCTATTTTATCTTAATAAAGGAACCAGGAAATCAAGTAGCTTCACTCGATTTGTTGACAACAAGTTCTGAGTGCATCTCTTTCCTCCTGATTTCAATCTGTAGGAAGTGTTTAGCTCTTGATTGATGCTTGCAATTTGACATTTCCAGAAAATATATATTCTCTCATTAGCTGAACATAGCAATGAGCAGATGAAACTTTTGTACTTAGAGCTTTCATTTACATTTTTTTCGTCCATCATGATCGTAGCCTGTGACCAATAAAGTTGAAAGTTGATAGTTGATAGCCTGTGAACACTGCCTACTTTTGGCGATGTGCGTCTTGAAACAAAAGCCAGAAATCCCTCGTGTGTTCGCACTGCAGACCTTTTCGCGTGAAAGCTTATGTCATTCACACTTTGCTATTATGTGATTGGTCTGTTTAACAGAGCACAAACAAACCACAAACACAAAAGGAAAAGAATGTGGTTTGGATGTGAACAGCCGTTTCTTTGGGGGGAGCGTTGCGTGACATCCCAAAAAATGGCTGCAGAGGAGACTAATAAAAATGTTAAAGTAAGAAAAACAGTTGCCAATCTACATGCAACTGCACCACCCACTGAAATACCATTTCAAAATATGCAAAATCCATCACAACCACAGAGAAATGAAGACAATATAATTTCCATGATAAATTTACTTCACAGTAACATTTAAATGTGGCCCAGAATACATTTGCACCTGTTGTGACCAGTTGTGGTACAGGTCCTCAGTAGTGAAATGTGATGCTAACAAGTGCAAGTCTTGTGTCACTGGCTTAAAAAGTGTAAATAATATTGAATGGATTTGCACAAGTTGTGACTCAAATCTAAAGATAGGCAAGTTGCCCATCTGTCCCAAAACCAAGAAAATAAATTTTCCTGAGATACCTGAATTGTTAAATTTGACACCATTAAAAGAACAGCTAACATCTTGTATCCTATTCATGCACATCCATGAACTGCCAAGAGGTGGCTAGTTGTCTGTTCATGGAAATATTGTCAATGTACCAAGTGATGTAAATTTAACTGGGCACTGCCTGCTAAGGCTCATGAATGAATCACAGACCATTCCAATAAAACTTAAAAGATGTCTCAGCTATAAGTATCATTATCAGTTTCAGAATGCTAGACCTAAGAAAGTGTTAGATACGGCCAAATATCTTGTAGACACAAGTGATTTACACCTTTTGCTGTTCATTTACAGAAAATATCCATTCATTTGTATCCAAGTTTGTTTCAGTATGGTTAATATACTCACATTAACACTAATATGACCTTCATTTGCGTGTAAGGAATGTTCAAAAATAACATTTGCATATGTATTAAAATTCAAAATCATCAAAAGATAAACAATACCTTCCTTTGACATTCATTGGCTGTAAAAGTATCTTCATTTTTGTCGAAATAAAATTCATTGTCATGAAACGACAATCATGTACACTTTTGGACAATCCTTTTTCAACAAAAAACTTTCAATAACAGAATTTGCATGAGCACTCACAATCAATTGCATTATTATACAACCATATCCGTGAAAGTGACAACCTTTAGTACGTTGAGACTGACATTACCGTGTTTTCACCTAACGTTAAGAGGAAACAATAGCTCATTAGCGTAATTCTTTTGAACAGAGATTTTGCGCCCAATTTTTCCCGAAAATTTGATTATAGAACTACGTGTAGGGACCATATGTCCTTTTTTTAATCGTATTTTCACAATCCTCCCCTTCCAGATATAACTCAGAGGGTGCACTACAGTATACATGTGATAAAGTGACGGTTAGATTTCCCCACAAATGCCACGAAGAAATAGAATCCCATTTGAACACAGTGAAAGAATAATCAGGGCCTAAATGTGGGCAATGGTATCGTTTCATGCAAACATATTTGCCACGATGCCTCAGTAGTGAGGCATTTGAGGAATAAATTGTTCAGCAAAATTGATATTCTCTCTTCCAGAAATAAATGTTATTATGGCTGTAATGTTTGTCTCACTGCACTTAAGATTGTCACCTTGATGGATATGGTTGTATAATAATGCAATTGATTGTGAGTGCTCATGCAAATTGTGCTATTGAAAGTCTTTTGTTGAAAAAGGATTGTCCAAAAGTGTACATGATTGTCGTTTCATGACAACGAATTTTGTTTTGACAAAAATGAAAATACACTTACAGCCAATGAATCTCAAAGGAAGGTATTGTTTATCTTTTGATGATTTTGAATGTTAATGCATATGCAAGTGTTATTCTTGAATGTTCCTTACATGCAAATGAAGGTCATATTGGTGTTAATGAGAGTATATTGACCATAATGAAACAAATTTGGACTCAAATGAATGGATATTTTCTGTAAATGAACAGCAAAAGGTGTATTTAAAAGTGAAGGCATAGAAGTGCAAAATGCATGCCTAGATAACATAAGTTTGAAGTCTAGTGCCCATGAAGACTGGAGTGAGTTTTTCCAAACTCCTGACACATCAAGTGGTGGTTTGCAAACTGAGGAAATTGTTGAAAAAGATAACACACAGGACATTATTTCCACTGCTGATATTGATAATACAGGCGATGAAAAAGGTGATAGTGACGGCTGGTGTGAACTTGATGAATGCCCTTCAGGGGTTACAGATGCACTATTCCTGGAAGCAGAGGTAGCAGAAAATGCAGCAGAATTATTTCTTTTGTACCCAGAGAAAGGAAACAAACCATTAAGAATTTTTATGGATAAATATTCTGAATATCTAAGTCTATAGCTGTAATTCTTATAACACATTTCTTCTTTCAAAACTTGACAAAACTTAGAAATGGACACCAAAAACTTTTAACAGAATAGAAACCACAATAATTGTTTTCCATCACGGACCTGAGTCTGTGTCCTTGCAAACGTGTGTAAATTTGCATGCCACTTGTCGGCCCATTGTGAAAGACCTGTAACGCAAGTTTTGTTGTAGAGATCAAGTACTTCGACAGACCTCAATAGAAAACAATGATATTGTCTTGTTTCAACATCTCTCTTCAGAGTAGAGCACCAAGTTTATTTTAATATTATGTCCTGTCTGTATTTCTGTCGAGGAAAGTTTTCCTTTGGTTCTCAGCAAACGTGTGCACGCAGTCTATTGGCCGTTCGAATCAGAAAGGTTGAATGTTTGTTTTGAATGAACAAACATATAATTCCAGCCATTTGGAGACCTGAATCCTATCAGATACCATTGGCTGATCGAATGGCTGATTAGTTTTGTGTGAAAAAAAAGAAGCAGCAAACCTTTGCCTTAAGTTATTCTCAGCAATGGGAGTTGATGATATCAACTTGCAGGAGATTGATACTGCACACAGAGCACCGGGAAGACAACCAACAAACAAGTTCAATGCAATTATATGCAAATTTGTTAGACGCCTGACCAAAGACAGAGTAATGTCTTTATGGAGGGAGGCTTTTAATTTGTGGCCTGAGGACATAGGATTTGATGCGGAACAGACCTGCCAGATTAGAGTGTATGACCACCTGACACCAAAGACCCAAGACCTTCTCTTCCAAGCCTCTAGCTGCAAGAGAGCTTACCAGTTTAACTTTTGCTGGGCAAAGAATGGTCTTGTTTTCTGCTAAAGTCAGAGTCTTCACCTGTCATGAAATTACAATGCATTGATGATATGCGTATTCTAGAGCAAAGCCTACGTTCTGCTCAAGACAACGACGATGGATACTTGATGAGCTAAGTACTTTATTCTTATAGGGGTCTGTTATCCTTTAGTGATGGCTTCTGATCGACAAGTCTCGAGAAAAATTAATGTGAACAGAAACCTTCTTCATGAATTACCTTATTTATGGTGTAAATATTGCTATCGCCCATGGCCTGTTCAATAACAATGCTTCAATCTCTCGCACACCTAATACTTACCTTGAGAAATTGCACAGTATATATGATCTCGACTTTTTTCTCCCTAAATACAGGCACAGATACTTCGATCAACCCCGATTCTAACATCCTTAATCAACACATTCGAAATGTGTATTATTCCCCAAATAGTTTTTATAACCACAAACGCTCTTTGCATAGCTCTCATTGTAAAAATGGTGGGTTCTCTATTTTCCACAATAATATTAGGAGCTTAAAAAGAAATCTTGAAAGTCTCCAAACTCACTTGCTTAGCGAATTAGATCTTCAGTTTAGTATAATTGCATTAACTGAAACCAGAATAACGAATTTAAAGGAAATTGATTTTAATCCAAACATTAGTGGCTATGTTTTTGAGTATGTCCCGACACCTCTGTCTGCTGGAGGTGTGGGAATTTATATCAATGAGAATCTTGATTATACCGTAGTTGAAAGAACATCTAATCCAGCATTCCAGGCTTCATGGATAGAAATTCTTGTTCCAAACAAAAAGAATGTTATTTGTGGCATATTGTATAGACAACACAATTTTTCGGAGAGTTTTTCTTTCTTATTTTAATGAAACAGTTGAACGGTTTAATGCCTGTGACAAAACTGTTTACATAGTTGGCGACTTCAACATCGACCTCCTCAAATCTGAAAGCTGCAATTATGCGCATAATTTTCTACTCTCATTGCAGAACTATTCTTTTATCCCCTTAATAGATAAACCTACAAGAGTTTACGGAAATTCCGCTACCCTAATTGATAACATACTTGTAAATAATACAACCAATCTCTTATCCTGTGGTAATATAATTTCAGATATCAGTGATCACTTTTCGTAGTTCTGTGTAATGTCAAATAACCTAATGAAAAGGAGTGTTAACAGATCTAAAAAAGTCCGTGATTTTTCGCCCTTTTCAGAAGTTAAATTTTTAGCGGAGGTCTCAAATATTAACTGGAATGAAATAACTTCTCTACCAAATATGAACACCGATAAATTGTTTTCAAAATTTTACAACAAACTCAACAAGGTAGTTAACACCCATGTGCCCTTTAAAGCTGTCTCAAAATGCAGAGTAAGACAACTTTCTAAACCATAGATTACCAAGGGTATAAAGAAGTCAATCAAAATTAAGCACAGCCTATACCATTCTAACTTTAAAGATCAATATAGACTATACAGAAATAAAATTACAACTCTAATTAGACTAAGTAAGAAACAATATTTTCATAACTATTTTCAATGGAATATTTTCAGCATGAAGAAGACCTGATCAGGTATAAGTGAACTCATTAATTGCAGAAGGAAAAAAAATGAAAAAAATCCCTGCCCTAAAGGATGAAAGCAGCGGTCGTTTAATCTACAATCAGAAGGAATTACCTTCCATCCTGAACAAACACTTTGCTTCATGTGGAGCAGTTTTAGCTACTAAGCTACCCCACTCGGAACGCCATTTTTTGGAATTTCTTGTTAATAATCCAAAGACCTTTTATTTTGATCCTGTCACTCTTGGTGAAGTAGAATCGGAGATATTGCTATTACCTTCGAACAAGTCACATGGAGTTTACTTGTGCCCTGTTAGTATTTTAAAAGTTCGAAAATGTTTTATTAGTCAACCACTAATGGAAATAATGAATGCTTCGATCCTTGAGGGAACCTTTCCTAGTAAATTAAAGCTAGCTAAAGTGGTCCCTGTCTTCAAAAGTGGTGAAGATACCGACCCCAATAATTATCGTCCTATATCGCTGCTCTCTATATTCAACAGAATCCTTGAAAGACTAATGTACAAGTGTTTAAAATCGTTCTTTGAGATAGATGGTCTGTTTTATGAGTCACAGTACGGTTTTAGAGAGAAACACTCCACACAGCATGCATTAATTGATATAGTAAATAAGATCCAAAACAACATGGACAAAGGGATGTTCTCTACTGGAGTGTTTATCGATCTGAAAAAGGCGTTTGACATGGTTGATCATGAAATTCTATTAGATAAGTTGTACCGCTATGGAATCAGAGGAATTATACTAGAATGGTTCTCATCCTATCTTAAGGGAAGATCCCAAGTAACCCAAATCGATGGGCATGTCTCACCTAAAGAACTAAATCCTTGTGGTGTCCCCCAGGGATCTGTGTTGGGTCCTCTCTTATTTCTTATTTATATTAATGATATTCACAAATCTTCTGATGAATTAAATTTCTTTCTTTTTGCGGACGACACCACTATCCTATTTGCTCACAAAAATTTAAAAGGACTTGAACAAGTAGTTAACTCAGAGTTGAGTAAAGTTTCGGAGTGGTTAATTGTAAATAAGCTTACTCTAAATATCAAGAAATCCAATTTTGTTATCTTTTGTCCAAGCCAGAAGAAGATTAATAAGGAAATTAGTATCAAAATGTATGATAACAGTGCCAATAAGTTCTGTTCTCTAAATCATAAAGATTTTGTGAAATTTCTGGGAATTCTTATTGAAAAGTGGAAGCACCATATCGACTTTATCTCATTGAAAATAAGTAAGACTATTGGAATTCTAGCCAGACTAAGACACTTTGTTCCAACTGAAACTCTTTTAATGATTTATCGCTCGCTTATTCTGCCATATTTATCCTACGGGATTTGTGTATGGTGTCGCACAGCCAAGTCGTACATTGGCAAACTACTTGTTCTCCAAAAACGAGTTCTTCGACTGATTTATTTTGCACCCAGTGATGCTCATGCTATTCCTCTTTTCATTCAATCAAAGATTTTACCTGTAAATATGATCTATTTTGACGCGGTTGTGAATCTCATGCATGATATTTGGAAACAACTAGCCCCTTCACCTATCAGAGATCTTTTCACTAGGTCAAGTGAAATTCATGGGTGCAACACAAGGCATGCCACAAGAGGGAATTATCTTCGGAAAGAAGTTAAGTCGGAAATTTTCAAACGCTCTTTTTCGAGAACTGGAGCAATATTGTGGAATCAAATTTCTCCAGACTGGAGAGATTTATCTAAACCAATCTTTAAGAAAACAATTTGTAGATTTTTATTTGAGACTCTTTCAGATAGGGATGAATATGTTGAAGTAGACACCCTGACTCAAGTTCTTAAAGTTAGTTCCTGATTAATCTTAACCCATAGTTTAGTGTATATCTGTAAATCATAGCTCCTAGTGTCAATCAGAATATATAAATGTACTTGTATTAAACGGATAATGGATAGCAGCAGCCATTCGAACAGCTGAATACTATTTTTTCCAAATGGGTAACATCAGCCGTTCGCACCACCACAGTTTCTTTCAAAAACCCCATCAAATGTTTTCTGTCCAAAATTTTTGAAAAGTTAAGGAGACTCTGAACCCTACTTACAGAATTTTTTTAAACTTTGCCAAAAGTTGCATCTTATAAAGCTTGTCAAAAGTTTATAATATAAAAAAATTCACCATGCCGTTTTTGAATTGTAAGCCCCTGAAGCTGTAATTTAGGGTGTTTTAGGAGGTTATACTGTTGCTATGGTAAACTATTGTGTCACAGAAATGATAACGACATGTTCACCAATGATTGGGCGGGTTTTTGATACCATGATTGTAGCATCAAGTGATAAAGAGTGGTTATAATGAACGACCCATCAAAATCTAAGTGTTGGAAACTGTTTTGAGCCACTTTGAAACACAATACATCGTCCACCCTTGTCAAATGTAATAGCATGATCATTTCATTTGCAATGCCTTCTTATCCAAATGTTACTTTGTTTCTCTGTTACCTTATTAGCGAACACTGAGCTACTGCTCGTACACTAAAATTAATATGAAAGTCAACCACAAAATTCCCTAAACCAGATAACATTAAACATAAACCAAAAAATAATTTCATCTGTTCAATTTGTGAGTTTGTTCACAGAGCACTGATATTGACAATAAACAGCAAAAAAATGATTTGAACCCATTGTACACATTCTGAATGGTTGTGAAGGTGAATTAATCAACATGACACGAGCGTGGGACAAAGAAAAAATTCTGAATCCCCGACAAGAATCGAACCCATGACCTCCCGAACACCGTGCGGGCGCTCTTTCCACTGAGCTATGAGAACTCGTGGAGAGCAAGGTCATTTAACTGAGTTCATATATGACAGGTGTCCTGCATGCTGCTAGGATCAACGCTATCGAATTCATCGTGAGTAGTGATAAGTTAATAAAGATGGTGAATTTTAAGCTCGGTAATGAAATGTGAAGGTGAATTAATCAACATGACACGAGCGTGGGACAAAGAAAAATTCTGAATCCCCGACAGGAATCGAACCCATGACCTCCCGAACACCGCGCGGGCGCTCTTTCCACTGAGCTACGAGGACTCGTGGAGAGCAAGGTCATTTAACTGAGTTCATACATGACAGGTGTCCTGCATACTGCTAGGATCAACGCGTTGATCCTAGCAGTATGCAGGACACCTGTCATGTATGAACTCAGTTAAATGACCTTGCTCTCCACGAGTCCTCGTAGCTCAGTGGAAAGAGCGCCCGCGCGGTGTTCGGGAGGTCATGGGTTCGATTCCTGTCGGGGATTCAGAATTTTTCTTTGTCCCACGCTCGTGTCATGTTGATTAATTCACCTTCACATTTCATTACCGAGCTTAAAATTCACCATCTTTATTAACTTATCACTACTCACGATGAATTCGATAGCGTTGATCCTAGCAGCATGCAGGACACCTGTCATATATGAACTCAGTTAAATGACCTTGCTCTCCACGAGTTCTCATAGCTCAGTGGAAAGAGCGCCCGCACGGTGTTCGGGAGGTCATGGGTTCGATTCTTGTCGGGGATTCAGGGGTTGTTTTGTTGTTTATTTCTGTCACTTTTGCCTCGTGGTTTAGCATTGTATTATCGCATTGGGTTAAAATTTATAGCAGTAGTCATTGAGCCACTCAGAGTTGTTTTGTTCATGAAAAGAACTTCTCGAAAGTGTTCAAAATTATTTCTGGAAAATGATTTTTTAACCGCGTGGCCATGGGCCGAGTGCGGTTCATGTTTTACCCATGGTTTATTTATTTTTTTTTTTTTGGCAGTGACCAGACCCAAATCCCCTATTATCCAAATTTTGAGTCATGCAACATGTGATATTTTTCCCCCAGAAGCTGTTAAAACATTAATACATGGACAATTTTACAGATATTGTTTTCTTTGTTGTGGGTATAATATATTTTCTTTTGGTTTTATCGAAGCGTTGGATTCAAAGGGAGTAGTAAATATGCTAAAAAAAGTATTATGTCAGCCATAGAACGCGTTGACGTTGCAGCTTTCACTTTCACTACGTGACAAATAAGATCGTGTTTACTTTGCAAGTTTATTTCGCCGGAAGCGACGGTCATTAATTTATTTGCAATTTTGCAAGTATTTCTTGTGGTTTTAAGCAAATGAAGTAAATTCTTTGGCTGTTTCATCGCAGTGAGTTCATAGATCAGAAGGAAAATTAAATATTGCAAGCCAAGCAAAGAACATGTCAGAACATGTAAGGATTATGTCATTGGTAGGGAAATAACCACTGTACTAAAGATAGCCGTGGATAATGCAATTCTTGAATTATGTGACTCGTGTGACTTCTTTGCTAGCCCTTTACTCAAGGGAAAAAACAGTTAAATTTAATTGTGACTTTTAAGAAAGAAAGCTGTTGTTAATAGTGTTCGTATCTTCATGCTAATACATATCCTGAAGAAAGTTCCAGATTAAGACTATTACGTCATCGGAGATTTCACAACAGCTACGACTGATGGTGCAATAATACAGTTTGTGTTGATCAAGTGATGTGGTGTCTACAGTAATCATTGAATCATCAAGGATTACTTTGGAATGGGCACTGCGTTGCAACTGTAGTACTAAGAAAACAGTTAAATTTTAAAAGCGCAGCTATAAGATCTAACAGATCTTCTTGTTGTCACTGAACTAGTCTTTGGAGTTTTTTCAATCTTTTTGCTGGACTGTGAAAAGCTGTTTTGTATGGACTGGATTCAAAATGATTTTTTTTTTGCTTGCATCATCATTGTCGATGAAAATCATTTCTTCCAGTGGCAAACAGTCCTAAAACATGAACCAAATTGCATTTTTTTAGTTTCAAACTTATCTTGTGACTGGTAGAAAACTCCCAGGTGGTGTTCAGGTTGAAACTGTCAAATTCCAGCAGTCAATTCAGTTGCAGATATGTAAAAGTTTTGGCAGAGTGAAGAAAAAAGAGGTAAAAATAATAATGTAGCGGCTAACAGCTTCAATTGTTCACTTGGTGATACAAGCATGAAATTTGGCGGGAACATTCTAAATTGTCTATTCGTTCATTCTAGTCGATTAGCCGCTTGAAATTTGCATTAACAAGAGTTTTTTGCAAAATGGCTAAAAATGGGTGTGACGTGATAAAATGGTGGCCATTTTAAGTAATATCCTTACTTCTGACTCATCTTGAAGCAACATTTGAGCAGTTTATTACTCCCTGATTACAATGTTTTACTGCTAGCATCCTTTAGATACAATTAACTATTCCATACATCTTTCAGTTTCTGAAAATGTCCAAACAATTCTAAAGAATTCTTTCTTTAACGGGTGCTCATGATCTCATAGTACTGTTATATACATGTTACATTACGTGCTTATCCGGTATCCAGTACGGTAATTCAATACGCCCAGTAGTTTCTCAGCTGGGTAATTCCCAAACAATTCTTTTTTAAACAACCTCTGATCACGTATAAGCTTTCAAATACACAAGTTACATTACATGCCTACTTCAACCGAATTCTGATATTCAGGACAGCAATTCATTATGCCCAGCAGTTTCTAGCTGGCTAATTCAAAAACAGCTTTTCAAACAAGCTTTTGATTTTGTAACAGTGTCAAATAGTGCTGCCATACAATTTACATTGCATGCCTACTATAGTCAATGACCAGTTGGAGCTACTTTTCACACAAACAGCCACACAAAGCTGTACAGTTCGGCTCAGAACAAAGACATTTGCACCTTCCACAACAGTCCTTCCTGCAGCCACATCTGATTAGTTCTCGACAACTTTCAGCAACTGATGGAATGTCAGTCCAAAGTATCTGCCATGTGTCACCTCGCCTACTCCATCCCTAATTAGCTGGACTTTTTGTGACAGGTCGAGGGAGAGTGGCTTGACCCCAGATAATTGTTCCTTGGTAGGCAGCATGCTTTGAATGTAGCTTGAGGGCAAACTGAGGTGGTATTGCATCATACAGCCTCTGTTTGCGAGCGAAGAAATTCAGTCTTGCATCCTTCACACTTGTATCTGCAATGGACCTGTCATACATGACCACAACAAAATGCTCTAGACTCTGCAGATCAGTGTCGTCAAGAGCTGTCACATACTGACTGAGTTTGGTGAAGGTGGTCGAGACCCCTTTACACTCCTTTGCCATGGAAGGCAGACACACTGTCACATCACGTGAATGTGTAAAAGAATGGGAGTTCACTGGCTTTCTCTGGACCAATTGTGGTTACCAGTTCGTGCACTGGAATCAATCGAAAATTTCCTCCTTGACCAAATGTAATCCACATTTTTTCCAGGCTCGTGGCAATAACTACCACATGCGTGTCGTTTGCCTTAATCATTAAAGCCTTACTGCCGTCCATTGCCGCAGGTCATGCGTGCACAAAAATACGTGGGTCTGACTCTTTGTGCATACCTGGTGCTAAATCTTCTAACGCAATTACGCGATTGTAGCAGACGTATTCCAAGCACGGCATGTCTGCTTCAGACAAGCGGTCCGCACGAAAATGGAAAAGTTCAGTCTTGTTGTTGTTATCTCTCAGAAAGCTTTTCCAATTTCAGGGAGTCTTGCTGGTTAGTGTAACCCTTCTTTGTATCCCTTTGCCCCTTTTGGATTGTGCCTCTACTTTCAGGCTGGACTCCTTATACACATCAAACACAATGTCAACTCTTTGGTACTTGGTAGAATATGATCTACCTCTTGGAAGGATGTCCTCATTGGCGTAGTCATCAAATGTCTTTGACGCATGTGGGGGTTGGGAGTCGATAAGAGCTCAGTGATCCATCTATGGTGATTGCATCTGCCTCTGGTTCTGTGTTTGGCATCAAAGTCTTAGACTCAAGTATCTCAACCAGTTGGGATTTCTGGCATGTGTGAAGTTTCCCACTGTCACTGAGGGAAGCTGGAGCTGACTGGTTTTCGTGCTGGAAGAAATCATGCAAATCATACTGTCTGCTTTGACATGAAATGAAGAGTTGGGAAAATAGGTGACAGTCCTCTTTTAGTGTCCTTTCCTTGGAACTTACGGCACTGGAAATTTCCTCTTGCTTGAAGAAAGTGATCTTGTTCTTACTATTTGATAAAACAAGGTGTACTCTTCTTTCTTCAGTCCTTCATTGAAGGATTGGAACTGATCTTTTTTTTTACACTACTAAGAATTCTTACAATACTAACATTACCTAATATCACTGACGCCACTACTGACATTACTTACAATACGACCGTTACTTACACTACAATTACTACTAACACTACAATTACACACTACAACTACTACAGATACTCTGCCTACACAACTGATAACACAAATCTTGCTCTACATTGTACTCTAATTATGCAATTACTTTTTGTGTTAGCAAGATACTTTATATAAAATTACAATACAGGTATTTGAATTATCATAACTGTACATATAAATTTACATAATTTACATAGTTCCATATGATAGAAAGAAAAGAAAACAAACAAACAAGCAGCACTTACTCCTTTACAAAAAAAATTGGATTGTTATTCAAAACTAGGTTCCATTTTGCCTGAAAATGATTTGAGCTTAAGATGCTTTGAGAGGCTATAAGTGTTTCAATTTCATATTTTCTCTTGACTACATCTTCGAAAGGCAAAAAGAGAGGGATTTGTTTATTTTTGCGGCAATTCCATAAATAAATTTTACCTAAAATGATAAAGTAGTTGAACAGGTTAGATCTCTGATCTAATATTCGTAATATAATTTTAATATATTCCAGTTTTATTTGCTCCCTGGTTACTGTCAACCAAAAGTTTTCAAATTTAGTCCAAAATTCTGTTGAGAAGGAGCATCGATGAAAGAAATGTGCTAATGTTTCTCCAGAGGTTTGACAAAACGTACAAAGATCACTTTGAATCCTTCTTATTTTTGCTAATCGGGTATTCAAAAACAAAATGTCATTTAAAACTTTGAACTGAAAACATTGTACAAATGTTTCAAGAGCAACTGATTTTGCCAGTACAAATGCTTTTCAAGTCTCTTCTTCACTTAGGTTAAAATCTGACATTAGTTTACAGAACCCTCTTGAATGTTTTGCTTTTCTTGAATGAGAAAAGCATAAAAGTTTCTCCTCTTGCTCGAGAGAGGATCAAAATCTTTTTTACCACATTTAAACTCAAGTGTATTTAAAATGTTTCTATCAATGATGAGATTCCTTGAATACTTTGGCATGGAGCAACGAACAGCAAACCACGTCAAGTAATTTGAGCCTATTAGTCCCTTGTCCTTTGCTATGTTAAAGGATTCAACATTGTTCCGAGAATACATTAAATCACTGATTAAAATTACCCCAGCATTCATATTGTTATGATAACAGGTCAGTTTGCCGTCTATCTTTACATTACAATTATTCGGTAATCTTGTTGTAAAAATTTTTCTGAAAAGGCACTTCTTTGTTGAAACTGTAGTGTACCCCAAGAGCTTTTATGCTTTTGCACCATTTTAAAGATAAGGGTCTCTTGGGGCTGTCACGACACGAACCAATCCACATTGCCTCTGTTTTAGTATAATTAACCTTTAAATCTGATAGTTTTCCAAAATGATCAAGTAATTTAAAGAGATTTTGTGCAGATGTTAAATCAGATAAAATGGCAGTGAGGTTGTCTGCGTATTGGACAAGTTTCCATTCCTTTAAGTCTAATTTAATTCCTTTAATATCGATACTAGTTCGGATTGCAGCAGCTAAAGTCTCAATTGCAATCACAAATAGATATGGCGACAGAGGATTCCCTTGCCTAACACCTCTGCTTAACTCAAAGACAGGACCCTACAGCACCTCTCTGCCTCGGCTATGGTGCATAGCAACAAGTCTTGAATTAGCTGGATCAGCAATGTCCTTAGCTTTTTGTCTAATACGAGGAGGTCTGCGGACTCTTCTTCAAAAGGATTGCCCATTTCCACTTTCTTAAAGACTCCTATTTGAGCACTTCCGCCTCGTTTGTGATGCTTGCCACTGATTGTTGCATCTTAAGTTCCTGCAACCTCTTCGCAGCGAGCGACTAGGTGGCTCACCTCTGGTCCAGCTATCATCCACCTCCAGAGTGCTGTAGGGTCCTCTGTCAAGCCTATCGCTCCTCCATCATCCTTGATGACTGCATTGTTTTGTTCATGGGCTTGGTCGATTGCAATTGACGAGAATTCTTTGCAAGATTTGTGTTACATCTGGATGTTGTTGATCGATGGTCATCATATCTCTGCAGTGAATTTAAAGCCACCACACATAATTCACATTGTTGTTTGCAAAGAAATAGGGCAAAAGTTCTGCCAGCGCCTCACGATACAGGCAAAAGTTGGCTTCTCTGAATGAACGAACCTATGTTGGAATGGTAAGCTCTAGAGGTAAAACAAAATGCGAACTGTGGACTTTTGAGTCTTCATTTCTTACACCACTCTTCGAAATCAAGAACACCTTGTGGACTTTAAGATGTTTCTCTGCTATAGCTATTATATGCAGCTTTCCTCTGCTTGTATAGACAACATGCTGGGATATGATATGCTTGACAAGATCTGGTAACACTTGAGGCTTACAGATAAGATTCTATAGTACCAGATGAAGCAACTCCTGCCTCAACAAAAGCACTGGTCCAACCACTGTCCTGAAGTAAAGACTCTATCAATTTCAGAGCAGCCATTTCTATGTGAAGACCTATCTTTGAGATGAATCGTCTGAGAGGTTTAAAGTGCAAAAATCTTTAAAACATATGTCAACATTTCCACCAAAAACACAAGTAATATGTGTGGGTTGAAACTAAAATCTATTATCGTAATAACCTAAGTACAAAATTCTAAAATACTTACAGACATGCTCCACTTGCCATGATAATGCTGCCTCTTCTGCGACTCTTGATAGCAGGCAGACATTTTTGCCGGTAGCCAATGTTTTCTACTCAGCTATAGTATTTTTTTAGTTTCTTCGCTTGGTAATGAACTTTTGTACTGCAACATCATCAACTTCTCCTGTATAAGGCTGCGAATTAAGTCTATACCTAAAGTTAATGGCGGCCATGTTGAGATAAAGACCACCTATTTAGTAAATTGTAAAAAAAAGTGTTATACCGCCAAATTTGAAGTGGCTAATCGATCAGAATGAAAGAATACTTCATTTAGAACATTTCTGTGAAATTTCATGCTTGTATCATTGAGTGAACAATTTTGCCAAAAAAATGATGTTAGCCGCTACACTATAAGTAGCAGCTGCTGCACTGCCAGTTTGTTAGTGTTGCCCTAGGCTGATTGAAACATTCTTTGTCCTAAAGTTGGCTTCTAGCAATTTTAATATGACATTGAGTGTCCGTGAGCTCAATGGTGATTCATGTCTTCTTGATGTGAAATGAATTCATCACTAGACCACACTTGGAAACAAACTTTTCTTTGGCATGATTTCTTCATTGCTGATAAGCATGCACAAGTTTCGTGCAAGAGTTTTTTGTACAACCTTGTGTTAATTTATTGGTAGTTGATCTTGATCTTTTATGTTAGTGATTGGGAAAACAATATTTTTCAGTTGTGTAATTTAGTTGTTTGCTTTTTTGATTTGGAAAGATTTTTGTGAGTACATGTACATCTCAGTGCCAAAACAATTCTGTTGCCAGTGTTAACATGACAAAGTTGTGAAGTTCTAAATTATAAACACTAAATGCCTTGTATTGCATTAGATGGTATTCTATTGCATAATACACAAGATGAAAATTAATGATGTTAAAAGTCTTACCTGAAGGTGTAAAATAATTATGTGACCCTCCATACAAGAACATGTCTTATGAAACATGGCACTTTTGATGAAACTGAGTTTCAAAAGGGTTTTCAAAGGGTTTCAATTTCGTGAAACTGGGTTTCCAAAAGGTTTTTAAACAGTTTTCAAATGGTTTGTAATGGATTTCTTATGAGTTTCCAAAACGTTTCCAAAGTTTTAATTGATTATTTTTGTTTCATCAGATACCATCCTTAAATATAGCAAAGGAATTGCTGGGGGAAACTTGCTATGTTGGCTGGCCACATATGGTTGAAGCTCTAGTAATGGCTGTTTGTGATGGCAATAAAAGGTACAACATTGGTTCATCAATATTTTGATAAAACTACAGTATGTACAAGACTATTAATTTAAAGATACTCAAAAGAGAAAACAAGCATTTTCAATATAATTAAATTATATGATAAGTCATCTTTAGAATTAAGGTGACTGTCTGCAATGAGCATGCATTATTTTATACTTTGTGGACCACAATCACAAATGGTGGAAACCTGAGAAATGTCTGGGTCCAGTACATGAAATCAAAAGTCCTGTTTGTCTTTGAATACTTCTGCTTTCAATTCTTATGACTATTTACTTTATTTTTACTTATCATTGTAGGTTTGTTTAGGTAATGACTCCCACTTCTTGCAATCATAAGGATGATAGCTATATATGGACACAAAAATGTGTACCTTAAATTTTCACTAGACTGTCTTGTGATCATTTTGGTCAAGCACTCTAGTTTAGATTGGTCCTGGGAAATTACCAGCAAAAGGAACCCTTGAGGACCTAATCTAATAATGCACATAGAGAGGAAAATTCACTGTTAGCAGTAGCACAGTCAAATGTGTATTAAACTGTAAGCAGTCACCCTTAGAGAATGGCTGAGTCATTGTTCAGTGCAAGTTGATTGCTAAATACAAGATCCACAGAATGAGTGTCGAATATAATAAAAAATTCTTTTTTATGCCATAGTAATTGATTACTTAATGTGGTTTATTCAGAAACTTGCTTAAAGTGCCACTGAAACGAAATTTTCGTATGTGAGATTTTTGCTTAGTAATAAAGTTTCAACCTTACTTGGAAACACTGTGGACTTTTTTTTCGCATACGGTAAGCGAAAACTGCTTTTTCAGCCGTTCGAAGTTGGCTGGTTAAGCCCAAAATTGGCGGCCATCTTGGCGCGGCCAAAACAGCCTAGTGATGTGACTGGTTGTATTACTCTCATGCCGCGCTGAAAATTTAGAGTGATTATGGGAGAAGAGAATACTGTTCGAAGCCCCCCAAAAAACATCTTAAGGACATCTCAGAGCTGTAAAGCAGATAATAACAGTAGCCTTAGACAAGAAGAGTTGGAGAGTCGATCCTGGGGCTTTTCAGTCTATTTAATTGGATATTTGCAGGATATTTTATGTAAGCAAGCAAATGAGTGGGAGTTCTTGGATCGCAAAATGATCGGGACTCTTGGTGAAATGGCCACCACTCAATTAAACAATATCTACACTCATAAAGTAAAAAAGACATGAAAACAAGAGAAAGCGGCTTTTGAAATTATTATCCGGACTGCTGCTGCACGAATCGCAGCAACAACGCTTCGAGTTTCGAGTCGCTTCGCTTCGAGGAAACCGGACGCTTTGTGAGTTTCACCGCGGACGAGATTGTGCTACAGTGACCTTTAGTCCAGTTGCATCTGTTACATCCTACAAGTTATCAAATCAGCAACAATTTAAGAAACCCTCTTCTTTTATGTGAGGGAGCGAATTTAAACTATAAAGGTAAACTAAGCTGCCATGACCCTACAGGTATGTTTTCAGGAAACGAGAGAAAGCGTGACAATGTCGACGGCGAAAGATGATATATGCAAATTAGTTCAAATTCTGTTTAATAAACCTTCGAAAGGAGTGTAAACTAGTGACGTTTTAACGAATTGCTTTGAATTTGGATACCATTAAATGAAGATCATAGACATAAGTATGTGCTAAAGAACTCAAAGTAATCCATCGACCGTGAAATATTGCAATTGGGAGATACATGTAAAAGAGAAGCGAAATTCCCGCTTTGTTTACACTGATACGTATGCGGCAATAAAGCAAACGCTGCTGCGGATCACAATTTTCAAAGATACATTTTGTCTACCACAAGAACTCTCACTTATTAGTATCATAAAAAGATGCCCTCTGTGTGCAAAGAAGTACTTGACTCAAAGCTTGTGGACCGTTAATAACTTCGTGATTGTGCGGATGGCTGATGCGCCTACGGCTTTTACTGCAGTAAAGTTGCCGAGGATATATTCGAACCTTGTGTAATAGACCTTAGATAAATGTGAGAATCCAAATTCAGAACCAGGCTGAAAACAGACGACGAAATATCGTGTTTAGGCTTTAGGACGTGATATAAAAGTTGCCACACTTGTCTTCGAAATCTCCAATCGAGTACTCAAGATGTTCGAAAAGTAACTGAGCTGTTCTAATCTGTAGCATTTATTTTGGTGAATCTACACTCTTTGGCGCCCTCCAACGTTCATGATATGTATTTCCTGTCAAGACTGGACAGAAATTACAAGGTAGAAAACTAGCAGGTATCGACAATATGAAAAATAGACTTAATAAATCAAGTGAAAACAAGAGAGAATCTATAGCGCTTCTTGCGTGAATACAACCAGTGACGTCACAAGGTCCTTAAATTCGGTTCCAGAGCCCGGACACAGTTTTGCTCCAGAAAGTCGATTTCAGCAGCTAAAAAAAGCACTTTCCGTTAGGATTTGACAGAAATAAAGTTCACCATTATTTTAAGCACATTTGAAACTACAAATTGGGCTAATAAAAGAGAGTACAAAAATTTCGTTTCAGTGGCACTTTAAAAATACATTGACTCTGTTAATAAGCAACGACAACAAAATGGTGGTCCCATGTGAAAACAGACTAATAAAGCAGAGTTTCATGGTGTACTATATTATCTAACAGTTGGACTTCTACGACATTTACTATCCAAATTTTTGTGTGAAGCCTTGGAGCTGAATGGCTCATAACTGCGGGAGCTTATCCTGGTTTCTGTAGCATGAAGTGGCTAGGAGTATTTTTACTTGCCCTGGACGGGATGCTAGTCGATCTCAGGTCACTCCTCCGCAATTTGTTAGGTTTCCCCAACAATTTGCCGGTACCCATTTATACTCCTGGGTGGAGAGAGGCACTGTGAGAGTTAAGTGTCTTGCTCAAGAACACAACACAATGTCCCCAGCCAGGGCTCGAACCTGGACCGCTCGCTCCGGGAATGAGTGCACTAACCATGAGGCCACCATGCTTCCCACTCCAAAGTTTTGTACCAGTATAATATTATCAGTTCTTAGAAATTAAGATTTGATTTTGTGGATCAATTAGTTGACTTTTAGTCACTTCCTGGTGGCAGTTAAACTGGGCAAATTCTGTTCATTATTTGTTCATTATTTTTGAGAGCTAAATGCCTTATAATTTTACCTTGCATTTTGTTAAACTATGAATTTAAATTTGTTAAGGTCTTATATACAAATCTACCTGGAAGGCCCACATTTAATTGGGTCCAGTGATCAATCAAGAAAATATGGCACCATGTTGCTTTACATGCGATATGCCATACTTATTATGTCGTAAGACACCATATGTATATCCAGACAGGAGTGCAGGTTACTGCTAGCATACTTTTTAATTCTGTGTATTTTCTCTAGATTAACTCTGGAAAAGAAGAGTACAAACAAGTCTTCAAAGGAAATAATTCAGCAGGTCTTGACAGAGCTAGAGGTTAAAAGCTGGAAACATCAAGTCAAATGCATGAGAGAATAGTAAGTAGATATTCTGATTAATCTATGAATTTGTAAATAGTAAATCCAATCCATTGTATTTCACTAATTTTTTAATGTGCACATATTTATTATTTTAGTTACTTGGTTATTTATTTAGTTATTTTAGTATGATAGTTATGTAGTCTTGTGACTGAAAAACCCTTGAAGGGAGTTGCAATAAAGTAGTATGTATGTATGATTGTATCCTGGGCTGATGTGTCCACTCAAAGAAAATGTGGACCCTGTTTCCTATCTCAAGTCTTTTGGTCTCAGAGGTCTTTATCCCTTTTGATGCATAATCAGCAGAGTTGACTTCTGAATTGAATTGTTGGCATTTTGTTAGTTTGGATCCTTTTCTGATGTCAGCAATACAGTAAGCAACAAAGCTTAAAAAACCTTCAATTATTATCAATGAGTAAGATATCTCTCAGGATGATCTGATATCCTATGTATCATGGCTGCAGAGTCCATTCAAAAGCTCACAGCGTTCTCTCAGTGTGGCCTATTTATCTGACTCGTGATTTAACTTGTTCAATAACATAATTGCAGTCATTTCCATTTTAGGCATACTACTTGTTAGAGGTTTTACCCATCACATTCCCATTAGTGTTTGTTGATAAATTCATGAGAATCCTTGATGGCTGGCATTTTGTCTTCAAGAGGAAAGCTGAAAGGACATCTTTGGCACTTACATGCTTCCCTATTAAACCTTCCAAAGAGTGTTAAAACGGTTATCAAAAAGAGTAGGGCACGTAGTTCCCGGTGTTGTGGTCTGGCCTTGTCTCACGGGTTGGGGTTTTACATAGGGTTAACTTCATTGCACCTTTCCCCCTTGGACGGAATTGTCCAAGAAAAATTGCTATGACTATGACTAACCCCCCCCTCCAGATCTCTGTGTTCTACTTCAACTCCCTTGAATTCCTTGTTCGACTCGTTATGACTTCCAAAGAGATTTTACGCTTTTACATCTTCCCAGAAGGTTTTTGCCAATAAGTTTCAGTCAAACAAGTGTCTACAGGGCTTGAAATTGCAACTGATAGTCCAACAGATTCAATCAAGTGCACACAAAAAAAAGTTAAATGGAAGTAAAATTTGAAATCTCTTTTCCAACGTGGAAAGTGGTGTAAAAAGTTAAAGTCAAGCCCTGAATGATGTAACTTTGTTATTTAGAGTCTGATTGTGTTACTTCTACAGTTTTATTTATTGTCTGTGGCTTCTTTATTCTTGTCTTACTAACATGTAAGTATGGTCAGGTGAGGAAGCAGTTGCACTGTCCTTTGGCTTTTAAGGTGCGCAGGTGTGATCACACAGTATGTTTTAGGTGCACAACCAAAAATCTAGTTGCACATGCCACCAGTTGGTCATTAACTTTGAGCCCTGACAACTTGTTATATGGACCTAACTGTGAGTGCTGTGCCAAAAATGGAAATGACAGCTCAAATAACTCAAATAAAAATTTGATTTGAGTTATTTGAGCTGATAACCATTTTATGGTTGTTAAAATGTCTGGTTAATTTGTTAATCAGGGCGAGTGTTAATAGCAGCTTGTAATTGTTAGTTCAAAAAGCTCAGTTAAATTTTGTGTTAAAATTTCCAACTCATTTACATGTATTGGTTGGGATAAATACTATTCTCAATTGTCTGGGCACATGTCATGCAGTGGTGACGTACACTTTAGATGCTGCAATAGGCTTAATTCAAGTCAGGAAAAAGTTGGCTTATATCTGTCATCATTGTGCTACTGTGTTGGTGAACAGCTTTTGTTGATGAGGTTCTAGAAACTTGGGTGACTTTAATTTTTCAGTTCATTGAACAGAAGACTGGAAAACAGCAGACATAATGCCAATTTACAAGTCATATGAGATAAAGATGGCAGAAAACTATTGTCCTGTTTCACTGACCAGTATTATTGTGAAGACCCTGGAAAATCTGGTTCATATCCATATTGTGAGGTTTTTGAGAGACCACAGTCTTTTGAGTGGCAATCAACATTGCTTTAGGTGGCTGCTCCAACTTCTTCATGACTGGTTGAGGTTCAACCATTTAGATAAGCCAAGTTCAGTAGATGTTGTATTCTTAGACTGCCAAATTGTTTGCCAGTGTCTCATCCTCATCTCCTTTACAAACTTAATCAATATGGAATTAAGGGACAGCCACTTTGCTGGATAAGGTATTGCCTTACCATTTGAAAACACTGAGTGGTAATTGCAGGTCATTTACCAGCCTGGTTAAACAGGACATATGGTGTTCCTGAGGGAAGCATCCTTGGCCCATTATTGTTCCTAGTTTACATTAATGATCCCCCACTTGGTTGCTTGTAAGTCAGATTTGTTTGCTGATGATACAGTTCTTTACTGACATATAACGTTGTTACCAAACTGTGTGCAGTTTGAAGGGGACTTAAGATTGGCCTCAGATTGGAGAAAGAAATGGCTTGTAACCATGTCACTAGAAAGGAAGATCTTTTACCCCACCAGTATTCTCTTTACAACACTTTATTTCCATCAATTGATCATCACAAGCATCTGGGGGTTTGGCTGGAGTCATCATTATCCTAGAGCCTCGACATTAGCACCATTTGTGCCAAAGCCAACAGGGTTTTGTACCTAATAAGGCTTATGTAAACTGTAAAGTGGTGGCTTACTTGTATTTTGGTGACAACAGGACTGATTTAAACTGTTGTATTTGATGTTGCTTCTAATCTTGGATATCATGTTTATCTTTGTCCTGTTAAGCCAGAGACCTAGCAAAATAAGGTTCCTTAATAGTGGTTTTCAATGGAAATTGTTTTTATGAATTCTTGCACAACGACAAAAATCAGATACTGATTGCTGATTGCAATTTCAGTTGATTAGTCTGAGCGATACAAGCTTCTTTGATGTTGCATTTATCTCTTGTTTTGCATTCTTCTCTAAAGATTTTCAAGCAAAAGAGAGACTACTTGCAGTCTATGCAAAGGAGGGCTTCACAACTAATTTGTCACCCAAAGAGGGCATACATGTATGTGGAAAAACAGGAGGAATTGAAATAAAATTCCTTAGAGCTGAGCTGTAAATATCTAAGCCTCATACAAATGTACAAGGTTATATTTTGGGTTTTCAAAATAGACATCTCCAAGTTTTATAACATAATAGGTTCATTAAGAACTAGAACTTAAGACCAATGGTCTTTCATACTGATTATTTTAGGAAATCATTTTTAATCATTACAGTATTGTGCAAAAGTAATGCAAGCAATAATGTACAAATTTTGTTCTTTGTTGAGTGGAATTCCGTGGCCTGTTGAGTGATAATTTGCTGGGGCAAACAGCGTTAATTCTTGGAATTTTTGATAAGTAAATGAAAGTTTGCAAGCACTAAGATATTTTGCCAGTCAATACACTAATTTTTGCAAAGCACTGAATGGCAGTTCACCAGCGTTTGCGCAATTTGCAACTGATATGAACAAACTGTCATAACTTACATGAGATAAATTTTGAGTCATGTGTTTGTCTGTAAATGTATTCCAGAGAACATGGTTTAAAGTCACTGATCACCAATAAAGAGGATAACTAATATGGTACTTGAATCTTATACCTACAATTTGCAAAAGGTTTTCAAGCAGGTTCATTCTTTTGAGTTCAGTTTCCTATGCAGAGCATCAGAATGTACTTACCATATGATGAAGACAGTGAGCTCAGCTCATTCTACAAACAAAACAGGAACATTTCCAGTTCTGGGTATTATTTTAAGCTGTTAAAGCAAACAGTCACAAACAACTTATGAGGAACTTTTAATCAAAATATAATTTTCTAGCTATCCTATCCTGGGCTTATGCCACGTGTTTCAATTGTCCATTGACTCATGATTCCTGTGTTTTGCAAAGTGACATCAATATGTATCATACACCGATACAGTCTAAAGCACTAATGTGTGAGGGTTTGTTGATATTCCTATTGGTTATTTTGGAAAATTTCTGTCAAGTTTGATGTCCAAAAATACAGCGACACGTTTTACGACGAAGGCCATTGCAGGAGATCAATTTTGAAAAACGCAAATCCCCCACACGGTTTTGATGATTGATGCCTTGTGAATGATATAATGCAGTAGCTTTGTTGATGCGGTCGAGTTTGATACCTGATAAATTCACTCAATGGAACATCGGTCGTTTCGTGCTTTTAGGTCGCGCTCGCCTTATGATTAAAAAAAATTGAGGCAAAACAATTTTTATCAAATAGAGCATTCTATAACCTTTGCATTGATATATAATTTGTAGTGGTTGTCTTTAAGACAGCGCGGTAATATTTCTTTTGCTAAGGACACCTGCGAAGGTTTTCGGTAACCTTAATAAAAATCAAGCTCATTATAATTATTAACCGTGCAGCCATGGGCCGAGCACGGTTCATGGTTTACCCATGGTTTTTTTTTTCGATTTGTAGGCGACCAGACCCGAGCTTCCACTCAGCCAAATTTTGAGTCACGCAACCTGTGATGTTTACTCGCCAAAAGCTGTTGAAACATTCATAAATCTCATCTCCGATACTGACTTTCGCCAGAAAAAAAATTAAAAACCCAGCGCTCGTCAAAAATTATATTTTTTCAGCAGAAATTTTGCTGGGAACATATACATATTTATATTCGTTTGAATCATCGATGAAATGACCTTTTCCGGATATATTTTCCTTCGGGGTCAACAAAAACCTCCGGTTACAAAATCATGATGAACCCACATGTTGCAAAAAAATCTCTTCAAAACCCTGATTTTGAAGCGATATATCACTTAAGCGTTAATAGCTACCACACAGCAGGCAGTAAATCTACTCCTTAACAATCCAGCTTTATCGTGTTAAAATTTCAGCGAAATCAAACAAAACCAGAATTAATTAGAATTTTTTCGTGGCCTCACTCCCCAGACTTGTCCTAACAAAGGAAGCCACGGTCGCCCATAGCAACCAAAAAACACGAACATAACAAAGCCGACGTTTCAGCCAAAAAACTCCAGAATTATCGTCTGAGAGCTTAAACTTGAATGGGAACATCTTTTTCGCACTTTTTTCAACTGATTTAGACGAAAGACTGGCCTCGGCGGACTACAAAAAAGACCAAGAGAAAAAACAGAACAAGACAGCAGAACAAACCGATAATATTTCATCGCGTGGCTTTTGGCACAAAAACGAAAATACAGCTTACTTCTGGATAAATTCAGCCTTAGAGGTCAGCAACTGGTCCCATATTACTTTCTGTATCCTTACAAATGTCCTGATTTCCATCTCCGAAAGATTTTGCCCCAATTTTGAGCAAATAAACATTTCGCCGACGGCAACCGCCATTACGGTGGCTTGCATACTAAATTAGCTAACCTAACAAAATTCTCCCGAGGGGGGGATATGACAAATTTGGTGAGAATCGAAAGTAACGACAATTTTCTGTCACGTTTTCAATCTGTGGTCACTGGAGTGACCAAAATCGATACATCGGTCGGGATGGGTTTTTTTTTATATGACTTGTGTGACTACTTTGCTAGCCCTTTACTCGTGGAAAACACCAATTAAATTTAATCATGACTTTTAAGAAAGAAAGCTGTTGTTAATAGTGTTATTATTGTGTCTTTCATATCGTTCATGCCCATACATATCCCGAAGAAAGTTCTAGATTAAGACCATTACGTCATCGGAGATTTGTCAACGGCTACCACTGATGGTGCAATAATACAGTTTGTGTTGATCAAGTGATGTGATGTCTACAGTAAGAAAAGAATCATCAATGCTTTGGAATGTGCACTGCATTCCGACGGTAGTGCTAAGCGAACACTTAAATTTTAAAAGCGCGGTTATAAGATCTAACAGATCTTCTTGTTTACCTATAAAGTACACAAAGTGTTGTGTACCAAGCGCATTCAGTTTTTGTTATTAGAAGTTCAATTCAAAACAGGTCAAGTGTTTCACCTAATTGAGCTTAATGTTTATATGAGATTATAAATAATCAATAATCAGAGTTAATTGGCACCTACCCTCCGTTTTGAATATTGCTTATCGACGGCATGTACTAAAACCTGAAACAACAAAACGAAACGAGCAAAATGAAACCACCGAAACTAAACCACCTAAACAAGCGAAATGACCGAAACGAGTAAAATAGTACGTAAATAAATAAAAAAGTTAAAAAAAGCCTTGATCTCTAGCACGTTACTATGGCAGCTGGATCTCATACCCAGATCCTGCTCTTAAGCCACATGTGTGACATCGTGACATCACAAACCTGAAAGGTGGATGAGCACAAGCGTGTCAAGCAGGAAGACATCAAGAAAAAGGTGGGTATTTTCACATTTTGAATGGTATTCTAGCTGAAACAAGAAATCTAGTTTCAAAGACAGGTTTTTTGGTCATATCGTAGATTCTTAGACAGTGCGAATCGAATGGTCTTTTCAAGAACAACTTTGCAGCATTCTTCGTGCGAACCAGGACTTTCTGTAATATATATCTCTAAAGAAAAACAAGGGCAACTTGAGAGGCTAACGTCAGGCCTTCGTGACTCGTGCAGTTCTCAAAGTAATTTCTCATTAGGCGCTCAGCTTCACGGATACTCTTGAGATTGTGTTTCCGTACATCCCGGGCTCGGCGTTGTCGATTCACCTTACTTACTTACTTAATCCTCTTCGTTCCTAAGTGGAACATAGGTCCTCAACTAGCGCGCGCCACCTAACCCTATTTTGTGTAGTGCCTTTTGCCTCATTCCACGTAACATGCTTCGCCGCCAACTCTGCCATTCTCGTGCATCTCCAGCTGTTTTGGGGTCTCCCTCTCTTTCGCTTCCCCTGTGGGTTCCACTCTAGTGCCCTCTTGACTACGTGTCCATCTGGTTTCCTCAGTGTGTGGCCGATCCAGCCCCAAGCTCTCTGTCTTATCTCTTCCTCTATCGGTCGTTGCCCTGTTTGACTCCAAAGGTCCTTGTTGCTGATTTTTCTAGGCCACCAAATCCGCAAGATGTTCCTCAGGCTCTTACTGATAAACACTTGCAACTTCTGCTCCAATCCCTTGGTCAGCCTTCAAGTTTCAGAACCATACAAGAGCACCGCCTTCACATTTGTCCCAAAGACTCTCAGCTTGGTCTTGGTTGTTAGTGCCGTGGATCGCCATATTGGTCTCAGCATCGCAAATGCCTGTCTTGCCTTTCCAATTCGTGCCTGAATGTCCTCATCAGTGCCATTCATCATCCACTGACAGTTCCTCCTCCTCCATCAACTGCTGCAGACCCTCAAATCTGTTATGCAGTGCTAGCTTGAATGCGTTCCTAACCTCCAGATCTTTCAGCTTGCTGACCTCAAAACGCACTCGGCCACTATCCCCCTTTCTCACTTTGGCAATCCTTAGCCTGACTTTTGCCATCAACAGGTGGTGGTCTGACCCAACGTCTGCTCCACGCATCGCGCGAACGTCCTGCAGTGAGCTCCTCCATCTCTTGCTAAATGCCAGGTGGTCGATCTGATTCACAATACCACCATCAGGAGACCTCCATGTCCGCTTGTGACACTCCTTATGGGGGAACAGCATTCCACCGATTACCAGTTCATTTGCCTGACAGAAGTCCGCCCATCTCTCACCATTTTCATTCATCTCAGCTCTTGCTCCATGTTTACCCATCACCTCCTCTCTGCCTGTGTTATCCATTCCCATCTTAGCATTCATATCTCCCATGACGATCTTCACATCTCTACATGGCACCTGCTCCAAAACCATCTGTAGCTGGTCGTAGAAATCATCCTTCACCTCCTCCGTTGCCTCATTTGTTGGGGCATAGCATTGCAAGATGGTAACCTTCTGCCACCTCGAGTTGAACCGGGCTCTGATTATCCTCTCAGACACTGGCTCCCATTCCAGCAGACATTGTGCAGCTTCTTTGGACAGAATAAAGCCAACTCCTCTCTCATGATTTTCACCTTCATTCCTGAGTATAGCACAGTTTCGCCTGTAGCTACCCTCAACTTCCCACAAGAGTTCCATCTCATTTCACTTACTGCTAGAATACTAATACCATACCTCTGCATCTCCTTGATCACCTGTGCGCACTTACCAGTCTCAAACATTGTCCTAACATTCCATTGCCCGATCTTCACACACGATTTTGGCGACAGCAATTTCGTCGGCGGTTTATGCGTCATTCGCTGCTTCGCATGTTGTTCCAACCGGGTGTTAACATCTTTTACCCCTGCTTCCCGATAGGGTGCAGTGGTAGTTCTAGCTTCGGTTTCTGTAATAAATAGCATTTTCTGGGAGCGGGTTATCAGCCCGCCACCCAACCCCCAACCTGGAGGACCAGGGGCTGTTCTTCGTCTGGCCTCTACCCTTCGACCAATCCGGCATGGTTAGACCTGCCAGGGAACAAAGTCCCCGCCGGCACAGCTTTCCGGGTCATGAAGACACACAAGCTTCACCACCACGGCAAGGTGTCAGCCCAAGGTGAAGTGTTGATTCACCACTGCCTAAGAATCCACGATACGACCAGGAAACCTTTCTTTGAAATTACATTTTAGCTAGAATGCCACTCAAAATGTGAAAAATACTTACCTTTTTCTCAATGTCTTTGTTGTCGTCGTCGACACCCTTGCACTTATCCATCTTTCAGGTTTGAGATGTAACGATGTCACACATGTGGATCAGGGTACGAGATCAGGCTGCCATAGTAACTAGCCAGAGATCAAGGCTGGTTTTTTTTTTAACTTATTCATTTATTTACTTATTATTTTACTCGTTTCGGTCATTTCGCTAGTTTTGTTGTTTTCGTTTCAGTGGTTTCGTTTCGCTCGTTTAGGTGGCTTGGTTTTGGTCATTTCGTTTTGTTGTTTCGGGTTTTAGTACATGCCCTTATCGACAAGTTAATTGTAAATTAATTTTATTTATAATTGACCAAGCTTGTCATATGGATTATATGAACATGTCTATTTGGAATTATCACAAGTTGGCTTAAAGAGTCTGATTATTGATTAATTCTCAAAGTAATAAAGAAGAAAAATGAAGAAGAAAATGCTAAAAAATACCTGTGAACTGCCCTTTAAAGAGAACTGCACCCAGTAGAGATGAGCAGTAATTACAATTGTTTGTTGTTTTGTGTTCTTTTTCAGTCATTTAGAAAGAAGAGGAATAGAACTTGGAGAAACAACTGTTATGATAGAAGCTTGTACAATTAGAGGAAAGAGGTTTGGGATTTTCCTCCTTTGTATTTTAACTAAGTCAATAGAGAAAGGAGTCATTGAAGAATGAACAAAGGTATTAGTTTCTACAGAAACTGTTGGGTTGTGTTAGCAGGCAAGTGAAACACTAAGCTGGTTATCACACTGAAGTTGATAAACTCAAGTAACCACTGTAGTGAGTTTGTGAAGGTGATGCTCAGTGTTTTACTCCTTTGCTCTGACAAAGGGCTAATACTTTCAAAGAAACATCAGCTTCATGTATTTAAGCAATAGACCACACTTTTATGGGTTTACAGGGGTAATAACCCACGGGGATTTTGGGAGATCACAAGAAAAGCTTGTAAATCACGAGCCGTTAGGCCATTAAGCTTTAGCTTTAATTCAAGTTCATTAAACTTGATTTGGTTGTGGTAGGAAAATTTTGCTTTCATTTTAGTGGCGTACTTGGAAGCATAGTTGATTACATCAATGTTAATTTCACCTCACGTGTGGCATGTAAGCCATGCCTTTCATGATGTGCAGAACATGTGTGCACGAACAGAAGAAGGCACTGTCCTTAAGCAGCCACCCCTTATTAAGCAGCCACTTATTGAAGTCCCAAAATTTGTCAGTGAAAATTTAATGCTGCAACGAAAACCCCTTGGTAACTGGCCACATCTATAAGACAGCTGCAGCCACCTTTTACCCATCCCAATTGGGGTTTTCCTATTGTCTTTATCAATTGATGCTTCTATCATGGTATCCAAAAATTGCTCAATTATTGATGAACATGATGTTATCATTCTTGTGACACAATACAGCTGTGGGTTACCATAGCAACAGTATGACTTGCTAAAACACCTTTAATTATAGCTTTAATTCAAAACTGGCTCAGTGGATTTTCTTTATATTACAAAATGTTGTTTAGCAGGATGAGACACAACATTTTGCAAAGTTTTAAAAATATCTGTACATTGGGTTCAGAGCCATTTACATGTAGAGTAATTTAATGCCTGCCAGTGTGAGGATATATCATGCCAGCCACAGAGAATTTTCCTTGGATTTGAAAACACATTTTGTTTTTCACTATTGGATGCAGCGTGGCCAATTGGTTTAGGGCATTGGTGTTGTAATCCAGAGGTCCCGGGTTCAAGGCCTCCACCCTGCCCCTAGCGGGATTTGTTTCTTGGTAGTCCCAAGTTCAAATCCTTGGTCACGCTTTGTAAATAGCCAACTGGTCTGCCTCCTGCCAGTTGGGATTTTTAACTATGTTACTTTTATTTGAAATATTTGTTTCCTTTGTTTCTGTTGTATGTCTGTAAACTAGCTAAGCTCAGTGTTTGTATAGCTAAGTGCATGACCACTAAAAATGAGATTTACAGTTACTTTACATTTACTACCAATCTTGAAGACAGTTTCAGAAAGCCTTTGTTTGGTTGTATTGGACTGACGTGATCTAAAAAATTCTGATACAGCCTCACATGGTGTTATGTGGGTTACACACATTGTATTGTTGCCTGTGCAATTTTACCAAGAGCAGTATAATGTAGCAGGCATTTCACCAGCATATCTGTGTTGAAAGGATCAGATTTCTTATTATTACCCAATGAGGCATTACTGGCAAGGATAAAATTATTGTCTGTTAAAACCTGAGTCTTTCCATTACTCTAGATATGTATGTGGAGCTAAAGGTCTGGTCACTATGGAAAATGAATGGTCACCCATGCTGGTCTGTTATCCTTACCAGTTGACTGTAAAGGTATGTGTAATGTTTCAAAGTTACTTCATGTTTTTCCACATGACCCCAGAGGATTACATGTTTTAAAGTGCAATTATGTAAAGCAGTTTGGAAATTGACTATTACCATAAATGTAAAGAGTAAATTCTAACAATTTACACCAGTACTTTAACGGATAAATCTAACACACTTACAACAAAATGGCTGACCAAAAATGCGAACAGACACAAAGTGAGTCCTGCACACAACTGAACTAACCAAGTACTGCTGACTGGTTCTGGTGTAACTTCTCTTTTATCCTACTGGAAAGGACTAACAGATATCCTAAATGGAATACTTAAGGTAACATGATAATCTGGATGTAAATGGAGAAAATTTCTGTCCCTCTTACGGGAAGACTGTCTAGGGACCAATGGATAACCTATCTAATAAAATTTTTTAGAATTGCGATTATCTTTGACATCAGGAACACTCAATATCCATTTCATCAGTTGGCAAGAGTCTCATCTTCATCGACAGACATAAGGCCCATTAGATAGGAAACACTACATATGTTAATATGTTAGAAGTCTGTGGTGTAATCATGGTAATGTATGAAGCATCAATGTTCGCTGTTGACCATCTCAGTTGGTTAGTGCCTTCGGCTCTAGCAACCTGCGACTCTTTAGCCTGGTGGGGAGGGGAATCCTTGTGGTCATTGAAATTTGGCTTGGGAGAGAAGTGACCTTGTGGGTTGGGTGTATGGTGATCAGTGGAACAAGAGACTGCCTTCAGAATGTCTGGTGAAACAGTGGGGTTGGTTTGGTGTTGAATGGGTTCCTCTTCGTCCTCACAGGAGTCATCTAACATTCCAGGACTGTAGCCATCAGAACTCCAAGTACTCAGTAGCAATCTAATTTTCGTATGCAATAGGAAGTGCTGCACAATTGGGAGCCATCAAATTTCCATACATTGCTAATACAGAGGGTGCCATCCATAGTGGTCACTAGGTAACGATCCCTGGCCTGTAATTTGTTTCTGTCCAGGAAAATGTACACAAGTCCTCCATGTTCAATGTTGCAAGTTGGCAGTGGTTAGATCAAGGGGGCCATGCTGTTTGGTTATTAGATCTTGGTCAGACAAGAGGAGTTTGTGATTTGAAGATCGGTCGTGCTGGCAGCACATTTCCCAAGAAGATAATCTGTGGGAGTGGATGTGGGAGTTGAGGCAGGCTGTAGATACTGCAAGGGTAACTTCGGTTGCTGCACCTGTACAGCACTTTCTGCTATGGGGTTCTTGTTAGGATTCTTTGGGTGCCCTGTCTCTAGAATGATTCTGATGTTGTAGCTGCTGATCATCCAGAGATAGGGTCTGTACGAACAATGCTGGGAGGACCATCTACAGGGCGTAACTGAATACAATGTCATGGATTCACCCAACACTCGTATAAGCTGTCAGGAATGCTTTAAAACATCAGCTGCCAAGGATATGCCAATGGCATGTGGTGGCCTTGTATGAAGACTTTTCAATGGGTGCTTGTGGAGTTTGACTTAAAGTAGAACAATGGGTACAACTCTGAGTGACACTCTGGTGACAAGTTTGGGATTTGTATTTTGCCTGCAATACTTGAAACAATGCTGGGGGTCAGTCACAGCTGTGAGGCTGCCAACTTCTGTACACTTGCGGTGTTGGAACAATGCTCAACGGCATACTTGTAGTTGGTTGGTGCCTCATAGGGTAGGGTAACTTAAATGACCTCACCAGGCCAAATGGTAGTATTGGTAGAAGGGGCATGGATAACAATAGTATGATGGGCAGTGGTACTTCCAGCTGTTTGGGCCTGAGATCCATAAAGGTATGTGGTACCATCGCTAAGGATCACTTGGCAGCTGGATGGACGGAGATGTCATTAGCCTCCATGAAGGGTGTTCTACATCAAGGTTCTCTACTACTTGGCCTTCAAACTAGAATTTTCAGCTGCCACATGAGAATGACAGGCATGTTTCTCCAATAACCTTTAAGGGGGAGGAGCTATTTGGTTGGTGAGCAGATTGTAAGCTGGGAGTAACATGCATCCCAAGCATGTGACAAAGGAGTGGCTCATTGTTTTTCTAGCAGTCTATGGCTATACGAACCGGGTGACGAGGATGGAAGGTATCAATAAGGAGGATTGACAGGCCTGTATACAGATGGCTGCAGGCTTTAAACCATGATCAAGGTTACTGTACACCTTGTAGTATTCTCTATCGTAGGCACATGCTGCTGTTTCACCATTGTGCCTTAGTGATAAATTTACAATCCTCCTCTGGGAGATGATGGAATTTGCTTGGAAGATGGTTAGAGTGAGAGGGACCAGCCTGTGTGCAAAGAGGACATCATTTTGATTGATGGGATGGCCTCATTCCCCTTCTGATGAAGTTTTGGCAGGGATTGTCCTGCGGTAGTTATAGCGGAGCTCCTGTGTGCCAGCAGAGCCCTATACCTTAGATAATTAATTTTGGTTGTCACATGACTGTCCATTCATTCGTACATGTCTGTGAATCTGTACATATGTGACCTTCTTTGGGAAAACGGACACTAACGCTTTTCCGTTTATATGGTGAAACTGTTTACAATCCGTTTATACCCATTTAAATGGTTCATGCAAGCGTTTAAATGGTTTGCTTATCCGTTTAAAAAAAGTTGCATCCGTTTAACGCTTTAACAGAAACGTTTAAACGGTTTGCTTATCCATTTAAAACAATTCACATCTGTTTAACGCTTTGGCGAAAACGTTTAAACGGTTTGCTTATCCGTTTAAAAAAATTTGCATCCGGTTAACGCTTTAGCGAAAACGTTTCAAGGGTTTGCTTATCCGTTTGATGCCCTAGGGAAAACGTTTAAATGGTTTGCTTATCCGTTTAAAAAAAAAGCCAGCAGCTGTTCAAGGTAACCTTGCAAGCAGAACTATCAAGCTAACGATCGCTCGATACTCACGGAACGTAAACTGCAGGACAACGGTATTTTATTTTAGTTCCAACTTATCCATGTTTATAGAAAGTGAGTAATCGTTGTATCCTTGGACAAATGACGAAAAAAATATCTGTTTGCACAAACGGGCATCGAGAGCCGATGAAGCCATTCATTCCGACCATGATTCTGCCATTGATCTTGTTCAGAACAGTGCACTCTATCTTGAGATAATGCTGTCTTGGTTCCCGTGTCATAGTTTTAAATCGTTCGTCATAGACAATTTATTTAGCTCAAAAATTTAGGTCATTGCTTGGTGGGATTGTGAGGGGTTGCAATCTTTCAGGAGATGTTTATTCTTACCTATTCTGTAACCAGCCAGATCACACAGTCGAACGGCAGGAAGAAGATAAAAATAACGTGCGCGTGCTCATTTGATTGTGATGTCACTTCCTTGCCTGTCCCGTATTGTTATTTTGATTATCGCTCACTGATGAATCACTCACTCAATAAGTTTTTTACGACGACCTCAATCTGTTCTTGCTAATAATTCTATGGAATGGAGAGCTTGATTTGAAAGGGACCGAACACTTTGAAAACAGCGACGACCTTTGTGACCTTCTTTGGGAAACAAAAACAAAACGTGAAAACCAGGTAAAAACCTTCACCATTGAATTCAAACTCCAAGCTCAATCGATTAAAACTTTCGTTATTGTATAATTATTATCTATTGCTTCTGCTGTTTCCTTATTAAAGAAAAACAGTCTTTGTTTTGCATCAGAGGCTTTGTTATTTTAGCAATCAATTGAGAGTACAGAAACCAAACATGCAAAATTTGTTGTGAGTTTGACTGATCGATTACCGCTTAAGCTGGATTGAAAATCTGTTCGAATTCGCCCTGTTTCCTACCCGGCTTATTTTCGTCAACTGAGCAGTTAGCCGTACTTGAGGGCAAGAATAGAACTGTGGAAAGAAGGGCCACATGGAAAATAATATCCCAAAATAATTTCAGTGTACAACTTCATTTATTTCATTAGTAAACGATGGTGTATGTACAATAACTACCTACGTAAGCATCATTTAATTCTCTCACAGCTTAGGCTTGAATTTAATAGAAGGAAAAGTAAATACTTAAGCCAATTTGTTACATAGCATAGCACTGGTCAAGTTCGAAACAATGATTAACTTATGGAACTGGTGCAACTAAATCTTCAGTTCCAGGCTTGCAAAACTGTCTTATTTCACGATGTAAGTAGTTTCTGCGTTCATCACTTAATCCTTCTGGGTTGATCTCCTGCGGAAGAACAGAATCAGGTGGGATCACAGCACCATCCTTCAGTAAGGCACATGCTTGTTCCGGGGATGTCAAATATTCTCAGCAGTAAACAACACCTGGTTCATCCTTGAGACGATGAAGTTGGTTATAACCGATACCATAAAGGTGAATGAACATTTCTTTGCAGATGGAGACGGACTGAAACTGGTAGGTACACCTGGAACTTCTGCTTCTTTTTGTTCCAATGCAGTCGTTGTGGCTGAAGGCTTGAATGTTTGCTAAAATTATCAAGTCGAGCTCTCCACTTGTCAACTCAAGACAGTTATTCAGATTAAATAACACCGCTTCTTCTTTAAATTCTCTGGAGCAGGGACCTCCTTTGGAACCACGCAAACAACCACAGCCATTGAGAAGGAATTTTTTCGCTCTTTCGATCATTTCGTTCGGAGTTTCTTTTCTTTCTATAATATCAACGTCTTCCATAGTTTGTCACTTTCGTAAAATGCACACAAGCAAAAGCATCATTTGTTGTCATGGATATTATGCATTTGTAGGGGAGAAAAAAGTTATTCATATTGTAATTATTACTTAAATGTAGACGCGTGCTTCACTTTGTGTAGGAGGAGTTTTTAATAAAAGCTATTGTTTCGTAATGCCAGTTCGTCTACTTTTCTGCATGATCACCAATAACTTAGTGGGTGTAACAACTATCAAAAAATCTCAGTGATTGGAAAGCTATTCAGTTGTGGTAATCATTTGAGAGCCATCTGGCACAAGGTCACGTGAAACAAAAATGCTTAACACTCAAGTTCAACTGAACATATACTAATGAAATTCTGGCCTGGAGTCCCAGTAGGCGTACCTTACACTAATTAACTAATTCATAAATTTGACCAAAGCGCTTGTGTCATAGTGGAGCTCTTTGCTTTATTTTGATCATAAGCATCTCTCTTTTAACGGACCGAACAATAATTGAAAACTCGCGGTACTTCAAGAGCAGTTTCGAGACAACAACCTGCTGCCTATTCACTAAAGGTTCAAAGTGGAAAACTGCATAACTCGGGTTGTACTGGACGTATCTGAATAAAATTCATATTAGTGTTCACAGAATAGTCCGTAGAATACAGCGATTTTCTTTATTTTAAACGCGCGACAGAAAGCAGCGGTCTAAAGCAAGTCCGCGGTATATCAAAACTCCACCAGAGAAACAAAAAAAAAAAACTTCTACCGCTTGTGTGACAAAAGATCAATGACGGGAAAAATCTCAACTCAAGTCCCAGTGGGCGTACCGTACAGTAATTAACTTTATTAATGCTCCACTATGACACAAAATCTGTTTATTCAATGCGCTGTATATAAAAGGATGCCTATCTTAGGTTCGTTTGTTGTTCGTTTGCATCATTTGTTGTCATGGAAAGTATGCATTCGTAGGGAAGAAAAAAGTTATTCATATTGTAATTACTTAAATTTAGACGTGTGCTTCGCTTTATGTAGGAGGAGTTTTTAATAAAAGCTGTTTCGTATGCCAGTTCATCTACTTTTCTGCATGATCACCAATAACTCAGCGGGGTTAACAACTATCAAAAAATCTCAGTGATTGGAAAGCTATTCAGTTGTTGTGGTAATCATTTGAGAGCCATCTGGCACAAGGTCACACGAAACAAAAATGCTTAACACTCGAGTTCAACTGAACATATACTAATGAAATTCTGGCCTGGAGTCCCAGTAGGCATACCTTACACTAATTAACTAATTCATAAATTTGACCAAAGCGCTTGTGTCAAAGTGGAGCTCTTTGCTTTATTTTGATCATAAGCATCTCTCTTTTAACAGACCGAACAATAATTGAAAACTCTCGATGCTTCAAGAGCAGTTTCGAGACAACAACCTGCTGCCTATTCACTAAAGGTTCAAAGTGGAAAACTGCATAACTCGGGTTGTACTGGACGTATCTGAATAAAATTCATATTAGTGTTCACAGAATAGTCCGTAGAATACAGCGATTTTCTTTATTTTAAGCGCGCGACAGAAAGCAGCGGCCTAAAGCAAGTCTGCAGTATATCAAAACTCCACCAGAGAAACCAAAAAAAAAACTTCTAAAGCTTGTGTGACAAAAGATCAATGACGGGAAAAATCTCAACTCAAGTCCCAGTGGGCGTACCTTACAGTAATTAACTTTATTAATGCAAAATCTGTTTATTTAATGAGCTGTATATAAAAGGGTGCCCATCTTAGGTTCGTTACTTGCAACAATCGGAACGGTTTCAACGTAGCCCACGCTCGTGTCGCAGACTCGATAAACATGTCTCTTAGGCAACTATGCAAAGAAACTAATAAACAGCTGTCGAAAGCGTTGCTGTATTTTCCACAAGAAATGATGACTGGTATCGCCCCCACAAGGCTGATTTTAGATAAAAGCTTCCAATCCAAAGAAGGAAGCACAGTGACAGTCAACTGGTAAGGCAAGAAGATACAAGCAGAGATTGTAGCTGTGGATGGTAAGTCTTACAACCTTTCCATTGGTAACTGTTCACTCAACACATGAAGATTCTGTTCAGTAATTTTTGCATGAGCTCCTCACACATCACCAAAAATTTCAATTTTAAGCACATTTTGTGTGGTCATTAAGTTTTTACATTTATTGCTGCGTGAACTAACCCTTATTGTGTCCTTGGTTACAGATAGCGAAGAGGTTTTCAATCAAAAAGACATTGAGTGGTCGTCGAAGTTTGTGTCTGCTGCTGAACCCAGCCCGAGTTCCAACCAGTCCAACTTACCAGCCAAAAAGCAGAAAACACGCCAGCAGCCAGGGAAAACTCAAGTTGATTCAAGTGTTCATAAGGTACTTATCGTTCATTTGCACTTACAAGGTAATGAGGCTGGACTGATTTGGCTAAAAAGTTTTTTTCCTCTTTGACACCATTTAATTGTCCATTACATAATAGAAAACTTAGCTGAATCAAAGCGAATTATATTTCACTAATAGAATTGATTTGGGCTGTGTTTTGAGGAGACCTGGAGCACCCACATCTAATCTTGTCTTACCCATGGCGACTGATAGATCGCAATGCATCGAGTTTTCAACAGGTGCTCACATTTGTAAAAAATTATGGTTGTTTCTTGGTCAGTTCGCAAACTTCTGATAGCCAGTTCACAAACCTCTTATATTACGCATACTCTGAACTGTTACGTAAAATTAGTAATAAGAACTTCAGTGTAAGACGTTTATATCATCAACAGAAAATTCAGACCGAGACAGGTGTATCCAGCCTTATTTTTTTAACGTAATGATTCGATGGAACTTATTTCCCGTGAATGCGATTCCTGTTTTTAACGCACTGTTAAACTGATAATTTTTACTGAATTGAAATTTAACGTTCGACATTTAAAATAGTCTGAACCAAAAATTGGTTAAGCACAACTCACACTTTTATTATTCATGCTGGGACTACTGAGATGACTGAAAACAATACACACTTATTAATGTCGCATGCACAGCACTTAACTTAGAAGGTGGAGGCGTTGGAGGCATTGGAGGCTGTGGAGGCGTCTTCGAAACGACCGGTTACTTTTTTAAGGCATACCGTGCATGAATACCGTAAGGTCTCATCCCATGAAATAACTTCTTCCTGGGTTGATTTTCTTCGTGTGGTCTTACATTGGGGATTTCACTGTGTCTTATAACAATGCCTTCATTCCCAGGAAAGTCCAGTGACTAGTGTTGATCCGTATGATGCGTTTCTGGCGGAGCAGAAAAAGCGGGAGGCTGACTGGGAATCAAATTGAGCCAACAAGAAGGCAAAAACCATGCAGACCGCAAACAAAGATTTGGAAGAAATAAAGCAGCAATTAGCCACCAAGGAAGCTGAATGTGCAACCCTTAAAGGCCAACTCAACAGTCTTCAGTGTGCCAACGTTTCTGTTGTGGAAGCTGTGAATAATAAAGTAAAGGAAAGCTTCTGCAAGGTAAGCACACTGATCAAATGTTAAACTGCATTTTCAAAAACATATCAAGAAATGAATTTTAAGAAAGCAATGACAATGGAATGAAGTGAAGCGTGAAAGTGTGGGAATTAAAAAGATAGTTTAATGGCCGGTTTACACTGTGCGATTTGTCGTTGGAGCGCTAATCTTTATTTTGACAGCCGATTTTAAGATGCAACCTGTACCTTTAACAATTTGTTCGCATGCCCTTTATTTAGGAGGCAGTTTCATTTCAGAGTGTCTGGCCGACTTCAGAAAATCTGTTGCACTGCAACAGATTTTTTTAATTGGACCAATTTTCATTTCCATGAATCGGTCCTTCACCGGCTGTCAAAATCCAGGTAAGATTTCTGCTCCAAAGCCATCGGGCCGACAAATCCTACCATGTAAAGCAGCCTTAAGATTGACATGGTGTAACTGTTGAGTCAAAGAGGGTTGTTCTCTCTGAATATGAATAGCCTCTTTTGAGTTGAAAACTGGTAAACTTGTGATCTAAAACACGAAAATAATCTGCAGAAGACGAAGCGTGACAATGTTCAGAATTCTGCAGATGTTTGAAAAAGTGAGAGGCCCTATCACTGGTGGCCAGAAAGCATGCTTTAAGGTCAGTACTATTGCCTCCGAATTGTAGTCAATCTGTGGTACTAATGCATATTATATTTCGACAGATGATGGAGACATTGGGGGACACACTGTCAGCAATGGAGGACAACATGTCCCTACGACTAAGCAAGATTGAGCACCGCCTGGATTCATTAGAAAAAGTGGTAAGTTGTTGTTCTTTCATGGGATTTGCATAAGCTTGTCGTAAAATGGATTTTTTAAAAGAATCGCATCTGGATACGGAGCATCTTTGCTTTCTCACCCGAACGGGTCATACTGAATTGGACTGGCAACTGAAAACCTACATGTTTACTTCAGAAACGGCTCCATTTAAGAGGCACTGTCACGATATGTTTGCTTAAAACTGTTAAATTCATGAAATAGTTCCTAAATTTATGTAATAACAACTTAATTTCGACGATTTTCGAGCCTAACTTGAACTTTTGAAAAACTGACAGCCTGACGCTTTTTCAAAAATCCATATCGCAATCCGTTTCCATCCTCGCCATCGTTAGCTGTCCTCACTTCCGAATGGGTATTAATCATTTATCGGGGCTGCTCTACAAAATAAAACCATTATTGTTCAGCTTCCAATGATTGATATATGTTTTTGAGATTTCCAAACTCATGCTAAAAATGGTGACAGTGTCCCTTTAATGAGGGGGACCAAAGTGGCCCTGTATTCTGTAGTCGCTCCACCATTGGTCCGAAACTAATGAGAAAATATTTCCTACTTTCCAGTTCACTGATCCAGTAATGAATTTTGATGCACTTCCTCCGAACGATAACCTGCCGACCATCGACCACGAGGCTTTGGCATCCCTCAGCAATGACCCCATGGAACAGTGAACCACTGCCTTCAACCCCACTAGTGCCTACAACACCTGAAATGCTGACACTACCGTCATCCAGTTCTCAGGACGACACAGAAGTTGGTGAAGACGTCATCCGCTCATTAGTAACGCCGAGCAAATCGACAGGGGTGCGAGAAGTGTTAGAGAAGGAAAAAGAGAGGCACCGGTGTGCCCTTAAGCTTCTGCCTTTCTTTTTTACCTTGGAAGAGCTGAGTAACAGCAACACTGAGGGAACACAACAAACGGCGGCTTGATGTTACAAAACTTCAAGCGTTAAAGGTGCTAGTTTTCAGCCGATTTCCCCTTGAATCTACCACGGAAAAGGACAAAGCATGGAAATCAATCAAGGGCAAAATTAATTCTAAGTGTCGCCTTAGTAAACACATAAGTAAGCATGCCGGAGAAAGGGAAAATTAAGAAATTAAAGTTTGTCACTTAATTTTGCGACTATTTTGTAACCATGGTAGACGTCGCTTAGACTTCAAAATTGTTTTCTTTCGTTTAGTGTAGTGTAAATAAAGTTGAAATGACTTTATGCTATCTTCTATTTATCGGAATGTGTTCGGCGCAATTCAGCCGCAGTGAGCTAGCACAGCCTGTTAATACCGGGTGTCACGAAAAACTCAGACCCCGAAAACTCAGACCCACCTTGAAAGTTTTATGGTCACGCAATGTTCATAGGTAACAGCCAGAAAGGAGCGAGACATTTATCTTCTCCGGTTTATCGCTGTCGCGTCCGGTGGATACAAAACTGACTACAATTTGAACAACATTATAGTGACTCTTCTGTCCATTTCTTCGGTAAAAAATTTACCAGCAAATGTCATCAAAGTTTGGGCTGCTATTTTAAACCTCTCTAAGTTTTCACCGTTTGATCGACGCCACAGTGTTAAACCGGAGAAGATAAACATCTTGCGCCTGGGCTATGAATTTAAGCTAGCAGGAATCTGGTGAATAGCTGCAAGGACGCGGATACTGCTGTCAAGTTTTTTATTGTGGCGCATTCCGTTTCGATAGCTATGGTTGAAACAAAAAGGCCCAAAATTTGTAATCTTGAAACTTCAAAATTTCTTTAGAAAGCAAATCATTTCTCGCGTATTGCGTTATTTGACCCTGACGCATCTCGGCTTCTGACAAGGTCATGGCATTTGCAGTTCATTGCGTATGCAAATTTGTTTCATGCAACTTCAAACCGAAACAACAATGAACAAAGAAGGAGATTGTGATTAAAACTGCAGTCTCAATTTGCGATGGTTATTATTACAGGTTTCGTGACAGTATAAAAAGTTAGTTGCGCCTGTTGAACGCATGTATTGAAAAATTTTCTTGTCAACAACGTTACATATAATTTGCTTCCAGAGGTTACGGTTTTTGTTATTTTAGCGTTTCTTGAACTAGCCGTTCAGGTTGAGATATTGGCAGCGAAACTGTTCTTGGTAAATTGCGCTTAAATCAACAAAATAATGTCAGGGCAGAGAATCAACATAAAGTCGCACGAAAGCAGCGAAAGTTTACCCAGAAATAGAATGCACAAACGAGAAAGCGAGCAAACAAATGAATTTCGAAGTAACCCGACTAAAGTTCATCAGATACGACAGTACTTTTTTCGTTCGCAGAATGTATCTTTAACAATCTACAGTTTTTATGCTCCTTTGTTGCATTCAAAGATATCTGTTTAACATTGTAAGACTGCTAGTTTTTCCTGAAACGATCTCGCCGACTCAACCGTTCAACTGTTTAAGCTGTCCGTTTGTGAACTTTGGTAAACTGTTCAATCATTTAAGCTGTCCGTTTGTGGACTTTGGTTAACCATTTAACGGTTCAAGCTATCCGTTTTTGGACTTTGGTCAACCATTTAACGGTTCAAGCTAACCGTTTGTTTTTTTGGTTGACTGTCTAATGCTTTAAGCTATCTGTTTTCTGACTTTGGTCAACTGTTTAAAATTTTTGCTATCCGTTTAAACGGTTATGGAAACCATTTAAACGCTTGAGTTAGCCATTTAGTATCCATTTAAAACTGTTTTTCTTGACCGTTTAACGAAAAAGCGTTAGTGTCCGTTTTCCCAAAGAGGGTCACATATGTCGTATGCCACACTCATGTGTGAGCTAAGCCCAATATCTTGAAAAATATGAGAGTAGCACCTTTACCATAGATACATCTTTGATATTGGACATTCATGTTATGGCTTATTGGTAGTTGTCAAAACAAGATATCTGGTGACCAGTATCACATGACCGTATTGTGGGTTCATGTTTTAGAGCTGATCAAGATCGCGTGTGTTGTTGAAGTTTCCCCCTGCCAAGATACTGGTTTTTGATTGGATTGGGGGGCTTAAGCCTGGCTATTACTCTGAGGGATAATAGCATATTGAGCAGAAATCTGGGAACAGATTGTTTATTGTGAAACACAACAGGTGATTTGATTGAATGTCAAAGGAAATGTCATCAAACACAAAAGAGACGTGATGCTTTAGAGCTGTGTCAACTAATATTTTAAGTGTTATTTTAAAGTACCTTTGCGGCCTGCCTGGTGGTTGAGAGGCATCATAAAGCCTTGATAAACCCGTAAGTCATCAACACATTTTAAAGAAGCAAAATGTGTTCTGAAATTCGCATGTAGCTGATATAAGCCATGCATTGCAATCACACCAGCATGCAATCACCAGCATGCATTGCAATCACACTCTGGGAACGTTTCATGTACTTGTAACTGTTACAACAATTTAAGTAAAGGAAATGGATTTTTTGGATATTCACTTGTATTCTTCACAATCTACGGGTATATTACGAACTCACGAAGTGACCAGCTCCCAGATGGCTTGATAGCTTAGTTGGTAGAGCACTGCACCAGTATCGCAGAGGTCATGGGCTCGAATCCCGTTCAGGCCTGAATTTTTTTTCATGCTTTTATTTCACAACTGCTTAAGTTGTGTGCATAAATACGATGATCAATCATGTCTTCATATCTTTCTTCACAGTTCAAATATATGATATTTCATATATTTACTTGTATCAAATACAAGTCTTAACCAATTGAAGTTCTACTTGGTAGCCATTTATACATGCAACAAATTGTATATTAATAAAACTTTTCTTTGTGCCGATCTAGTTCTGACAAGGATCTAGCTAAAGCTGCATGCTCACCTCAAGCAATGCTTGGCTCCTTCCATTTCTTGTGGTAGTAAAATTACACTAGCAGCATATTAACACGTGTTTTCAGTGAAATCACTTCATTTTAAAAATTATCTCTTGAAGAACATCAAAACCCTTTCTGCACAAACATGTTGCCATTGCATATTGCAAAGACTGAAGTTACAGTAAGCTGCTAGTAACATTATTTACAGACACTGAACAAGATTGTTTCTAGCAAATGGAGAGAATTTTGAAGGAGTTGATCTTTTCCTGACGCTAATACAGTACATGAAGACACAAGGGTTTCCCGCTTCCAAAGAAACAGTGGAGTTCTTATTTCTTGATGTCAATGGCATAAAACTTTATATGTTTATTCAGAGTGGACCAATCAAAGTGAACTTCCCATATTATCTTAAAGGACTTCAAGATCAGATTTCAAGTTGTGTTGTCACAAAATTGTGAAACAGTTTTTACCCATTCACTGGTCTCTACTAGTATCAACACCCAAAACAGTTAGCTGGTAACTTTTGGGCCTAACTGAAAATGCCAAGGAGTTCACATTACAGGAAATTTGAAGTACGTTGTACGGTATGTTGGAGTAGATGCAGACTTGTGGCACAGCATGATATATCTTGGGAGTTTTTCGTTGCACGCAATGTCAGCACTGCGAGACCCCTAGTGAAAACCGAAAACTGAACAAAAATGCAACCCAGGAGAGAATAAGCTTGTTGAAATGAATATTGTGATGCAAAAGAAGGATCCTGTTATATTTTAGTTTTTTAATTTAGCATACTTTTATGGTACGAGGACGTGTCATGCTGATCAGCAAGATTATGGCCAATGTAACAAGGCCTGACAAATGTCATGTCTGAATTTTATGTGTTTGTAAAACGAAGTTAGCCAGAATTACAATGATAAAACAGCCTGACAAATGTCTCAGTAATGCCGCGTAAGCGAATAAATTTGTTTTGTACTCTATCATGCTAGTTCAAGCCATAAATAGGCTTTACAATAAACAGGCCAGGCAGTGGTCTCATCCAGTCACACTAGGAGACAACATCCTTGTCTTGCTGTCTCTTGCTCAGTTCTTACAAAAATAACATTATGACCTGAATCAGGCCACAATCTCAATCAGTCAGGCCACAAATGTTTTGTATGGGCATGGCTTTAGTGAGTACTATTTAAATTATTAATTTTTTTCTGTTTCTGTTTACATGCTTTTTGAAGGTTTTTCTATTGTTTCTCTTTTATTTTGTGGAAAGGTTATTTTCACTAGCCACATTATTATTGAACAGTGTTAAGCTTGATTATTTCTTGTTTGTTTATATAAAGGACATCCATGTCCATGAATGTCATGAAGATGATAACATTCACACCATTGAAGACCTTTTTCCTATTGGAAGTCAATGCTTCATGTTAGCATCGCCATATTATGGTGCTTCAGGTGAAGTGATAGAGATTGATGTTAAGCAGTCCCGTGTTAGAGTTCAGCTTCAAGTGCCAACTGAACCTGATATATCGTCTGTCATTGATCAACATCAGGTAGGTTGTTTCTTATAACTAATATTTAAATACATCAACAAATACTTATGTTACACTGCTTTTGACTTAGATTTTTATGGAAAATTTATTAAATTCTTCCATGAAATTTGCATTGGTTGCCAATGAGAGGAATGAGAGGATTCCAACTCACAAAACCTCTCATGTAGGATGAAAAGACCCAACTCACAGAACATTTGAATTGGATATGGATATGTGAGGAACATTCTTCACCAGACCTGCCTTTTAGGAAATTTTTTGCACTCACAAAACCTCCCAATTAGCCTAATTGGGAGGTTTTGTGAGTGCAAAAAATTTTTGTGAGTTGGGTCCTTCAAATATCCTTCCGGGAAGGATATTTGAAGGACCCAACTCACAAAAATTCTCAATGGGGAAAGATATTACAGGAACCTATTGTGTGATTTTTTTTTTTGATGTGTTTATTTAGGCCATGTCACTTCATTACCTGCCAGCATATGTTGTAGCGAAAAAGCTTGGTATTTCTGCAAACTTGCTATCAAGAATAACTGGCAGTTTTCTTATCGAGCCAGGATCCAGTACTGAGTAAGTGACCAGCTGCAACTCATAACAGTGATTGGGTGATTCCAGAAAATATTCATACACATCCACGGAAGGCTTCCATATTTTAACCCCACTTCGGAAATTCCAAAATGCTCTCCCCCAATTTTGCTTAAACCCTCTGGAATTCCTTGTTTTACTCCCTATGACTTCCCATGAAAGAGGCTTTACTCTTACATCTTCCCAGAAGTTTTGCTTGAAGATTTTCAGTCAAACAAATGTCTGCATGGCTTGAAATTGTGGCTGACACCATCGCATGCATTCATGACTAAATGTTTGGCGACTGAAACTTCCTCCTCCTCCCTCACAATTTTGTGACTAGTTTGTGACTAGACTACTGAAGATTGTCTTTTTGTCCTAATTACATGTACTTTAGAAATTTGAATACCACAGGCAAATCCTGCCTAATGTACCTTCAACATTACAAATGATATTCACTCAATCAAATGCCATTACAGCTTTTTTTTATAAATATGTATCACTGTTCATCCATGTTTTGCATTTGCTTGCAAAGAAATGTGGCTGGTCGTTGTCGTGCATGCTCATTGGGAATTATTAATCTGTCAAAAAATCCATCAACTTTATGGCCTCTGGAGCTTGATGTACAACCATGTTTTATCGTTTTTCTTCTGTAAATGAATGCAAATACATGTATGATCAATCAATGCTTGTCTTTTACAGTATCCTGCTTTCCATGTTGGTCAGCAGTGTTGTCAGTTCATTGGTGCTTTCACATGTTGGAGATCCTAGATCTGAAAAAAAAGAAAACATGCCTTGGGAATTACAATCATAAGAACCCCTGTGCCTTGGGATTTCCAGATCAAAGAATTCCCCCTTGCCCTCAGATTTCCAAAAAGCCATCCTTGGTAGAAGTGTGAATATTTTCTCAAATCGCCCATTTGAAGTTTTTATTTTTTATTTGACAACAACAACAATGAACCAACCAAGCACGTATTTGTCAAAAAAAGAAAGAAAATTAACTTAACCCACGACACCCTCAGCTTTTTGGCAAAACTGTATTTTTTAGATGGAAATGAGCTAAATTAGCTTAATATACTCCAAAAGGTATTTGGAAAATGAAAGCATGCCTTTCTTTCCACTAGCATCAAATTTTATGACCGTTTTGCTCAGGCCAGTGCACAAATCCAAATCCATTCTTGTTTTTTTTTTCCCCTTTCCTTTTTCTCCTTTTCTCATCCTTTTGCTGCAGTTGTTGACCTTCTGCTGGGCTTGCTTCCACCTCAACACTTACCGAGAAAAAGCATCATTGAGACAGGAAATTCTTACCACGGGGTAGCCACATTTTATATTAAGTCAGCTTAGGGACAGGGTTTTTATTCCATTTTAAGACAATTATTTTTAGACTGGGTACTGTTAATGTCGAGTATTTACTTATTCAGTTAGTTTTTAAATCATTTTCTTATATTGGTTTAATATTAGATATTCATAGATATTTTGGTCTTAAAATATTTATAATAAGTCTTTTGTAATTCTTAATCGAGGGGCACAGGTTTATTATTAAGTGTAAACCCTCTCTAAATAAAGTTTGACTGATTGATTGATTGATTGTACATGTACCAGTAGTTGAGGGAAATTTTCTTCCAAGTTTTCAGCATTTTTGTGCATATTTCATGCTCATTTTACCCAGTCTGTTTGATCTGGGTCTTGTTGGAAAGATCATTTCCTCCTGCAGAACGTGAGTATGAGTGACGCCAATTTTGGTTAAAGGTGATAACGTCAGAAGTGAAGCAAAGGCCATTGCTCATCACAACAGTTTACAGCTGATGCCATGTTTTCACGAGAGGTTTACTACAGTTACTGCTTATGGAGGTTTCGTAACTAAAACGCAGTTATTAGAGAAGCTGTTTACACGGAACTAATTAACTAGAGTAGGCCACATACAATGGATGGTTTGAGGTTTTCTCAGAAAGCAAGGAGAGCAAGTCCTGCAATGTTGCATAGAAGCTACCGGAAAGTTATAAGATTTCTGACTTTACTCCAATGCCGAACACAGGTTGTTGTCAATTTGCAGGTGGTGATGTCGAGACTAACTATCCGTAAATGTAAAGCTTTTCAGATGATAAGTGGAAGGAAAATTTTGATCCTCTTCCTGCAAAAAACCTGAAACGGCCTCTGCCATGGAGCCTGGGCTACGTAAAGGTTTACCAGTGCTTCTTCTTATTTGGGGCCACTTTAAATTCTAACATTTGCTTTTCTTTTCCATAGACCTCAATTATGATTTTTTTCTCTCTCTCTTTGTGGAAGGTCTTCTTCTAGTTGCGCCTGCCTGTACACTGCTACTAAGCTACTGAGCTTCTAACAGAAAGGAAACACTTACAGTACTTGACGATGAAAGGGAAACAGCAGTCCGGGATTTCTTTGACCAAACATGATTTAATTTAGCTTTTTTTGCCTATTGACTTGAAACCTACTTATATTAGGAGGAATTTCTCTTCTTTATGAGCTGGGCGCGTGAACCCTTGCTGCCAAGATAATGTCTGCTTTTCCTCTGTTACTGTCGATTACTGAGCTAAACCATGCCTGATGAGCATTAAACTGTCGACAAACCTAGGTTGGCTTACTTTTGATTTTGCCGCCATTTACCGAGGTTTGCTACTGTGTTAACACCATTAAAAAATCACTTTAGTAAAGTTAAAACAAAACCAAGGTAAACATTTCTCGTGAAAACACGGACTGAGACAGACACTAAGGGGTTAATTAGCCAAAAAAAATAGTCAGAATAGTAATACTAAACAAGCTGAGTAGTCACATAAATTTCATCATACCTGTCCTAGCAGTGTTTTAATGTGTTAGAAGCAGTTCAGGGTCTCTGTAGGAAAGTTTTTGTGTTTTAGTCTTGCAACATAACAGCTACAAATAGGCATTGGCAGCACTTGATTGATCACCTTATAAAAGATTACGCAGTGAGCAGCCAAGACAATTGCACCATAATTTAAGGGTTTTGTGCAAAAAGGGCGCATATCGCTTTTTGGGCTGATTTTCATTTTTTCAGAATCAAGCTAATATTTGGCAGACTGAATTGTTTTGACATGAAAAGCATTGTTCCATAACTGTTTTTGTTGATTTGCACTTCATTTTCAAGAAATAACGTATGCAAAAAACTCAGTTTTCCAAGGGCATCTTTTGGAGATCTTTTGGAGATCTTTGTTGTACGAAAAACAAAAGAAACCTTTTGTTTTGGTAAATGATGCAGTCACCGAAACGTGGCATTTGCCGCTAGTTGTTTGAACCGATACAAGTTTTATTATTTGTATAATTACGCTAATCTCTTACTGTTGCTTTATTAGCGCAAGCGAATAAAGTGCTGATCAGGCCAGACTCGAGTTTGTTTTGTTCTGACACCGGTTCGATACAAGGTCAGTCGATTTTTGTTCCCGGTCAATTTCTCTAGTTCTTTCAAATGTAAAAACATGTATTTAAAACAAACACGTGTTGTCGAAGCTGCTAAAAGTAATCGTTTAAATTAGCATCACATTGAAATCCATTTGAAGGATTTGCTCTAAAAGATGTCTGAGTTTTTTTTCAGACATTGTCTCTTGAAAACGAAGCGCAAATCAACAAAAATAATTACTCAATGATGCTTTTCATGTCAAAACAAGTCAGTCTGCCAAAAATTAGCTCGATTCTGCGAAAAATAAAAATCAGGCTAAAGAGTGATACACGTCCTTTTTGCATGAAAGCCTTCAATTATATGTTTATTTAAGATGTAGAATTATCCTCACATTTTGATTGGTTCTTACTTATGATCTATTGTGTGGTTCCAGAAAATATCCATACTCCCAGCGGAAGGGATTGGTAATTCCAGTGCGGTGGGGTGTGAAAGGCCCAGGGAATTCTGGAGAGGGTGAGGGGAGGGGGGGGGGTTGGGGTGTTGGGGGTAATTTTTTTTTTCAAACTGGATCCATAATTCCCATCATAATGCTCAATTTTTATATTTTGCATTTAGCTTCCCAAGCTGGGGAAGGAAAATTAATAGCACAAAATGAATGTTCATTGTGGTTTATGGGCTTGATTTCTATTGCCACACAAGCGAGCAGCTGGTGAGTGAAGCCCATGTTTGTGAAAGTAGACGAGTAAATACTGTAAACTTCAAGGTTCCTGAGACATTTTGACAGCACTGAGAGGAATTAATATATATATGTTAATCTAGTCACGTGCGGAGTCATGTTATCGGTAATCAGATATCCATGTTGTGTAATGTAGGATTTCAATTCATTCTTCGTGATTATTAAAGCATGTAGATCTACAGTTCGCTTCACCCTGATTTGTTACATTGGTGACGAGGATGGAATGGCAACCTACGGGAACGTGGGGGAATTTAAGGAGTCAGAGGAATTGCGGACTCAATACACAGAAAGACTCAAGCAGTACTTCGCCGCAAACAAAATTAAAGATGAGAAGAAACAAAGAGCTATCCTGTTAAGCAATTGTGGAAGCAAAACATGCGGGTTAATTCGCGATTTGTTACAACCCCAGAAACTGGGCGATGCAGGTTTAAAAGAGATCTTACATGTAGAAAAGCTGGAAAGCCATTTTTGCCGAAGCCAGGTGTTATCGTCGAGCAATTCAAATTCCATAGCAGGAGTCGCCTCGAAGGGGAGATGTTGCAGAGTTCGTCGCAGGACTCAGAAGGTTTTCAGAGCATTGCCAGTTCAGAGCAACACTCAAAGATATGTGCGAGATCGGCTCGTTTGTGGAATCAGCAATGATCACATTGAATGACGTCTGTTGGCCAAATGGGAGTTCACATTCAACAAGGCGGTAGAAATCACTACAGCAACCGAAATGGCTTCAAAGAATCTAATCAATATCGGCGGGAAGACGTCCAGCAGTGACAACAATCTCAACAAGGTTGAAGAAGAATCTAAACCTCCACATTTTCATCTAAAATGGGAGTGCTATCACTGCAGTAGGAACCATGATCCCTCACGCTGCAAATACAAAAATGAAGTGTGTTACAAATGTCAAAAGAAAGGCCACGTGGCTAAAGTATGTCGAGGAAAGAAGAAACCTCAAGAGCAAGACAAACGTGGGTGCTGGCCAGATAAACAAAGGACGCATTTTGTGGAAGAAAGCGCCGATCAAGATGACGTCTATGCCATGTATCATTTGTCCAGTAATCAAAAGAAATCGTTCAAAGTGGATCTGGAACTTTGTGGATGGAAAACCACGACGGAAATCGACACGGGTGCTTTGAAGACGATATTAACTGAAGCAACATACGGAAGATTGCAAGATGCATTAGGTCCACTCCAGACAACAAAAGTGGTTCTAAGCACGTATGCAGGAGAAAAGATTTCAGTACTAGGAGCAGTTATGGTTCCATTAAAATATGAAAGCCACCAAAAGAAATTAAACGCTCTCATTGTCAAAGGTGGCCGGCCAAACCTACTTGGTCGAGATTGGCTTGAAGAAATTCGCTTGGATTGGGAAACAATCTTTCAGACAGCCAGTGATAACCCCCAATCGGCACTTCAAGATGTGCTTTCAAAATACCAAGATGTATTTGCTGAAGGATTGGGCATGCTAAAAGGTGTAAAGGCGAAGATCTACGTGGATCAAGACACAGAACCAAAATACACCAAAGCCAGAGCAGTACCTTACGTATTGAGAACCAATGTCGAACTTGAACTCAGAAGATTAGAGCATGAAGGAATTATATCTCTGGTGGAATTCTCAGAATGGGCGGCGTCCATTGTACAGTGTACCTGTGGCAAAACCAAATGGGAATGTGAGGATCTGTGGAGACTATAAACTAACAGTAAATCAAGTGTCCAAACTGAACAATTATCCAATACCAAAAACAGAGGATCTTTTGGCTACCCTGGGAGGTGGTAAGAAATTTACCAAGCTGGACATGTCGCAAGCATATCAGCAGATGACTCTAGATGAGGAGTCTTGGAAGTTTACCACCATAAACACCCATAAAGGGATATTTCAGTGCAATAGACTGCCTTTTGGAGTGTCCTCTGCACCTGGTATTTTTCAGAGTACAATGGAAAACCTCTTGCAAGGTATTCCTCAGGTCATTGTGCGAATGGATGGCATTCTCATCAGCGGAAAGGGGTCGACAATCACATTGCCAATTTAGAAGCAGTACTCAAGAAGCTGTCAGAAGCTGTCAGAAGCTGGACTGCGGCTGTGAAAAGAAAAGTGTTTCTTCATGGTGTCAGACGTTACCTATTGTGGTTATGAGATCAATGGTCATGGTGTCAAGCCAGTAGAAGTTAAGTTGGAAGCCATAGAGAATGCCCCAGTGCCTGAGAATGTTACACAGCTGCATGCATTTCTGGGAATACTAAATTATTATCACTGTTCCCTACCAGACATCGCTACAGTACTAGAACCCCTCCACAAGCTTCGTAGACAAGGTACAAAGTGGTGTTGGAAGACCGAGCAGCAGGTGGCTTTTGACAAATCCAAGAAACTACTCCAGTCTGCAAACCACCTGGTACATTTCCAGCCAGATCTGGAACTAATCTTGGCGAGTGATGCCTCAGATTATGGAGTAGGGGCAGTACTCTCCCACCGGATGGCAGATGGAAAAGAGCACCCAATTGGTTGTCTCAAAATCACTGAACAAGAGTCTTTGGCCATTATTTTCGGAGTGAAGAAGTTTAATCAGTTCTTGTACGGTCACAAGTTCACCATACAGACTGATCACAAGCCGCTGGAAGAGCTCTTTAACCAGAAGAAAGGAGTACCCCAACAAGCCTCTCCAAGAGTTCAGCGCGTGGGCCCTCACCTTGGCAGCATATGAGTACAAGATTGCCTATAAAACAGGGACCACAAATGCCAATGCGGATGCATTAAGTCGACTCCCCTTGTCCAAGATGCCTTTGTAGGTAAAGGACCAGTAAATTTCTTTTTGTTAAGAATCATTCCTTTGCACTTTTTAGGGTGCAGTATTAAAGATTTTTGCTTACACCAAGTAATTAACTCCTCAAGGGCCTTTTTGACAGCCTCATGTACTGAATCACCCAATACACTCCCCTGTGGGATACAGGCTGTTACCTTTGCATTGTCTGAGGGTGAGCCCTTCAGTATACTGCATTCTATCTGTTAAATAGTCCTGCTTCCATGCCAATAAATTTCCTGAGATCCCAAACTAGAACTGTAACTTTGTGATCAGGGTTGAGTGACACACTATCGAAAGCCTTTTGAAAGTCCACAAAGGTGACTGTAACAACACAATTAGCATTAAGAACAAGTCTCCATGTCTCTGTAAGATGTATCAATAATAATACAGTAGAGTATTCTTTGCGATATGCCCATTGATTGTCGGTGACAAGGCTCTCATTTACCCTATACACATGTGAGATGACAGTGTCAAAAACACATGACTCCAGTATCTTACTGGGCACACTCGGGAGAGAGAGAGGCTGATATAGTTGCCTTTCTCTAACTCGTCATCTTGCTTGAAAATTGGACTATGGCAGGCTAGTGTTGAAAACTTTGCACTTTTCTATGCTTTGGGTGTATAAGCCATGAAGTGGCTGGACCTGCGAGCTTCAGCAATTTCGGTGAAATAGTGTCAGGACCTGTTGATTTCTCTGAATTCAGAGAGTCCATTGTCTCCCTGATTACATCAGTAGGCATTTCTGTTGGATCTGAGGAGCCAGAGCAGGGTTATGTGGTGTTGTAACTCAAGGCTAGGCGTAGCCTGCTTCCAAACGTTTGCCCACAGAAGCAAAAAACTCATTCATGAGGTTTTTGCTTTCTCACTTATGTTCCACTGCAATACTATTATCATCCTGTCTTAGCTGTCCAATAGGTTTCCCGAACTTTGGTTTTGTTGCTTGAAAATTGAAAAAATGGTGTCAAATGGCAGTGTTGATTTGAATATTTTGCTGGCCATGTTATCTATTCGTGGATATTTTTTGATGCTTGACAGGTTTTTCTTCCTCGCTCTCCACTGAGACCTGTCAGGAGATTGCTTGGTGCATAGACACGTCATTTGCTTAGAGGGAAATTTGACTGATTGGGTACTTGTGAAAGTCACTGAAAACAGAAAACTGAACAGAAAAACATTGCCGTCCTCAAGCTTTTGTGCTTTTTTTCATTTGTAGGTAATTGTTCTGTAGCAAAGTTCAAAGGGTCAACAATACAGATACACATTTTAGACACACTATTACATTGATTACAATGTAAGGGAGAAAAATTCAATTTTTTATTCAGTTTTACTGTCAATTTTGTTTTTGTTGAGCTAGAAATGTTTTTCCTGCCGGCTGAGCTTGCAAAAGAGGCAGGAAACGAAGTTCTCTCACACTGAATGGGGGACCTGGTTATGAGTCAAGATGTCAGTTTCACCCTTGGTCACATGATTCAGTTTTTCTCTTCTTGCCAGACAGTGCCCACCCCTTAGCGAGTTCTTGCCTAAAGTTTATAAAAGTGTATCAACATTTGGGTGGTTTTTTCCTGTTGTTGGCTCCAATTCTGTTATCATTGTGATGTTCACAGAAATGTCAATAAAGTGTTGTTAGATTGTCGTGTGGCAGACAAATGGTATTCAGTGTGTGAGAACTAAAATGGAAAGTTAAAATGTGAAAACCAAACAAGAAAAGAATTGTTATCATTTTGATCTTAAGACCAAGCTCAGTGTCGTGGTAAAGGGCAGGATAACTGCAATGACTATGGATTGAAGATTCTTTTCTTCAGTCAGTACATGTTTAGTGTAAGCTATTTTTATCGCAGATGGAAGAAATCTGGAAATTATGATTCCTATCAGTCATTATGTTCTGTCTTGTGAAACCAATATATCTTGTTTGAATATAGCCAGACTGTACTTGTTTACACTGGCAAAGTTTGTGATGCTGAATATGTATGTGAAGCGAGGGCAATACGTTAAACCATTCCAGTGTCCCACATACAGAATAAAAGAGGATAAGAATCATAATAGTGGCGCCTCTACATGCCAAAGGTGCACAAGTGGAACCCCATACCTTAGAAAATCTGGTAACCCATCGATCTAAAAAAATTTGGTTGTCACGTGATTGTCCATATGTACACTAATACCTTGACAAATAAGAGTAGCGCCATTACCATGGCCACACCTTTGATTTGGGCATCTATTTTATGGTTAATTAAAAGCTATCAAAACAAGGTGTCTGCTGACCAGTATCACATGACCATATCATGGGCTCAGGTTTAGAGCTCATTGAGGTCGCGTGTTTTTTTGAAGTTGACTGCTGACCAAGGACTTTTTTTTTTTAAATTGGATTGCAGGCTCAAGTCAAGTTATTACTCCGGGGGAGAAGGAGGGAGTACGTGAAAAGGCACAATTTTGGTGCAAATTAACCCCCAGTGAATTGTTGACTTTTCCCCGGACATATCCCTTGCACAATCATCTCATCAGTTTACTACAACTTAACTGGAAAAAATAGCGAAACCACATGCTGAACAATTACATGCTCACAATTGATCATTTTTAGAGCAGAGTGCACTATTGGGATGGTTTAGGGGGTTGCTGCTCGCTAAGGCACTAAGCAGTAAGGTGTAAACTTAAATGTTTGTGTAATTAATTACTTTCAATTAATCAATTAGCCTTGCGGGAAGGAGAGCTGGGTGGGGTAGGTACCCAAGCACATTCCACAAAACGTGTCGTACTTACGTTGCTTTCTTTAATAACATGACAAATATATATATGGTTTTGCAAATCTCATGCTATCCTTGTGGTGCCATTCTCTTAAGAACAAAAGCAATTTACTCCAAACGCATGCGCAAATTAGTTAGTGTCAAAGTCAACTATATGTTAGGTAAAAGATACATTTCATACGGGACTACCCACGAATGTTGAGTGTTTTCCCTTGTGGTAGAACATAACATGTAAGACGCATGCGTTCTAACATTGCTAGTGTGATCAACTCCATTCTCGAGTTCAGAGGCACGCTTTTTTTATTTTTTGTAATGAGTGATATCGCACTCTCGTTTTGGCTGGGGATAGCAGTTATATTTGAGGCAACGTCAGTTCTCCTTTTTTAGTGCAAAGAACTCTACTGTGACTGCGTATCCTCTGGAATCTTCCCTAGCTCGATTCAAGAAATGTCATCTGCTGTTCTATAACTATTGTGTGTTTGCCAGGGTTGAAACAGAGAATGGGAACATTTTGCTTCTCCTTAGCAGCTTGTTTGTTTCCTCTACTATGAAAGAGAGTCCAAAGTTCATATTCAGCTGAAACTTTCCCCAGTTAGTTACAGGTAGAACTAGTAAATTTGTGACAAAAGAAACTTCGTTATTACTGCCGCAGATTCTATGGCACTTACTGAAATCTCCAATTAATTTCATCAGTCAATGAGGTGACTCGCTCACCGATGTGGGACATAATTTCGGTCAAGTAAAGATCTCTACCTTCAATACTTCTCGTTGAAATGCTCCTCAGTTGTATTACTCAATAGCATTGTGTATTGGTTTGATGTGGTTTTATTGTTCACACCAACTTGGCTAGCAAAAGAATTAGAATGCACTATTCCGTGATTGGACATGACTATTTGATAATTAGATTAGGTCTTGTTTATCGGTGAAATGAAAATTTACATTTTGAGTAAAACAAAATCGTTCCTCTCTGACTTTTCAAAAAGGCCTAGTTGACTACCAAGGGAGAGAACACCAGGGGTGAGGCCCTGTGTGACTACTGCATCAGAGCCGTAAATTACACTCTGCACTATCTGAGATTCTCTCACTAGTTTGAGTTTCTGATCCAAGAAACAAATCCTCCTTTTTCTTTATGTTTTTTTGCAATCAGGAGCTCCGCTTTTACGCTTGGCTAAATCTACATATGCCAATGTATGTATTAATTATGATCATAATTTACTATGAATTCTATGAACAGGCACTGACCTCCACCCATTGCTCAGGCTAATGTTGATTTGCATATCGAATTTGTGTTTTAAATATTGGATGTGTTTGCTTGGGGGCTCAAATTTATCGGATACAGTACAATGCTCACTCCTACACTCCAAACTCAAATCCTCTGTCTGTATTAACCAGTTGCAAATCAAACATCTGCACATTGGCAAAACAGATGGCGGATTGCTGAATGACATTGTTTTCATTTAGCTAGTTCCCAGTGCACTTCGGTTTGAAGGGATAAATCTTAACATCCTCTCATCCTTGGTTTCTTTGTGCTGACATAAAGCGCTGATGTACGATGTCATCACTTAAAAAATGTTAATGATGTTGTCTATACCTCTATTCTCCAATAGATCATAAGTAAGAACCAAAATGAGAGAACAATTTCACTTAACATACAACTGTTTTTTGCTAGATGGGGTAGGTGATCACCACACTTGGAACTACCCTTCAATTGTATGAGTGTTCTAGTTTAGGTGGTCAATTTTATGATCCATGTACTGACCGCTCAAAAACCACTTTTAATTAGCATTTGTTTGGAAAGTTTAATGAGGTACTTGTTGCTGAAAAAGAATTTTAATGTCTAGCATCTTTTAATCATCGATTTTTTTTTCTAAAACTTACACTTAAAACTTACACTGTGTTAGCATCCTTAGTTGCACTTGACTTTGTTTGGCGTGACTTGCTGGGTTTATTAGTTCCTGGCAGGATTGTTTATCAAAGGGTCCTGAAAGTGGGTGGGAAGGCTAGGGTATAAATTCCATTTCTCAGCCACAATTGTGCCCAGATCCCATTTTCCAGCCTATTTTTGTCCAAACCCCAGTTCCATTCCCTCTATAGTGTGTGTTTCTCAGTCCCAGTGATCATAACCCATTTTCCTGGTGAAAAAATAGGCACATTAAAACCCAAAACGGAATGCGGAAAGAGAGTGTCCTACTTTCGTTTTACAAATGACTGGATGTCTCTCCCAGTATTTTTAAGAAAGCCAATGCCATGCACAATTTTTAAGAAAAACCTTATAAGGTTCTTAATGGTAAACATTTTTAGAAAAATGACAGTAGGTAGTTTTGGTAGTTTTAGTAGTTTTAATCATTGTATATTTTATATTTAGATCTGTGATACTTGTATTTCTTATTTTAGATTTTAACACTTTTTATTTTATAGAGGACCTCCCTGAAAACCACATATTTACGTGACAGGCGCTTCCTCTTTAAAGATTGTTTTTATAATTAATTATTATTATTACATTCCATTTGCATTTTCCTAACCTGGAAACGTGAAACTTGCATTAATTCTAAACCTTCATCAAAGTAAAAAAGTTGTTACAGTCAAACCTCCAGTTGCGACTACCTCTTGTAAGCCACTACCTCTCCTCAGCGACCAGTTTTCCAAAATACCAAAAGTTTCCAAGTCAAATCACTATATTTGGAACCTCGTGTAAGTGACCACCTCTCATAAGTGACCGTGACCATTTTTAGAGCTAAAAGTGTGAAATTTTCTTTTGTTTTGACCTCCTGTAAGCAACCACGACAGATAATAGAGCGAAAATTGAATAGTACAAGAGACAGATATTTCTCAATGGCAAGTACAATATTTTTTCTTGAAATTGACTTTTGACATCAATGAAACATTTAAAACATTGGGTAAGTCTCTGTACATGTAGTTACCATATGCTAACAAGGCAAATTTTGACCCAATATGATCCTAGTTTTCGATAGCAACCACCTCCTGTAAGCGACCTCCTAGACTAGGCATTTTGGGTGGTTGCTTATGGGAGGTTGGACTGTATTTTGTTTGTACATTTGTTGTAAAAGCCATATAGGACATAGCCACAAACTGTGAATGTCATGCTAATTCTGAATCATACCTTTGTAAACTGGTTTAGCTACAAAATAAATATTCACATGGAGTAAGAAAAGTGACCCTTTTATAATAAATTCAGATTGTCTGTTTTAGGATAAGGTTAAGCTGTTTCCAGTCATTTTCTTCAGCTGTAAATTGAGTCATCCTCATCAGACTGTGATCTTTGTGGTCTCTATCTGGTGCCTGTTGTAGGCGGGGTCATTGAGTTGTGTTGTTGATTGCACTAGAAACTCTACTTTCACATTCCGCTCTCCAACCAGGTGTAAAATTATACTTGTATTGGTACCAGAGAATGAAATGCACAAGATAAATTCTGTTTTGGACTAACATGGCATCCAAGAGCACTAGAAATTTGCTAATTTGCTTAATTCTACCAAAAATGGGATGACTTCTGGTCCCTTTGCAACAGTGTAGCCTGATGCCTCTGCCAGGCTGCCAGTACTGACTTTTTCCTTACCATCGTGTATTATCTTAGCTAATTATGACGAAGCCTGAACATTTGCCTTGTTAGGAAGAGCACTTGTATCTACTTAACCGCAATTGCAACACAGGCAGAAACATCAGCCTAATTGCAATACCTTAAATTTAAATTTAGAGGAGACAAGTATCAACAAAATTCTGGTAATGGAAACAAATCTCTTTTTGTCAATCAGCAAAGATGACACTAGTAGTTTGATAAAAATGCTCCAGCCTTGGTGAGGTTTTGGTTGGCAGTCACTAGTTATCACCATTTGAATCTTGCTAATGGTTTTCAATATTTTTTTATATTAAAGTGCATCTGGTGGAGGCACAAAGGTAGATATTGGACTGAACATGAAATTCAGTAAACAGAACAAAGAGGTAAGTAATAAATATGGATGGCTTTGTCTGTGTCTTTTTTGGGGGGGGTGAGGGGGAGTGGAATTGTTGTGAGGTTAAAATGGGGCTAAAATTGGATGTCTCATATAATATCCCTGGTCCCTGTTGTTCTAAGGGTTGAAAATGCTGTCAGCTGATAAGTCACTATCCAGTGGATATCAGGGCTTATTCTGGCAAAACTTATCCACTTGATAGTGATTTACCTGGTAGAAGGCATTATTCAAAATTTCCCCCAAGCCTTCTCCTTGGAAATTATTTAATATTATGTATCACAGGAATAAGCATTTGTATAATGTAACTGTACCTCAATTTGTACAAAAAAGGATAGCTGCAGCAGCACAGATTTTTGCAATTGTATGGTGTAAAGAATGGTAGTTATGAGCCAAAAAGAAGAGACCTGGTAATGGGATTTTTGCTCCTAGTTCATTTAATTTTGTTCATATGACAACTGGTGCCTGTTTTAGGGACCTCATATTGCCATAGAAGTTTTCTCTACGTGTTTATCACCAATCACTTTGTACTTCTTCTCTTGCTTGTACATGTAAAACGGTGGCATGTTACCATGGTTACCAATGGTCTTTGGCTTTTTGTAGAAGTTTTATTCAACATTACAGCTGAACTCATTTGCTAACAATCATTTCTGCACAATGAACTCTACTCTACGGCTCTACAATCACACATATCTAGATAATTAACAGTATGGCTCTACAATCTCGCATTTTGAGATAATGATCTGTATGGCTCTATGATCACACATTTTTAGATAATGAACTCTATGGCTCTATGATCACACATTTTTAGATAATGAACTCTACGGCTCTACCACTCTACCCCTCTACCCCTCTGCAATCACGCATTTTTAAATAATAAACTCTGCAGCTCTATGGCTCTGCGGCTCTACGGCTCTACATATCCATACCAAGCATAGAATAGGAATTGTTTATTTCATTTTTTTTCTTTAATACTTCTTCAAACTGTACTAAGTACGTGACACAGGTGCCCAAAAATCTAAACAAAACTTAAGTGTTATTTTCGTTGTTTCCAGTAAATAAATAAGTCATGAATGCAATAGAAACAATGGGCTTACTAACATTCTAAGTTTCCCAAGAAAGCTTTGAATAAAACCAAGGGCCTTTCTAACAAACTAAGGAAAGTTTTGAATTGAAATGTGGGTTGCACTGTCGTACGAGCTTACAGAGGAAAGTTTTGAATTGAAATAAGGGTCGTACTGTCATACTAACGTACAGAGGAAAGTTCTGAATTGAAACAAGGGTCGTAGTAGTGTACCAAAGAAAGCTTTGAAACAGGGGTTGTACTAACGTGCTAGAGGGAAAGCTTTGAACGCAAAGAAGGGTTGAAGTAACGTACTAAGGCACTAAGGAATGGAAGTAAATTTGTTAAAATATGCAGTCGTCCTAATGTACAAAGGAAAGTAAATGTGGTGAAATAAGCATTTGTGATAACGTACTTACTCAGGGAAAGTAAATTTGGTGACTTGCGGTCGTACTTACATAATAAGGAAAGGGTTGAATTACCTCTTACTAACATTCAAAGGAAAGTGCAAATATTGGTACACACCATTTGGGTAGCTTGCTTGATATGGTGGTGAGAATTAAATTTGCTGATTGCCGATATTTTTTTTGGCTTCAAATTTTGGCCAAATGTTGGGCGCTCTATCCAGAATCCGGCCTATTGTATGCTTTATGTGAGCTCTCAGAATAAGCGTTACAGACTTTCTGTTATCATTGAATTCTTAATGATTCTAACTCGTGTTTTCTTTCTGGATTTGTGGATACTGAAAACTGCATACCGGCATTCAGTATACTAAATAGATTACGTTCAAACTAAATATTTAAGAGTGTCGTATTGTTTTAAGCATGATCAATAGCAAAAATTAATCTGTCTAAAGTACATTGTATCCTCTGATAACTTTCCTTTCTACTTACTCTTTCCGTTTAATTGTAAAACCCAGAAAATTTAACATGTACAGTCTACAGTCACAGAAAATAAGTATCTATAAGGTAAGGCTATTTGGTATTGGAGTGTGTCACTCTGGTCAGAGGAAAGTGTCCATTGTCCCAATTAAGCAGGCTATTGTAAGAACATATAACAGGCTTTTTATGGAAACTGGAAGTTATGGAGCTACTGTAAACTTCTGCTTATAAGCCTGGGGCTTATACTCTTTTGTAAGGTGTTTTTGATGGGCTTATAATCGGAGGGACTTATATCCAGGGGGCTTATAAGCTGAATAACAAAAAACGTTTCGAAATAAGCTAAAGCAATGTTGATCAAAATAAATTTCTCATGTACTGGTTTTCAATAAGCTTCAAGGACGGTGCCTACCAAATACAAAGGTTTTTGCACCAGATTAGGACCGTGCGGAAAAAGTAGATCTTTGCAAGGGCTATTGGAATCCACAAAGAAAATGGGGGTAGCCACGCATTTTTTTGAGATAATTAGCCTTGGATCTGAACAAAAATGCTGACATCACCATTTTTCTGAAAAAAAAGGAAAGGATATTTCTTCACAGATTTCCTTATAATTAACTTTTACTTGTACATACAGAAAAGCAAACACATTTTTAAAGGTCTTTAGACTACATGGTAAATGGTAATATAAAAACCATTTTTTCCTGCAGGGTTTTGGCCCAGATGGCCAAAACCCAAGGAGGCACCCTAGATGTCCCCTCGTAAAGGCCCAAAAATTTTGCCATAGCAGAAAAAATGTCGATTTTTCTGAACACGGCTCGCAAAGGATTGCCGAAAGTTTACTTTGGGTCGAATAAACACACCGTCTGGCGATCGAGTAAATTATCTTCGAAATGGCAGAGATTCTGATATAGAACAAATTGAAAACGATTTCAAAGATCCTGAAGATGGATTTTGCGATAAAAACAACTCAGAAGGTATCGTAAGTAATTCTGAAGTAGCCGTAAATATCGATATTCAAAGTGAGTGTCGCTTCGCTCATGTTCAATTGTGACTAAAATTCTTCTGATCGCCAGGTCTACCTTTGGCATGTCGTTTATTCACATCACTCATTTGTGTTGAGTAATCTCATGTGGCATAGAGCTCATGTCACGGCTGGGTGACTTGGCAGGAATCCAAAGGTTAATGTAAATGTTTTGCAGGGTTTTCATTGAGGACAAAGAGCTTGACACTAATTTGCATTTATAGATTAGAGGCTGGGGGACAGTAACATGATACTTGATACCTGAGTATCAGGCCTTTCTTAGCAAGATAGTAGGGGAAGGGGGTATTGCAGAGAAAGGCCTTTTCTTTGTTGGGTGCTTCCTCCTCCTACCCGTCTCAGAAAAAAATCGTGACAGCAAGTTCCAGATGATTTTCTCAAAATAAAATAAAAATGGTTTGTTTCATCGTCAAATTCAAACAGCAGTTTGATTCTCTATAATTTTTAACCATTTTTTCTTAAGTGCTACTGAGTGGAATTTTTGAAACAGAAATATTAGTTCCCATGAAGGAAACGTTTTTTTCAGAAAGTACTTTTTGTGATCTTTCAAACGAAAACTCATGGCTGTCTGGAATGGAATGAGTTAAGTAGAAAGTGTTGGTTTAGTTTACTTAGTTGAATGTTTGGATAATAACCATGATAAGATGCCTAAGTTATAGGAACATTACGAGTGATAAAGTTTACCAAAAAAAGATGTAGGAGTTTTAGTTCATATAATAATGTTCAATTGTTTTCAGTCAATAGAAATAAAAGAAAGTGGGGGTAGCTTTAGTTGCAACTATTACTAGTTGGCATGTTTTTAATGACAAAATTGTTCCAACAGCACTTTTAGAGTCTCTGACAGCCTTCCTTTGGTTCAGCTCAAATACAGTCTAAATAGCTTTTGCTCACAACTAAAAGCTAATCACGTGTTGAATAGGCTTGTCACTGATAATAATAATAATAATAATAATAATAACAACAACAATAACAATAACAATATTAACAACTTCATTTAAGTGTCAAATGTATTTAGCACTATTAAATGTGCTAACGGGGGCTACTTCCACTTCATAACATAAAATGTTTGGGTAACCACACGTTTTTTAAAGTTATTCATCTTTTTTGAAAACTTTTACGGCGCCCATGACAATTTTTCCTGTCACCTCCCCAGTAAGTAAAACATTTGTCTCTTGCACTTGTTTTGCGTGAGCACTAGACCATCTGCAGGTACGTGTTTGCAGTTGGATTTCAGTATGATTTTCAACAGCTAGATTTTAAGCTAGAAACCGTTAGCAATTAGTGGTTGCGATACACTCTTATTCTGGTGTTCCTGGGTTTAGTGCAGGTTTATTAAACTTGATTTAGTCACAGTAGGATAATTTTGCTTTCATTTTAGTTGTGTGCTTGGTAGCATAGTTGATTACGTCAATGCCAACCCTAGCGCACATGTGGTGGTTAACCATACCTTGCATGATGTGCAGAACGTGTACACACTAGCTAAAGTAGATACCATCCTTAAAACATCACTACAAATTATAAAATTCATTTCATTCTAAACTAGAGGGGGGCTTGTATCCAGGAGGGCTTATAATCGGAAGTAATATTTTGTGTACAGGTAGGTGGGCCTATAACCAGGGGGACTTATATCTGGGACTTATAAGTGGCAGGTTACGAGAGTTACGGTATATTTTTCTTTCCATCAGTATGTTAGTATGACTGTATATTTTACTTGCCTTCAGAACATTAGTACAGCCGTATAATTTTACTTTCTTTCAGTACGTTAGTACAACCGTATATTTTACTTTCCTTCACAATGTTAGTACCTCACTGTATATTTTACTTTCATTCAGTACGTTAGTATGACTGTATATTTTAGTTTCCTTCAGTATGACCTTATATTTTACTTTCCTTTAGTACATTAGTACGACTGCATATTTTACTTTCCTTCAGTGCGTTAGTATGACCGTATATTTTACTTTCCTTCAGTACGTAAATACAACCACATATTTTGCTTACTTTCCTTCAGTAAGCTAGTACGACCACATATTTTGCTTGCTTCATTTTCCTTCAGTATGTTAGGAGGAACCAAATTTCACTATCTTCCTTCAAAATGTTAGTGTACATTAATATGACAGCATATATCACCAAATTTACTTACAGTTTACATAGAGTTGATTATGTAAAAATGTGACGGTAGAGCCATATGGCCATAGAGTTCATTATCTAGAAATGTGTGATCGTAGGGCCATATAGTTCATTAGCGTAAAGCCGTAGACCCATATCGCCTTAGAGCTGTGCAGCCATAGAGCTGTAGAACTGTAGAGCCGTAGAGCAGCGGAACTCTAGAACTAAAACCGTGGAACCGTAGAGCCGTAGAAACTCAGAGCCATATGACCATGGAGCCATAGAGTTCATTATTTAGAAAAGTGTGATCGTAGAACCGTATAGTTCATTATCTAGAAAGGTGTGATCGTAGAGCCGTATAGTTCATTATCTAGATATGTTTGATTGTAGAGACGTAGAGCGTAGAATTCATTATGTAGAAATGATCATGAGTGAATGAGTTCAGATGTAGGGTTGAATAAAAACTTCTATAACAGACCAAAAACCATTGGTAACATGGTAACATGCCACCGTTTGATATGTACACGTAGGAGAAGTAGTACAAAGTGATCAGTGATAAACGTGTAGAGGTGTAGGACTCTACAAAAATTTCTATGGCTATTCAAGCTTCATAAAACAGGCTGGGTATATGATTTGATTCATCCTCTCAGGTCCTTGGATATGCCAGGAGAACAGAAGAGGGTGAGTGGACTTACTCTCCTACTGCTCGTAAGACAATTGCTGAGTATTTAAAGAAGTAAGTACATATGACATATTTTTCTCCCTTCACTAATTAAAGACATGAACACACTTTCTCACTATTGACATGAGTAAGATATGATCATGATTCCGACACATGTACAATGTAGATGATATTCAAAATTAAATTATCTTTTATAGTCTACTTACAGGTATACAAAAAAGAAAGTTAACCACAATAATGTTCTCCTCGCAGATTTTAACCCCTTCATTCAAGTAACCTGTGATTTTTTTTTTGCTTGCTTAATGGCAGGAGCTTATAAAGCTTACCCAGCATGAAGTGTAGAGAACTTTTTGCTGTATGTCTTGTTTATTTAGCTTTTTTTTTATCGCTACCCCCCTCCCCTGCTTTTTTCAATTGGTATCAAGTTTAGCCCAGGCTACACTCATCTGAGTTTCATTTCACGTGGCGACTCCAAGATTGCACTGGTCAATTAACTGTCTATAACTTCTGTCTAAAGGAAGTCTGCCCAAGGACATCATTAAGTCCAATGAAGGAGCAAGTGTAACAATTTGTTACCAAGGGTTGTCCATTATCATACATGAAACGGCCCTGAGATGCAGGAACGGGTCAATGTTTAGCACTGTAATAAGTAGGCCATTTGCACTGTGGCAATAATGTTGTGCTTGCTTTAGACAGCGAAGAGCTTTAGCTGCATCAATTAGGGCTTAGGAGTGCAATGGACTAAACATTTCTAGCGGCTGTCGTTATTTGGCCTGCACTTTGATGCAGCTAAAGACTTAAGACTTAAAGAAATAATCTGTGGTGGAGTTGATATGGCACTTTCCAGCTCGACATTGCTATTACCAACCAAAACATGGCCACGAACAGAGTGAAGGAAATCACGTCAAGCGATGATCAATCCTGAGTTGCATTTAATTTCCTTGTTTTATTAGTTTTAGGCATTTTTGGCTTAGCTAACTATCAGACATGTCTGTGATTCGCTAGCATGGAAGAAGTTTATTTGTGTGGCTTCCGGTCGATAATTGACATACTGACAGCATGCACAGTGTTCGCTTACTCATAATTATGGCCCAGTTTGTTTGAAGTTCAATCAATTCTCAATGTAGGAAGCTGTTGGTAAGTCCATATAGGACAATGCAGGCCTTTAGAAAGCTATAGATCAGCTCTCTGCCGCGGCTTTGATATGTGTACATTTGTGTTGATTTAGACTCAAATTTCATGTTGAAAGCTCTCTTAAAGTGCACCTAGCCCCCAAATTTTTTTTCGCTAAAATGAATCCACGTGTTATTTGAAGCATTTGGGTGAAAAAATTTTTGAATTTCATTGAATCCTCGATTTGCTATTTCAAAGTCACGCCTGAAGTGTTACATGACCGCATTTCGGGGAGTCTGGGGCGGCGGTTGATGATGACCTCTACCCAGGAACCAAACACATTGGTGCCTCAGTCAGCTCTCTGTATTTGTTCGAGAAAATGGAAAACAAAACTAATTGTTCCAATATATTTTGGGACTAAAACATCCAAGTTTTGTTTCAGAATCATTTCTTTTTCGTCACTGGAGTCAGAGTTAGGTTTCGATTCGGAAGACACCGAAACAAACTTTGATCAAGCACATTCGACAACTGTGAACTGACTGCTTAGAGCTTTGAGAACAATTTGCAATATTTCAAACGACGACGGGGAAGACTTCATTGCGGATGAGCTGCTTGTATATTAGGAATGGAAAGCTAGATACGAAGTGGAGGAGCAGGCAAACGAAAAGCAGGAAAGAAAACTCAGGGACTGCTTTGGATGGTAATTTTGTCACCTAAACACAAGACTCCCACGCGTGTTTATAACCCATTCACATTTGTCCGTAGCGAGAATGTATTTTGTCAACGTACATGTATGGTTGTTCTATTAAATCCAGTTTGTGTTTTACTTTGTTGAATGCTTCATGTTTATAAGAGCGACGTAAGTGTTGCAGTTTTCGAGACTTGATGATCTCCAAAACAATGGCTTCGATTGATTGAAAATCGTAGAATTGTTTGGACCTGTATTTTAGAAGCTGTGGAAAGCAAGGCGGAAGGAAACATTTCATACAATTACCGATTTCACATTGCCACACGTTTTAAGTCGTAACTTCAAATAACCAGTGTAAATTTTTTTCAAAGTTTGCAGTGAAATTCGTGGGATAAGCGAAAAGGATCTGTTCCCTAAGCGGTCCGCAGATAATGTTACACGGTCATTTTCGACACTAATGTGTAGAATGTTTGTCGCACTGCTGATTTCCAAACCTTCGAAAAACTCTTTGAGTGTAACAAGTTTGTTATCATGTAATTCTAAAGGATTAATCTTCAACTTTAATCTAAATCGAAAGAGAAATAAATGCTGGTTGGTGGCGTACAGTTGTGACCTATTCACACATCAGTATATTTGGTCGTAACGCTTCTTGATTGATCACACAACTTTGCCGGCTATGTTATAAATACTGTGGGGGTATCCGGTCATTTCGCCCCATGGTCATTTCGCCCCCAGTCATTTCGCCCTGACCAAAAGTCACTTCGCTCCATACAAGAGTTACTTTGCTCCATACAGCAGTTACTTCATTCCATGATATAATTAAAGTGTGTATATGCTTACAAGATTGTCTCTATTTGCCTAGCTGATGTTATAATCATCCCATTTATAAATATGATCTTGATGACATGCTTGTCATTGTTAGTTTCACTTGCCCTAATCTCTCTCTGTCCCCCACACCATGTTGATGTTGTTGATGCACTTGTTGGTAATTCGCGCCCATTTATCGATGGCCGATCGAATTTCAGAAATTGTAACCATGTAGAGAACTTAAAATGCGCCAGAGATCTTGGCATAGTTTAAGTGCGATTGAGTCTAAATATCTTTGTTTGATTACGTGCGTTGTTTAGCAGTAACTTGTGGCACTTACATAGCAACAAAGTCAAACAAAGTCCGTTGATCGATCGATCGATGGCCGATCGTATTTGAAAAACTTTGAAAACCATCCATGACTTAACGCGCGTTGTTTAACAAACTGCCCTCAAAACCGTTTTTTATTGAGTCTAAATGTATTTGATTTATTGCGCGTATAGTTGCACAGAACTTCTGTTAATGAAGACTATTGTTATTTTCTTGCCACACATACCCACGCGCAATGTGTGAACTTATGTTAATTCAAGGTGAGACTTTTTTTTGGCACAATGCGCCAACCTTTCAAAGACTTCAGAATACGATCTTAACATCAACTAGCTGTGTTATCTTAAAAGTTCTCTATCACTCTTGGATTAGTGACCTTGCAACATAGCGCCTTAGACTGCTTTAAGTTTTCCAATGCATGCAACTTTAGTAATTAAGACTTGTTTTTTTCTTGTCAAACCTACTACCCACGCAATGGCTACGTTGTCATGGCAAGTTTTCAACCAATTACGTGCGGTAAAAGTGAGACGACATTTACCGAATCTCATTTCTCTCGAGTAAGCAAAACTATGAGGCCGATAATGATAAGAATTAACAAGAACAGATCAAGTTCCCATGCATTAACGGGGTTTGAGGGATTACAACGGATAAGAATTCATGTTGAGGAAAGTAATCGAATGAAGTGATATTTAGTGTATTTTGAGGGATTACAACGTATAAGAATTCATGATGAGGAAAGTAATCGAATGAAATGATATTTAGTGTTACCAAGCATATTTAAGCGAACGCGACTGGAAGCTGCAGTCGTTAATAATCTGAACTGACATAAGTCTTAAGTTCAAAATCAGTCCAACTCCAACATCAAAACGAAAAGTTCACGACAAATTTCACTAATTTCTTACATGGAGCGAAGTAACTTCTGTATGGGGCGAAGTGACTTCGATTATGGGGCGAAATGACTTTTGGTTGGGGCGAAGTGACTGGGGGTGAAATGACCATAGGGCGAAATGACCGTAAACCACTGCGAGACTGGAAGATATAGGTTGTCGGTAGTATTTCGACAAATTGCTGGTTGGCTTTAAGCAGAAAATTTTGAAAATAGCGTTTGAAAGCCTGCGGAAAAAATTCCAGTGAGAGTTCTTCAATGGTTCTCACAGACTCTGTTCATTTGTTTCGGTGCAACAAAATCAACCATCGTTATGTCTTTATTGTACCATTGACCGATCATCACTAGTAAATTGTGCAGTATATCTTTTTTTAGATCTGGGATATTGCTGCAAGAGCCGATAGCACTTCTGGAAGGCATTTCTGCACACTTTTTGAACGTGTATTGCACCGTCCTGAAGGAAATGAGAGGACGTGAGATATTCCCAGGTAGACGTCACAACAGCCACTGGACCCATTCTCCTCAAACTCGGTCGTGAAACAAAATGGCAGTGTTTTGGGGCTATTTTCAAGATTTTGTCGGGGCACAGAAAATGGTGGATTTAACCGAATCCAAAAATTTTTTCACAGAAGTATTTCAAATAACATGTAGTGAAAAAAAAATTGGGGTTAGGTGCACTTTAATTAAATTGTACAATTAGTGATTCAATGAAAAGACCATGAATTTAGTCTTCCTGGCCTCAAAAGGCATTCAGGAGAGTTACTTCCTTTTATTTGAGCTACAATAAGCCTCATGGAAAGCTAGCTTTAGGACAGAATTGTATCAAGATTATCAGTGACAAGTCAATTCCTGTGACTATGTTTTTGCGAACACAGACAGATATATTGCTTGTGTATGACCAATAAACCACATGACAGCTCCCAGTAGAATGATCCAGGGAAGGATACAGAGATCCCTCATGTAAAATAGATTTTGAACTTGTAGTTATGGTGATTTGGCCATGAGAATTCTTGACAAGCAAGCTAATTTTGAAGGTCCCATTAGCTCACACCCAGTCCATTGTAAAAGGGCATTCCTTTTGGAGTTGGTTTGAGAATTAATAGAAATTGTTCCAAGGAAGAAACATGTAGAACTAGAACCATAGAATATAAAGGTTATCTTAAATGGCAAAACTATGGCAGTGACTTAGTTGATAAGCAATTTGATAAGGCTTTACAAATTGAGAGATCTGAACTTCTCAAGGACAAAGTTAAAAGTAACAAAAACATTTTTCCTTTGGTGATTGACTTTAATCGATTGTTTCCCAACATCAGCCAAATTGTGCATAAACAGGATTCATTTACTTAGATCATCACCTTATTTAAAGTGGCTTACTACAGTTTTGATGGATTATAACAGCCCAACTTGTAACTCTTTTGAAAAATGTTTCAAGATGTCTTTTCCTTTCTCTATTTACTGTCTGCTCAAGTCTTTTACCATTCTATGTGAAACTTGGACAATTAAATGTCAACAAATGGCCAAAATGAATGACAGTGTACCTAAGGAGAGACTGGACACCAGCAGGTTAAATCACGTTTTTCTCAAAATCTACCCCTATGACCCCACCTCAAAATTTCAGGAATTAGTAATTGGCTCTGAGTTAACATTCATGCAAAGTAAAATAAAAATCTGTAAGACAGATTTTTCGCAAACTAAGAAAATGTGAAATAAAATATAGCTCAAAATCAGTCTTGCAGATTTTTTTTTAGATTTTGGCTCTAAATGTGATTCACCCCTACAAATCAACTGTAAAACTTTTATCATGGGTTGTACAATATGTTTTTGAGCAATCCTCGATCAAAGACTGGCTTTTACAACCTTGGACAAGAATTGAATTGTGCATGCCCTGTATTTAAGTGCCCGCTCATGTGATGCCATGTATCGTGTGCGAGAAAGCAAGAGTAAATTAGAGCTCTTTTACCGGTTGTTAATCGAGCTTTTTTTTGTCATATTTTTTTTGGTCCTAGGCTTAAACGCATGTTTGAACAAAGTTTCAAACTATTGCTACACATACTACAGTGATTTAACACCTTTCAAGTTCTGAAGTGGTTTTTGTTTCTTCTTAGGGTTACTTGAGTCATTTCTGCACGCGTGATTAATACTGACGTCTGGCAGGCAATCATAGTGCACGCTACTGAGTCTCTGAAAAACTGTAGTAAGCCACCTTAAATGAAATTTTTCTACCAAAATCCATCTTTCCAGCTTATCATTGAACTAAGAATTTGAAAGAGACCCTGATACCTTCCAAGCTAAGACCATAGAATGGTGCTAACAATTCTGACAGAGAAGGGGGTTGTCATAAATGTGAGAAGAGATGTGATCTTTTCACAAAATTGATTATATGAGGGAAGGTACCAAATTCAAGAGCTCAGCTACAAACCAGGAATACTACATAAACCAGCCAGTTAGTTATGAACTGGATAACATTATTTATTTAGCCACTTGTAATAAGTGTAGTCTTCAATAAGTGGGCTCTACTGCTACCAAGTTTAAGGTCAGATTTTGAAATCACAAGTCAGCCATGCTTATCAATAAAAAGGAGACCTATGGCCAAACTCTTGGATTAAGTAATCTAGAGATGAAACATGTTGGTGAACTTGCAGTTATTGGTCTATTATTAAAGGCTGTTAAAACAAGCTGGGCTCATACCACACAAGGTCGCTCATGGGCTTCGTTCATTGGCTTTTGTTGCACACATAATAATTGAAACAGGCCAGTAGGAAAACCGAGTGTTTTTCTGCATATGTAATATCTCGCAAATAAAGCAAACTGAACCGGAAAAATTACGGGACATTGCTACACATACCTAAACAAAACTGCATGCAAAATTTGGAGCGGTTTTCGACAAAGTTCTCTTTGGAGCAAAATACGTAATGCTCTTTTTCAGTCGAGCCCCTCGGATAAACGAAGCCAGGGCCTTTGTTATGATAAACTGAGCCGATCCTTTGTTATGATAAGCCAAGGCGAGCCTTTGTTACAAGTCAAAGTCTCTCCTCTGTTTATTACAACAAAGGATCGGCTCAGTTTATTATAACAAAGCCCAGCTTTGTTTATGTGAGCGGCTTGGTGGGAAAAGGGCATTAGGTATTTTGCTCAAAAGTGAACTTTGTCAAAAACACTCCAAATTTCACGTGTGTTTTTTTAGGTGTGTTAAACAATGTTCTGTATGTGTTTTTGCTGAAGTTTGCATCATTTTTGAGATATTACCTATGCAAAAAACATATTATTTTGTTGTCATGTCAGCAGGCGACCACAAGGATGTTCATTTCACTTAAAATACAGCAAAATGTTGATTTCTCGCAATGGGTAACCTTAAAAAATATTGATTCCAGGTCAAAAACAGTTAAAATGTTGATTTCACGCTAACGCATGACCGCAAGGACTTTGATTTAATGTAGAAAATAGCAAAAAGTTAATTTCACGAAACGCAAAAGCTCAAAAATGTTGATTTCAGGTCTAAATAGGTTAAAATGTTGATTTCACATTAACGCGTGACGGCAAGGTTGTTGTCACTTTGAAAACAGCAAAATGTCAATTTCATGCGACATAAGCTCAAAAATGTTGATTTCAGGTCTAAATGTCTTAAAATGTTGATTTCACGTGAACGCGTGCATTACAACACAGGCACACTTTAAGTGTGTACCCACATTTTGTGGGTCGATTATTATTCATATATTCACGCTATTGTTCTTTCTCATTGAATATTCATAATTCACGGACCGATTACTTTCCGAACATGTGGCTGGCTACTGCACGAGCGCAAACGCTTTGATGTTACGTGCGATATTTTTGCTTTGTGTTAGGATTTCTGCTTGATTGATTTTTTAAACCCTATTGTTGCGACATATTTTAATTTATTCGTAAGAAAGGTCTGGAAAAGCTCAAAGCATGCACGTGAAAAGGCCCCGGGAAAGGCTGAGAAATTGACATGAACGCATTGCTCGGCGTCTGACCGCAAAAACACTCTCAAACATTCTAGTGTCTGGAATGTTTTTCATCAATAAATTCGCTCCTTTTATTCATTCCAGTGTTCATTTGAATCTAAGCTACGATTTTTGACGTCTCGCTTTGTTAAAATCATACCGCTTTGATGAGTCCAAGTGAACATAAACCCATGGAATGGAAGCCCGCTCGATTATTTATAAAAAAAACTCTGTCGATCAATAGCTAGCTATTGGAAGTCGGCCCGTTTTCACCGAATTAAACGTAGACATTCATAAGCAAGAAGAAAATAAAACGAGTGTGTTGGATTTTGAATTCTGTGTACCCTTTCGTTTGTCATTTACTGTTCCTTTAGATGTTTTCTTTTGTCTTTTAGCTTTTCTGGTACGAAATGATCAAGTCGAGTATAAACGTCACGGCAATGAATCAAACGCGATTTCTATTGGTCAGATCCATGTGGTTGCTGTGACGACCAACAAATCAACGCGAGTTAAGCGGAGCTGAATCAGGCGAATTTAAGTTTATTTACAAGCTTTTTTTAAGCCAAATCTCAAAATTATCAACGACATTTCATCTTTTCAGAAGTTTAGTGTCACGGCAGTATCAACAAATTGTGTGTTTCGGGTCAGCATCGCGGATCACAACAACGCGAGTTGTTAATCGAACGAATTCAAGGTGACAGCGTGTTTAAAAATCTCAGAAGTCTAAATGGCAGTTCATCCTTCCAGAAATCAAAGCACTTTTGACGGTAAGTCCATTGAAACGTATGTGAAATTCATTGAGTTAATGTACAAAACACAGGGTCACTTATTTACATGTTTTCCACCGTGAAGTCAAAACAAAGCGGTTCTCCGGTAATACGGAACCAAAAATTTCGTTTAAACGCTCATTTTCAAGCTTGTAAAATGCATATCAATAATAAACCGATATTACCTTTGCCGCTTATGAGCGAAACGTTTTTCGGTGGAAAGAGATGAAAACACGAGGTGACATTTTTTTCGCAATCACCACACTTCAAAGAACAAAAGGATACGCACTTAAGGGACAATAATTAAGTCGCATTGTTGAATTCTTTTGAAATACATCCACTGAATCGCCGCCCAAAAGTCACAAGTCCTATTCATTCATCTGAGCTCAATAATTCCGAAGATACTCAGCCCTGTCATCGGAGCAAACTCGACAATAACTCGAAGCTTGCCGACAGGTAAATTAACGAGCCTTCCGTGTCAATTAGCCAGCGGTATAGCCCATTTCTGAACAACACAAATAAAGCGTGCCTGTGTTGTAATGTGACAGCAAGGATGTTGATTTCACTTAGAAAACAGCAAAATGTCAATTTTACGCAATGCATAAGCTCAAAAATGTTGATTTCAGGTCTAAATGGGTTAAAATGTTGATTTCACGCGATGGCAAGGATGTTGATTTCACTAAGAAAACAGCAAAAAGTTAATTTCACGCAACATATAAGCTCTAAAATGTTGATTTCAGGTCAAAAAAGGTTAAAATGTTGATTTCGCGTGATGGCAAGGACGTTGATTTCACTTAGAAAACAGCAAAAGTTAATTTCACGCAACGTAGAAGTTCAAAAATATTGATTTCAGGTCAAAAAAGGTTAAAATGTTGATTTCGTGTGAACACGTGACTGCAAGGATGTTGATTACACTTAGAAAACAGCAACATGTTAATTTCACGCAATGTATAAGCTCAAAAAATGTTGATTTCAGGTCAAAAAAGGTTAAAATGTTGATTTCAAGTGAACGCGTGACGACAAGGATGTTAATTTCACTTAGACAATAGCAACCCGTTAATTTCATCAGAACGCATGACCGCAGAGATGCTCATTTCACATAAGGGCAGTAAAATGCTAAAGGCTCTAGCAACAGTCACCATAGGTTGATTTCACTACCACTATAAGAAAAATTAAAAAATAATTAAATAATAATAATAATAATAATAAAAACCAGGACTCTTCTGCCATTTTCAGTCAGCTCGTAATGATCAAAACTACCTTGTCGAACTAGGACAGTCAAATCGAATACAGCAATCAACGTGGATGTCACTACTAAACAGTCAAAGCAGAGGGCCTATAGAGCATTTTTATTGTCACACAATAAAAAATAATATCAAAAACCATTCAGTAGATAGGGTCAAGAAATTGTGATATTACAGAAGATAAATAAAGAAGACAGTTCTCCAAGTTTAAGGTGTGTGCGTTGTCCCAAAGTTGAGACATCCGTTGAAATGTTCCACACAAATTTACAGAGCCTAGTATGGAGCCGCCATGTTGGTGTTCTGTGGTACACCATATGGCGGCCGCAAAATAGTGTTAACATGTGGAACTTACTTTGGCTATTTGGGACAATGATTATCTGCACTGAACAAATAAACATTTAAATAAGCACTTTTTCAAATACACCATCGTCTTAAATGGCTAAAAATCATGAGATAAATATGGAAATGAAAAAAAGACAAACGATCTAGTTACCAGTTCAAGAAACATCTGCAGAATGTGGTCGCAATGCATGCCGGGAAGGGTCTTTGCACCTTGTGCGTGGGAAGACCTGGCGGTCGATACAAGACAAATTTTATAAGTCTAAAACCAGTTCTCGCTTTCCAAACTTTGACGCTAGCAATGCTTGACAAATGGGCCACAACTCACCAGAGGGTTTTTTCTTGGGCAAGAACTGCTCTTGGACTTTGCTGCCTGGATCAACCTGGGTTCAAACAACGATAACTCGATTATATCAGTTGCATTCAAAGTTACAGAATACATTTCGCTTCTTTAAAATGTGTTGATGACTTACGGGTTTATCGAGGCTTTATGATGCCTCTCAACCACCAGGCAGCTATAAATGGTACTTTAAAACAATGCTTAAGATACCACATCTCTTTTTTCCTCGATGGTATCCTTTGACGCTCGATCGATTCATGTGTTGTGTTTCACGTCACAATGACCGATGTCAACAATCTGTTCCCAGATTTCTGCTCTATATGCTGTGGGATTTGATTTTGATTTCATGCACTATAAACAGTCTGCCTGTTTGCTGTTCAACACTGGTATTTTCATCAAAAGTGAACTTTGTTGAAATTGCTCCAAATTGCGCATGCAGTTTTGTTTATGTATGTTTAGCAATGTCCCGTAATTTTTCCGGTTAAGTTTGCTTCATTTGCGAGATATCATGTATGCAGAAAAACACTCGCTTTTCCTAGCGGCGTGTTTCATGAAGGGTTTCGTGCTAAAAGGGCATATGTGACATTTTGGGCCAAGGATTGATTGAGCCAAGTTTTGGCAGACTGACTTGTTTTGACATGAAAAGCATCATTGTCTAATTGTTTTTGTTGATTTGCACTTTGTTTTCGAGAAATAACGTATGCAAGCCCGTGGCGACCAAGAATTTTGGTTTGTGTTTCGCTGCAAAGGAAAAATTTTATTGACACTTTTTGCGACCACATTTTTCTATATGGCGACTGAAAAAAAATTTCAGTCGCCAGTTGGCACCATCCGAAAGAAGTTAATTTCAGACCCTGAAACTGTGCAGTAAAATAATTCATACAGGGAGCAATTACAGGTTCAAATGCCAGTTTTTTTCCGTGGGAAATCACTCAATTTGCTAACCAAAGGACTTGCTTTACTGGCCATGTTATCTATTCATGGAGTTTTTTTGATATGATGCTGGACGGATTTTTCTTTCTACTCACGTACATACATGCATACATACTTTATTTTTACTCTAGGACCTGGAGCTTTTTAGGCTCCTACCTTGTAGCTAATGGGTCAAGTTTAAAATAACATGTTTGCACAACACATTAAAAGAATAAAATTCAATTCAGAGACAAAAAAAACATCCATGTAGGAAAAATATATACGTAGTAGTCTGGAGGTCAGGAGATCGCTTGGCAAGTACTCAAAAATGCCATCTGACAAAGCGCATGGTTTGCAGCTCGAAACCTTTTAGCCTTTTGCCATTTTGGTCATTTTGGGACGTGCTCTCGTGTGAGTAATTTTGCTCCTCTGATGCAAGTATTTTTTTAGCGCAATAAAGGAATGAAGATGTTTGTAATAACTCAAATCCTAAGGACAGATCCTTCGATATCAGAGTAGCCCTCGACTTGCTAGAGTAATGATTTCTTGTAAGTGAATGATAGTTGCAAAATTTATGTTGTGTCACGCAACATACAAACTTCTCATAATCTATCTGATCCGATTTTGTTTCATGACTTGGCTTTAAAGCCATTTTGATTTGCTATCAAAACGAGGAGTTCAGCAATTAATTGTATCCAAGGTAGCCACATGCAGTCCTCGACTGCCTATTTTTATAATTTAGTAGCATCTAAACCTGAAGAAGGCTGGTCTGGCCTGCTGAAATATTGTTTTAAATACACAACATTGTGTTAGCCTTGCAGTAGTCTTTGATTTCTCATCGTTTTACTTTTCAAGTTTGACTGATTAGATCTCCTGTGAGATCCAACGTTCAATCAAGCAGGATCTTTGTTCATGGTTTTGCAGATTATTTAGTTTGTTATTTTCATAGCACTGGTAAGTTTTTCATGTTGAGTTATCCACGTTCAACCACCATCAAGTTAAGTTTAGATTAAAGTTGTGTTCTCTATACTTGGCTTGTTTATTTTAGTGCATTGATCTGAACTGCGAGTGGGAGGTGAAATGTACATTAACTTGAAAAGAAATTCCCAAATTCTTGATTTTGATAAGCTTAAATGATTTTTACTCTGTCTTATGTTTACACTTTTGCTTCCTGATTGAAAAGATAACAAAGGGAAAGAAACTCATTGGAACACATTATTTATGGGTTGACAGATTTTTTGGATCAACACTGGAAATGCATGCAAAAGAGGCTACTTATTTTGATGTTTTTTAGTGCAATAAATACAGAGACAAGTGGTTCCACATTGGAAAAGAAGTGCTGTCCCATATGAAAGCTTTACCTATAGCCTTGAGTGAAATGCAATGAGAAAGGTCTGTAAGCTCATACTAAAAAGGTCTTGAATACATGCAAATTTTCCCAGTAATCTTCTCGGCAGGCAGACGAACATCACCATCAACATCCAGGTTGGGGGGAGTACTCTGATTTTTAGGGCAGGAGTGTCCACTGTGACCCAAGAACCCTTAGCCTTTACCACTCCATGATCAGCTGCAATTTTGCCACCCTAGTTATTCTGGATGTATGTCTTTGTAATAATTGAAGGGTTTCGTGCGAAAAGGGCGTATCTGACATTTTGGGCCGATTTTTATTTTTTGTAGGATCGAGCTCATTTTTGGCAGAGTTACTTGTTTTGACATGAAAAGCATCGTTGCATAATTGTTTTTGTTGATTTGCGCTTCATTTTCAAGATATAACGTATGCAAAAAAACTAAAAGGTTTTGAGCTGCAAACCATGCGCTTTGTCAGATGGCATTTTTGAGTACTTGCCAAGCGATCTCCTGACCTCCAGACTACTATGTATATATTTTTCCTACATGGGTGGTTTTTTTCTCTGAAGTGAATTTTATTCTTTTAATGTGTTGTACAAACATGTTATTTCAAACTTGACCCATTAGCTACAAGGTAGGAGCCTAAAAAGCTCCAGGTCCTAGAGTAAAAATAAAGTATGTATGCATGTATGTACGTGAGTAGAAAGAAAAATCCGTCCAGCATCATATCAAAAAAAAATCCATGAATAGATAACATGGCCAGTAAAGCAAGTCCTTTGGTTAACAAATTGAGTGATTTCCCATGGAAAAAAACTGGCATTTGAACCTGTAATCGCTCGCTGTGCGAATTATTTTACTGCACAGTTTCAGGGTCTGAAATTAACTTCTTTCAGAAGGCGCCAACTGGCAACTGAATTTTTTTTTTCAGTCGCCATATGGAAAAATGTGGTGGCCAAAAAGTGTCAATAAAATTTTTCCTTTGCAGCGAAACACAAACCAAAATTCTTGGTCGCCACAGGCTTGCCAGCAAAATATTTGCAATCGATGTAATCAGGAATCAAACCAGTGCTGAAATCATCTTTTGACCACTTTGACAGATCTACATTTCCACCTTTTAACGTCCAGGGAATATCTAAATCTTCATCTGATTTCTTCGCAGATGTTCTGTCTCCACTTTGTAATAAATTACGGAAAGATTTCAGAACATCTTTGGACACCTCATTGCCTGAATAAATATTCATGGCGAAAGAATGCATGGGGCCTCTTGCGCCCACACAACATATGTCATGGGAAACTGCTGGAAAAAAACATGGCAGCGAAGCTTCGCACTGATCGTAGCGGTAAAACGTTGTGATAGATTTATAATGGCAGGAAAATCAGTTTTATACTTCAAAAGCAACGGAAAGGTAAAAAGGAAGTGACCAATTGGCAGGCGCTTTGAATTTTATTTTAATCGATTTGGCTGCAAATCAAAGTTATTGTTTGTGTATTTATCATGGCATAAAATAGTTAATCACCCGCTGGCAACCAGTTGTGAAATTCTGGTCACCAGTGCAAAATTTTTAGTCGCATTGGCGACCAGGAAAGCACAATTTCAGACGCTGCAGTGGGTCTCCGATCAGCCAGTGGTTCATACCTAACAACCATGATATTATAGATGTTTTACTTCATGAATTATTCACAAGTGTCTAGTTGGCAAAGTGTTAAGGTTTGTGCCCAAGGATCAGGTGTTAGTGGGTTGAGGCTGGTGGTTCGAATCCTATTACAGACTCTTTTTTTGTCTTTCGAGCTTCTTCTTTTTCTTTCGAGCTACTAGCTAGCAGATGGTTTGCGTTTATAAAGGTACAGGAACATAGAACTGTTCAAGCCATAAAGCACTGTAATCATAAAAGAAAGTGAGACGGTATGGAAATTTGAAACGTTCGCAGAAGAAAAAACGTCTCTCAATCGCGAAAGTTTTTGTTCAAGACCGCTGTGAAAGCGGTCGTTGGATCGAATTAAACATTCACTTTTGTTTTATACTGAATGGCCTTTAATTTGGGAGCACTTGTTCGACATCAGTTCATTGCTTTGGTAGCCTTCTGATTCATCGACTGACAGGGACCGTCGATGCTCTGATTGGCCACTAACACTATCCGGTGATTATGCGTGTATGAACGCACTCTGATTGGCTTTGGAAACTATTCAAGGATTAAGTTTACATGGAAGGGCTATGAAAACTATCTGAACGTTAAGGTTACAGACAGACTTATAAAGGTGATAACATTTGTGGCTACTCCTCTTTGAGACTGGTAGCCTTAAAAGTGAAATTACAATATTATATAATGGTGCCAATGTTTGTCCTGTTTTCAATAGCTGTTTTGTTCATTAAGAACTGTTCATTTCAATCATATAAGTTCATTAAGGTTGTCCTGATATGCTTCTGGGTCGACAAATAAGACACATTCTCATCAAAGCTCACCACATTAGCATGAGATTTAATCATTTTCATTTTCCAGGAAGCTCGAATTTATATACCCCCTATGAACTTGAGGGGTCAAAGAGCATCGAAAGAGCAAACGCTCATCTCCTCATCATGTTTATCGCCTGAACGAGTCGAAGGTTCATGAAATTCAGCCTTCAAGTTGGCCACTTCAATGTAGCACAACACCTAATATTAATGGTTGTATAAAAGCTACAAAATCATTAATTTGGGCTGGCACAAAGCACGCTTTGAGTAGTAACCACTTAGACACGAGCAAGGCTCGTGCTGACTGTGCGGTTACTATTCCAACATGGCATCGGACTTGGGCACTCTCCTTCAAGCTGACTAATTATGAACAGTGTCTACACCTGAGTGGGTGAGTGATTTAGTGAATGAGTGATTGAGTAACACATCTGCATATCAGAGTTCCGGCAACAAATTCATTTTTACACATCATGTATCCATGAGTTTAAAAAGGCCAATGGATGAACAACTTCTGGAGCTACATGTATGTATTTAAAAATTGCAAATTTATTAAAAATGTTTCGGTCTTCAGACCTTCATCGGTTTACAGCACTGGAACAAAGGAATTTTGCAACTTTTACAAGCCTAGCTTGTTTACATCAAAGTGAAAAACAGAACAAATTCCTATGAGAGGGCCCTTGAACAACACTGCAATGTACAATATATTAACGTCTACCAAAAAAATCCCTGAAAAAAGCCCTGGAATAATCAAAATGTCTTAATAAAGTGCCACTGAAATGAAATTTTTGTCTGAGATTTTTGTTTAATAATTAAGTTTAAACCTTACTTGGAAACACTGCCGACTTTTTTTATGCGTGCGGTAAGTGAAAACTGCTTTTCCAGCTTTTTGAAGATGGCTGGTTGAGCCCAAAAATGGTGGCCATCATCTGGTCGTATAACTCTCATGCTGTGCTGAAAATTTAGATTGATTGTGGGAGAAGAGACTAGTGTTCTAGTCTCCCAAAAAACCATCTTTAGGACATCTCAGAGCTGTAAAACAGTTAATAACAGTAGCCTTACACACTGTGGAGGAGGAGAGTCGATTCTGTGGCCTTTCAGTCTATCAAATGGATATTTTCAGGATATTTTAGGTCAGCCTGAGCAATTGAGTGTGATGCGTTCATGGAAACAATTCTAGTTCTTAAATCGCAAAATGATCAGGACGCATAGTCAAATGGCCAGCACTCAATTAAACATGATCTCCTTCATAAAATAAAAATGACATGAATACTGGAGAAAGCAGCTTTTGAAAATATTATCTGGAGTGCTACGGCAGGAATCACAGCAACAATGCTTTGAGTCTTGACTTGATAGCCTCGGGCCACAAGCTGCCTTTCATTGAACGGGAAGGTTTGGCTTTGAATATTCTGCTAAAGTTTACATAGCTGATTCGCATGCAACTTCACTCTAACATTTCAATCAAAAATTCAAGGAAATGCTATTTGATAACTCCTCAGTGGTTGACTTAGCTCTGGACACTTCAAATTGACAGGCAACCAAACACAGTTTGTAATACGGATGTCTGTCTTCACCTTTCGTCCAGTTATATCAATCTGCTACATCCTACAAGTTATCGCAACAGCAACAATTCAAGAAACATTCTTCTTTCTGAGGGGAGCACACTAAGGCTAAACTAAGCTGCTAAGTTCCTTGTTTTCGGGAAACAAGAGAAAGCGTGACAGTGTTGGCAGTGAAAGGTGATATATGCAAATTATTTCAAATTCTTCTGTTTAAAGATTTTAAGGAAAACGACCACTTTTTTAAGTTTAAAAGACATGTTTCGACAGAACTTCTGTCGTCTTCAGTTGAATGAATGATTACAAAGCAAGTTGAATAATAAGTAGGCAAAAATGCTAATTAAGACAAATAGCATTTTTGCCTACTTATTATTCAACTTGCTTTGTAATCATTCATTCAACTGAAGATGACAGAAGTTCTGTCGAAACATGTCTTTTAAACTTAAAAAAGTGGTCGTTTTCCTTAAAATCTTTACGTGTCTGCTGCTATCTAGACCTTCTGTTTAAACCTTGGAACAGAGCCTAAAAAGTGACATTCTCACAAATTACTTTGAACTTGGATACTATAAAATAAAGATCATGGACATAAGTATATGTTAAAAGAACTCAGCAATTCATCAGCTATAAAATGTTGGTAGATACGCATGAAAGAAGCAAAATTCCCACTTTGTTACACTTATACATGTGCAGCGGTAAAGCAAACTCTGTGCAGATCAGAATGTCCATGGATTCTCTTCATCTGCCACAACAACTCTCACTTACTATTATGATAAAATGATGCCTTCTGTATGCAATCGAGGACTCAACCCAATTCAAATCTTGTGGACCGTAAATAACTTTGCAATTGTGCAGATGGTTGATGTGCTTACCACTTTTACTGTAGTAGAGTTGCTGAGGAGAAATTCAACCTTGTTGATATAAAGCGTGAGAATCCAAATTTCAAATCAGTATAGCGCATTTAGGCTTGAAGTCTTGATATAAAGGATGCCACTCTCGTCTTTGAAGTCTCCAATTGTGTACTCAAGATGTTCGAAAGGTGTACTAAACTGTTCTAATCTGTCACATTCATTTTGGTTAATCTAAACTCGTTGGCTCCCTCCAACATCTATAATGTGTATTTTCTGTCAAGGCTGGACAGAAATTACAAGGTAGAAAATTAGTGGGTAATGCCAATATGAAGAATTAACTCAAATAAATCAAGTGAAACTATGAGAGAATCTATTGTGCTCCCTGTGTGTATACTACCAGTGATGTAACAAGGTCCTTAAACTCCAGAGCCTGGACACAGTTTTGGTCCAAAAAGTGGATTTCAGCAGCTAAAAACAGCACTTTTGTTACAATTTGACAAAAATAAAGTTCATGGTGATTATAAGCACGTTTGAAACTATAGATTGGGCCAATAAAATAGGATACAAAAATTTTGTTTCGGTGGCACTTTAATCATAGAAAAAGGCCCAGTTACACAATGTGAATCATTACGAATTAAAATGAATTCTGTACTTTGAATGAAATTCTTGTCCACTGTTAAGGCCATGAGGCGATAGCGTCAATAGTTGGGCACTCCAATAAGCTTCCTTTGTAATAAGAAATTTGTCAGCTTTTGTGCAATTGTGGTTAATTTGGTTGATGCATTGAAAGGAAAAATCCAGTAGCGAATGTGGGGTGCTATTGAAGTGAACTGTGACTTCACAAGGTTTCCATTTGTGACCATGGATGATTTATGGTTTCTAAATCTCACTTTAATTCTGTTGATGTTGAGCCAATGTACTGAAGAAATGTAGGTAGTTAGTTACTTAGTAAGTTTTTATTAGAAGGTTTTATTATTCCTAGTTTTTATTTTGATTTTAACAGCTTAGTTTTTTTATTAGTTATTTTATTTTACTCAGGTTTGTAAAGCGCTATTGGATAGCAATAGAAATAGCACTATATAAATAAGGTATTATTATTATTATTATTATTATTATTATTATTGGTGAATATAAGAATTGGACATTCTGATTGGTCGAAAAGCTCATCATATGACGCTATATTCACCCCGCTAGAGCTTGGTTACTAAGCTCACCATCTTTGCCATCTCGGCAAGTAAACATGGCAGACATTTGCTGAATGAAGTTTTCATTTATTCAAAAGACATCACTCCAAGTCCAGGATATTTGAAAGGATGGAGAATTTTCAAAATGACTGCTGTCGCCCTTGGACCAAAAATCTTTCAAGAACTCGTATTCAAGGCTTTTAAGAATCCTAAACGCAGTGGTTACGTTGATCGCCAGCAGGTCAGATTGATTGACCAAAATTCATTTTTCTTCAAACCAAAGCTACTCATTTGTAGGCGATGATGACAACTGTGAAGAAGTCAACAACGATAACACAAAGGTACCGGATGAATTTATTTTTCATAGTGTTTCGCTCATTTGTTTTACTGTCGAACTGGATAAGTAAATTGCTTGACAATCGATGTACATGTAAGCTTATTATTAGAACTACCGCTGCATATGTGTATGCACAAGAACAATTGCGTCTATGTTTTTGTGTTTCTATGTTTTAGTCCGTTATTTTGTAGTCCTTGATATTCACCTCTGAAAATTATACTAAAACAGCTATCCAAATTGGTGGATATTCACCAATGTTCACTTCGCCTTTGGCGAATAATTGTTAATTATTATTATTATCATTATCATTATCATTATTATTGCTATTATTATTCCTGGTAAGAGACCAAATCAATTACGTTTTTGGAGTCACAATTGAAAATTGGGTCTAATGACATAAGATTTACCTGTTTTTAAGCTAGTAAAATCTCTGGACATAAAATAATTTTTACTTGGATCACATCTGTTTTTGTCACATTTAAAGCAACCTCCCTCAAGTGGATTGGTGTTTTGCAAGGTCATAGGTTCAAATTTAGAAGGTGCTAAAATTACTTTGAGATTTTTGGATTTGCAGTACGATGGAATGATGAAATTTTTTGGAAAATTCTTTTAATTTAAGATTAGATTCCAAAAATGTAGTTGTTTTTTGATGATGCAATTTAGGTTGCGCCAGTGTGGGTTGAAAGTTGTTACAAATGTGTTTATAATCAAGCCCTGATTTTTTGCTTGGGTAAATGTTTCCCTGGAATAATTGAAGCTATAGAAAATTGTTGTCAATTAGGTTTACTGGATAGCCTCGGTTCACCAAATAACCTTGGTATTCTTCACATCTTTTGCTTAAAAAACTCATCTTGGGAGCAGTTCCTCCTCAATCTTAAGGCAACCACAATAGCAAGGCTTTAAATACATGTTGTGGATGGGAACTGGAGAGGGGTGAGGTATAAATGACTCTCTGTTGGTTTGGAATACACATCAGTTCTATTGAAACCAGGAATGCCTTAGGCCTCAAAAGCCTCCCGCCTTAGAAACTTTCACTCAACATGTCAGATCTCTCTATCCCACCATTATATTTGAACTTGTATTCTCTGACAGTCATCTCAATGTTTTAGATGTCACTTCACATCTAACTGACCGGTTTTGAAATCAGGCAATTCCGTTGACCATGAATAGACTGAGTAATAATATTGAGACTCTGCTTTTGAAAAATGATGGTTGTAAACTTAGAACCTGTGATGGAAGCTATCAGATTGCAAGTAAAGGCACTGAAAGGCTGGGATGCAATGAATTTACCTAAAGGGCACTCTTTCTAACATAAGAATACCTGTTTTTTAACCTAGGTTTCCTAAGCTTTTTGAATACCTGGCTAAGATGTCCTCAAATGATCGCTGCTTTGCAAAGGATTTGGATAAAGATGGAAATGGGTGAGGTCCTTTGTTATTCCATTATTCAGAGTTAATGACCTATTGTTTGATTAAGTCAACACTTACGATTTCTTCCAAACACATGCCATGAAAATTTAATTTTACAATTAACTTTTTTCTGTTACGGCTATGGCAGGTATAGTTCAGAGATTAAAACTCACATACATGTAGGTATCTCTCAGATAGAAATTTTACTTCCTTGTTCATGGTTGTTTGCCAGTGGAGATGTTTGCAAAGACGGTTTTATAGAGTATTTGATTTGAGAGAAGTACCTTGTTGTTACTTATTTTCACAAGACCTAATTTTGGCAAAATTAACCACATGAAATGTTATACCCTGCTATACAATTCTTTAATCAACATGGATGATAAGTATTTACAACCTCTTAACTCGCATGAGGGAAAGCACTACAGTACAGTGCAAAAATAAATTATGCACGTGCAAGAAGTAGCACAAGCAGTTCTTGCACCACAGGAACATTCAAGCGGGCACAAGAAGTGAAGATGCAGTATTTTGCATTTTACTTGCAAGAACTTTTCCAGCAGAGCATGAAAGTAACTTGAGATAAATGTTCTTCACAGGTCCAAGCCTTTATCAGAAGTACAAGGCTGGCTGAAAACGGTACCTGCACTCAACTTAGAGCCAGTAAAATGCGGCAGCATCAGTTTAGATGAGCCAGTTGTTGAAGCTATTGAGGAGGCAGTGCAACAAACTAAGGTAAAACCATCCTGTGGAAGTAGTACTCAATGCACACTACTAAGTCATGCTCTGGAAATTTGTAAAACATTTTTGTACTGGTCTTACATGAGGGTGTCAATGGGGTTGACTGCTAACCGTCAAAATGGCCAAAAAATTGACTGTCAACCGTCGAAAACACAATATTTTTATCGTCAACCTTCAAATGAGCAAGCCAATATTAGCCATCAAATGGCTCAGATACCAGTAATAATTATTAAGTACTAAACGATTGACTTACACGTATATGGGGTCAAGTTTTGATGTTCAGAAATGATCACTTTAATATGTCACAAAAATACATTTATATGCAAGTCCTTAACTTCTAGTCTCAGGTAAAAATGGTCAGCAACAGAACTGACTTCTGTCTGGAAACACTTCCGGTGTCCTAAAACTTTAGTTATTCATTTATGAATGATGTTATAGTAGTTACAAATCACGTCATATTTTAAATGGGTCGATTTGCATAACATTGCCGTTGCTGTTCGTTTAATTTTACAAAGCATGATGTCAAGTGCTGTACAGGTGGTCATTAGTATATATCGAAGAGTTAGGGAAAAACGGATCAAGATATGTAAAGCACATATTTCAGTCACGGCAGACAGTATGAAACAAGGTATCGACAATTTCAAAAAACACCTTGCCAACTTATTCAGACTCAAAGAGAAAGCCATTAAACTTTCCCGGGTTATTTGACCTAAAACTTTACCATCTGGTGAAGGAAAACAGCACGGCAGAAAACTACAGCATTCTAACACAGCAGCAGCTTGACTTAGAGTTGCCCCACAGTTTGGCAGTTGAAAGCGACAGCAAGCTAAATGGTGAGTATACTTTTCATTCTCATTTAACATTTACAGTAATGTTGTTTTGAGTTGTTAATAATACACTTGAAAAACTTACTTGATCCTGATTGGCAAAAAGGAGTACAGTTTTTTTTACATCATGTGTGTAAAGAAATATGTTGAAAGTTACAAAAGTCCCTGGAAGTATTTTTTGGACTTCAATCAGAAGAAATAGTAGGAAATTATACATTACTCTTCCTGTCATGTACAGACAGTGTTTGCAAGCCTGGTCTTCTATGATTAATAGTGACTCATCATCTTATGAAGGGATAACAAATCAAATTATCTGGAACAACAGGTATATTTTAAGTGAGGGGAAATCCATTTTTTGCCAGTTTCCATAACCTAGGACTTCTTAAGGTTAGGGACCTGGTTTCTAAGGAGGGTGTTTTTGAGTTATTTTTTTTTGTAAAAAAAATACGTCTTAATCAACAGTTCTGGGCTGTGTTATAAACGGATCAATGGATGAGTGCGTGAGAGATGTACAGTATTGTGCAAAAGTAATGAGAGCATAATTCAACGAAATTTGCGAATTTCGGGGCTTTTCGACGAAAAATGGCGAAGTTTTGTTCACCTCGAAAGTTGGAAGAAAATTCAACGAATTTTCCCGCTGCTCATTGTTTTAGTCGAAGCGAATTTTCGAGCAGTAATTCGTGTCTACTGATAATTTGGCCCGATTTTTCGCGCGAAAATTCGCTCTCCTTGAATTTTCCTGCGAACTTTCTAGCAAAAATTTGCTCTGTTCCTTAAGTTTCCCATCAATTCCCAGCAGTAAGATGAATTAAGCCAGAGCAAAACAAGAACATGCGTGATAAAAGCATTAATATCATTGTGAGTGATAGTAATATCTCAAAGCCTTTTCTCACAAACTTACCTTGCTTATGTCCAGAGAAAGCTGGTATCACTTTGTTTGTTGCAGTCTTAAAGCTCGCAAGCTCAAATGGTCTGTTTGCCAACATGTTTTCATTGAACAAGAAATGCTACTCGCGGAAGTGCTCACGGTGCAGCCACAACGAACCCAGGCTCTGTGCGACCTTGCAATATTACCGTCGAAGGTTCGAAGCTATTATCAAACTACCGTATTTTCCCATGTATAAGTCGACCTTTCAGGACCTAAAAATCAGTCCAAAAATTCGCCCTCGACTTATACATGGGTCAAAACTTGAGATCCAAGCGCCTGTCAAATAATCAGCATAATAATTCTCTTTCAATGTTAACAAACATGTGATAAACAGCAGCACAGTTTACAACGTACATTCGCTTAGCGATCTGTCTCTCTATATCAGAGCTTCAAGTTAAAATGCATCAACATTTATCCGTTAAAGTTTAACCCTAATGTTGTAGACACTCACTGGCTCAATTTTGTCATAAAGAACCAATATTTTTCCTTTAAATAAAGCTGTAGTAAAGCCGCTCGGAGAAAACATCTTTTACGTTTCGAACTTCTCTGCTAGGTAACCTGGCAGGATACGAGTGCGAGGACTTCTGTACCAGTACTTGACCAATTTCAAGGCTTGACTACCAAGTTCCCAACACACGCTTTGCACTTTGTTTATGGCATCGTTCTGAAAGTCGTGAGCTTCTTTGGTGTTTTGCCTGTCTTATAAAGCCACTTTTAATCTCTTCACACTTAAATTTGAAATCCTTACGTTTGATTTTCGTGAGCATTTTACAAAAATTATCGTCGAAAAGCCCGCATGCACACGTGTTGCTAAACTGGGTAAAATGCTCGTATACATGCCATAATAAGCTTTAAAACTGTGCATTGAAACATGCTGTGATTTGTTTACATATCTGTGGTAGCTGAAAGATAATTTTAAGAAATACAAGATAAGTTTTCCAAGAAATTCTTACCCGGAAATTAAGAAAATCTAGTTTTTGGCCTCAAAAATTGGGGGTCGACTTATACACGGGATCGACTAATACACAGGTAAATACGGTATTCAGGCCAGTCTCTTACAGATCTGTTTAACTCGGCTGAAGACTTTTTAACTCGTAGTTTTAGTAACATTCAAGCGATATTGATTGTTATAAATCAGTTATGCTTCCTCCCCCCATTAGTGTTCATACAAAAAATCTTAGCAGGAGGGTTAGCGTAGCAGAGAACTGTCATCCTAAATAATGCGGTGCTCTTGCATGGAAAATAATTCTAGGTGAGGTATTGAAATAAGTGACAACACACACAAGTGAAGGTAAACTTTTATTTAGACTTTGGCAAATTGACCAGTAGGACGTTGGCGAAGCGACTTAGGACATTGGCCAATCTACCTGAGACGTTGGCAAATGAAACGTTGGCGAACCAACTCATTGATGATACGACCGGATACCGTGTCTTTCCCTTTTGCACTTGCCATCCGAACATCTCTACACTTTTCCTTCCCTAATCCCATTGTTTTGCACTTCCAACATGCTCAAGCACAGTCGCATGTCTCCATGTCTTATTTACGAGTGTGAAATAAAGAGGGATTGTCACGAATAATATGTTATCCATCATGGCAGGCGGACAAGAACATGGCAAACACGATAACAGCTGAGGGGACTGCGCACGTGGAGGCCTGGCACTAGACAAACATGTCTGCTTGTCCATTGATCACTGAATTTGATGTCACTTTGGATGAAATTTGAGGTGAAGTAGGCCTTCAAAAAGACTTTATTAAGAATTTTACTTTCGTTTGAGTTTACCTGAACTAGCGGTCTGCCTTTTGTACCTGCCTTCCTGGCACGGTGACGTGGCAAAGCTTAAGTTGGCAAGTTCGTGTCATTGAAAACGATCAAAGGATTCAAATTCTCTACGTTCTTTGCCATGAAAGACGGATTAACACATTAACAACAGCGACTTTTATAGAGGAGTAAAGCGTCAACGTGACCGCAGTTTGTTCACAAGAGAATGATACATTGATGGCTCAATACTTGTCAGTGCACTGCACTGCGATATTTCGCATACTGCAAGCGGAATTATCCCTCTGCAGGTAAGGAATTGTCGTTCTGGTCTTGAAAATGCCGCAAATTTTCGTCCTTTGTTTTAAAGAAATAACGCTCAAGACGTTGCGAAAAGACGCTTGAATTTTCGGGTGAACTTTCTTCGAAATTTTGCAGAGACAAAGAACGAAATTTGCGCATTTCACTCTCATTACTTTTGCACAATACTGTACGTATGTCACACCAATTAGATTGGGGCTACTAAAAACAACCAATCAAGTTGCCACTTGTAAAGGTGAATCATGTGTGGGAAGATTTCATCCCAATTTTAGAAGGGCCATCTTTGTTTTTCTACAAACAGAAACAGGTATTCTTGTATTGGCCTTATTCTGATATTGCCAATGCTGTGTTTACTATCGTTAAGCCCAGTACTTTGTTGATGGGTTTCAAAAGAGTTCAGAATTTGATAAAAGCAAAATAAATTTGCATCACGCAATCCTGACGCAATAAAAAAAATTATGCGAAAACCATTTAATGGATTAAATCAAGAAATGAAGAAGCTAGTCATAAAAGGGGATAAGTGACAATTTTGGTTGCTTTTCTTTTTTCGTGCTCCAAATTAGCTGAATTTTTGCATGTGGTCTTCAATGTAATAGAAAAACGTGTTCCTGTATTTTGCCGCTGGTTTTTGCTTCACTTTATAAAGGCGCCGCTAGGAAAACCGAGTGGTTTTTTGCATACGCAATATCCTGAAAACGAAGCAAAGTTTAGCGGAAAAACTATGAGACATTGCTAAACATACCTAAACAAAACTCTATGCGAAATTTGGAGCGTTTTCGACAAAGTTCACTTTTGATTAAAATATCTAACACCCTTTTCCCGCCGAGGCTGCAAACAAACGAAGCTGGGCCTTTGTTCTGATAAACAGAGCCGATCCTTTGTTATAATAACCAAGCCAAGCCTTTGTTATAAGTCAAAGTCTCGCCACGGTTTATCATAACAAAGGATCAGCCCGCCGTGACCGCAGGGACTTTGATCTCACTTAGAAAGCAGCAAAATGTCAATTTCACGCAATGTATAAGGTCAAAAAAGGTTTAAATGTTGATATCACGTTAACGCGTGACGACAAGGAGGTTGATTTCACTCAGAAACCAGCAAAATGTCAATTTCACGCAACGCATAAGCTTAACGATGTTGATTTCAGGTCTAAATGGGTTAAAATGTTGATTTCACGTTAACGCGTGACCGCAAGGAGGTTGATTTCTCTTAGAAACCAGCAAATGTCAATTCCACGCAACGTATAAGCTCAAAAATGTTGATTTTAGGTCAAAAAGGTTTAAATGTTGATTTCACGTTAATGTGTGATGGCAAGGAGGTTGATTTCACTCAGAAACCAGCAAAATGTCAATTTTACGCAGCGCATAAGCTCAATGATGTTGATTTCAAGTCTAAATAGGTTAAAATGTTGATTTCACGTTAACGTGTGTCGGCAAGGATGTTGGTTTCACTTAGAAACCAGCAAAATGTCAATTTCATGCAGCGCATAAGCTCAATGATGTTGATTTCAGGTCTAAATAGGTTAAAATGTTGATTTGACGTTAACGCATGACGGCAAAGAGGTTGATTTCTCTTAGAAACGAGCAAAATGTCAATTCCACGCAACGTATAAGCTCAAAAATGTTGATTTTAGGTCAAAAAAAGGTTTAAATGTTGATTTCACGTTGACGCGTGACGGCAAGGATGTTGGTTTCACTTAGAAACCAGCAAAATGTCAATTTTACGCAGCACATAAGCTCAATGATGTTGATTTCAAGTCTAAATAGGTTAAAATGTTGATTTGACGTTAACATGTGACGGCAAGGATGTTGGTTTCACTTAGAAAACAGCAAAATGGTAGGAGCCCATGATGGGCTCCTGAAAATGGTAATTTCACGCAACGTATAAGCTCAAAAATGCTGATTTCAGGTCAAAAAAAGGTGTAAATAAAAATAAAATGAAACAAATAAACATTTCAATAAGCACTTTTCGAAATACGGCAACGTCTTCAATGACTAAAAAATCACGAGATAAAACATAGTTTTCGACAAACGCGATCGTAGCTTTATGTCACGCACCGCCATAACTTCCAAGTTCAAAATGCCCTGGTACCTCTTATGCCTGATGAGGATAACAACTTTGGTGGCTGTTTAGTTTTGGATTTAAGAATTTGATGACTCCACATGAAAACGCTCTATAAATAGGGCTGACAGATTAACAGATTAACCCTTCTGCGCAACGTACGGGTCTCCATACATCTGCATGTCCCCTGATCCCAGAAATTCAAAACACTACAAATCATGCCAATTTGAAGTAAAATCAACGCAAACTGGATCACAGATCTGTTACAATCAATCGCCACTTGCTGGCCATTATTATGTTTAAATCTAGTTACCAGTTCGAGAAACGTCTGCAGAACGTAGGTGCAATGCATGCCAGGAAGGGTCCTTACGCCTCGTGCGCGGGAAAACATGGCAGTCGATACAAGACAAATTTTATAAGTCTAAAACCAGTTCTCGCTTTCCAAACTTTGACGCTAGCAACGCTTGGCAAATGGGCCACAACTCACCAGAGGGTATTTTTCTTGGGCAAGAACTGCTCTTGGACTTTAACGACTGCCTGGGTACATGCAGCAAAGCATCTAGTTGTAATTAAAACTGACTAATCAGTAACTCTTGTTCACACGGTCAGAATAAACAAACAAGAAGCTAATTTAGTGGCATGTCCAGAACTTTAACTTCCTATAAATGTTTGGATGTCTCTTTTTGTTAGTGTCTTCGGTGGCATTTTAATATCTTGCATTGATGGCAATTCTTTAAAACAAGTATTTTGAACAGAGATATGTGACAGGTAAACTCTTCAAATATTCCTGAAGCCTTCATGGCGGCAAGTTCAACTACAAATTAAGTAGATTAGACTTTGAGATGACACAGTGGTTCTTTCGCTTCGAAACAGATTCCTGGAGTGGTTCAAAGAGGTAAACTTACATATCTGATGCTTCCTTACCACCAGTATCTACAGGAAACCAACACATACTGATCAGTACCTAGCATATGATTCACACCACCCTCAGTCGGTAAAGCGCGGTATTGTGAAGTGTCTGTACGACCGAGCTAAACGTCTCGTTACCAAACCATCAGTAATCGCTGGAGAAAAGAAACATCTTTCATCTGTACTTGTTTCTAACGGATATCCCTCCTCGTTTGTACAGAAGATCACAAAGGCACGAACAACCCCAAGAAGAGAGCCTGTCGCGGAATTTAAATCCACCACTGTTTTACCTTATGTCCAAGGAGTTTCGGAGTCTCTCCGCCGCTGCCTAGAACAACAAGGCATTTGCACCGTCTTCAAGTCCGACACAACACTTCGGTCACACTTAGGGCGACCAAAGGACACCGTCAACCCGGCTAAACAAGATGGTGTTGTCTACAGGATTCCCTGGGAATGCAGCAAAGTCTACATTGGGGAAACAGGGAGATCTATGCAGGAGAGGAACAAAGAACATGACAGGGATACACAACTCGCACGTACCCGGACCTCTGCCGTTTCTGAACACACCCACGAGACCGGCCACTATCCTATCTGGAATGAGGTCAAGTTTATTGATCGAGATCCTCACTGGCACACACGTAGGGAAGCTATTCACATGAGACTTCACCCTAATAACATCAACAGGGATAGTGGAATTGAAATTCCTGAAGCATGGATGCCCACGATCAAGAAACACAACAACAGGAGAACAGTACAACAGCAGACCACTGAGGGAACAGCTACTTGTCGGAACAATAGAACAATAGGAGGATCGAAATGCACAAATCACAGCCGACCTTTGTGATATAAATGATACCGTGCAATCAGTCGACCTTATAACCTGAAGAAGTCTAGCAGTAAGCAGTCGAAACGTCACGATCTACATCTCAAATGACTACATCGTGAGACAAACGATAATATACTTTATTATTGTATCTACCACGATGAATAACAACAACTTTTTCATCGACATATCTCTTAAAGTAACAAAGCTTTTTCTATAACTGACTTTTTGTCACCGGAAAGGCTCTCAGGCATTTGGAAGGGTAAAACTTCCCATTACCCATAGAAAAATTTGTGGCCTGACTGATACCCTGTTTTCACAAGAGAGGTTTACTACGGTTACTGGTTACCAAGGTTTCGTAGCTAAACCGCAGATATTAGAGAACCTGTTTACACAAAACTAATGAACTAAAGTAGGCCGCATACAACAGACAGTTTGAGGTTTTCTTAGAAAGCAGGTGCTGCATTGTTGCTCGGAAACTATTGGAAAATTATAAAATTTTACTTTACTCCAATGCTGAATGCAGGTCGTTGTCAATTTGCTTGTGGTGATGTCAAGCCAAACTTTCCTTGAATGTAAAGCTTTGTAGATGAATGGTGAAAAGAAAATTTTGATATCTCGCTGAGCCTCTTCCCGCAAAAAACCTGAAACGGTATCTGCCCCGGAGCCCAGGCTGCGTAAATGTTTACCAGTACTTCTTCTTATTTGGGGCAGCTTTAAATTCTAACTTTTGCTTTTCTTTTCCATAGACCTTAATTTTTTTTTCTCTATTTGTGGTAGGTCTTCTTCTAGTTGCGTCTGCCTGTACACTGCTGCTGAGCTACTGAGCTTCTAACAGAAAGGAAACACTTACAGCACTTGACGATGAACGGGAAACAGCAGTTCGGGATTTCTTTACCTATTATTTAGCTTTTTTGCCCGTTGACTTGAAACCTACTTATAGTAGGATGAATCTTTGTCTATTTTTCTCTTCTTTACGTGCTGCACACGTGAACACTTGCTGCCAAGATATCACGACAATGTCTCCTTTTCCTCAGTTACAGTCGGTTACTGAGCTAAACCATGCCTGATGAGACATCCAACTGTCGACAAACCTAGGTTGGCTTACTTTGATTTTGCTGACATTTACCGAGGTTTGCTACTGTGTTTACATGATTAAAAATTTCGCCTCAGTAAAGTTAAAACAAAACCAAGGTAAACATCTCTGGTGAAAACACAGGCTGAGTGAGATTATGGCCCGATTTGGGCCTGTAATGCTATTTTTTGGTGAGAACTGAGCAAGACAAAGCAAGAAGAGGATTTTGTCTCTCTAGTACGACTGGACAAGATGTTTGTCTGGCCTGTTTATTGTCAATAATATGGCTTGAACTAGCACGATAGCTTACGCTGCAGTACTGAGATATTTGTCATGCTGTGTTATAGTCGTAATTCTGGCTAAATTTGTTTCACAAGTACAAAAAATTCAGACCTGACATTTGTTAGGCCTTGTTATTGGCCATAATCTTGCTGATCAGCGTGACACCTCATACCATAAGATAATGTATGCAAAAAATAAAATATAACAGGATCATTCTTTTGCATCAAAATATTCATTTCAACAAGCCTATTCTCTCCTGGGTTGCATTTTTGTTCAGTTTTCATCTTTCGTTAAAGGCCTTGCAGAGTTAACATTGTGTGCTATGAAAAACTCCAAGATATGCCATGTTGCGCCACAAATCTGCATCTGCTCCTACATACCACAGATTTTGCTTCAAATTTCCTGTAATGTGCCTCAAAGAATTCCTTGGCATTTTCGTTTGGCTAGTTTCCACTCCAAAATTTGCCAGTTAACTGTTTTGGGCGTAGATACTAGTGAAGACCCAGGAATGGGTAAAAATTGTATGACCATTTTGTGACAACACAACTTCAAATCAGATCTGGAAGTCCTTTGAGATAATACAGGAAGTTCAATTTGATTGGTCCACTCTGAATAAACATAAGTTTTGCACTTGTTAACATCAAAAAATAAGAACTCGACCATTTCTTTGAAAGCAGGAAAATCTCATTGTTTCTTCATGTGCTGTATTAAATTTTGTGTCAGGAAAAGATCAACTCTCCTAAATTCTCCTGATTTGCTGAAAACAACCTTCTCCTGTGTCTGCCAGTGTAAATGGGTTATTCCAGAAAAAATACACACACCCTGACAGATGGCAAACTGGAAATTCTCGCAGGAGGGGGGATTGATTGCTCAGGAAATCCAGGCAGGAGGGGGATCTGAACCTGAAAATTCTTCCTTGGGGGTCACTTTTAACTTTAACCTCGTTCGATATATTTTAACCACTTAAAAAAATAACTTTGCAATGGAAAATCTTGTAGTCTTTCAGTTTATAGTGTTCTTACCTCATATGCTTTAAGTTTACCTTCATAGGTCCTGTTAATCATGAAGAACCAGCGTAATAAATAGATAAAAACAGCTTTACGACTGGATAAAACACTGTTGACTGAGCACGCAACGCCTGGAGCATTTTTACGGTACACAGGCCATCCGTGCCTGTGCTTTGTAACATCCTCAAAAATGTGAAGAAAAGATGATTAGGCTGGGAGTCAGTTGTACTTTTCTGTTTTACTCAGCAACCCAAGAACTCGTTTTGCTGGCTAACATGTGTATGCACAATTTGCCTATAATTTCTTTCTTACCTCTTACAATGTGTAACTGTAAAATCATGGATACAATATATACGATACCGCCATGCAAAATAATTAGATCCACCGAAACAATTACTTTTCTTGTAGAATCCAGGTTGTCCAAAATTATGGTCATGGTAAATGCTACGATATACCCCAATACTTTTGCATGAGTACAGGCAAGGATTTATTTTTGGATGCTTTTGAGCACCACTGAAATAACGATCAATATGGTAAAAGACAAGTTTTTGGAAGCCAGATCGTGGACATTACGCATAAAAACTTGAATGCCTGAAAGAAAGGCAAGAGTTCTAGTTGACCTACAGACCCATAAAGGTAACGAAATTTAAATTTAGCTCGCAAAGCTTTCTTAATAAGCTTAAGTAAATGTCATGCTAACAGTCCTAACAATGAGAACTCGATCTTGTAAACACATGCCAATGTAGGCTGTCTTGTCACCGAAAACTGAAATTATAGTTTTTATTTATAATTGCCTTAAAGGACTTTTTTCACTGTAATTTTTCTTACATTTACATAATTTTTAAGACTTACGTATTTACTTTTATCTTGTACATTTGTTGTGGTACAGAAAAAGGCAAATGGTATTTTAGAGGAGAATGTGAGATCACTCAAACATTAAACGTGATGATAATAAAGTGTCTTATCATTTGTCTCACGATGTAGTCACTTGAGATATGGTGGTCAACGTCGTCAGATCAATTTGCACTTAGAGGAATTGGACCAGTTCTGACCATTTCATCCTGGAAATGCCAAGGACCTAGCAGGTTTGCAAACTTACTGGACACAATTGTCATAAATCTGAAAGAGGCCGGAAGAAAAGAGGAACTTCGCAATGGGTCCTTGTACATCAAGGTACAAAAAATTGACCAGTACCATGCCTGCTAATTACAGCAGATGGGTGTTCGAGCAGAAAAAAGTGGAATATGTTGAGACACCTCGTGAGTGGATCATACATGAAGCTAAATTCCAGACTGTTGCGGCAGAGACACTGTGGACTGACAGGAAAACGAAGAGATAGCTCACACATTCTTTGGTCGGACAATAATAATAATAATTTATTTCTAGCGCATTACATTAAAAAATCTCAATGCTCTTACAGAATAAAAATGAGAAAAACGATAACGAAACCAATATAAGGAAAATATATTAAATTACAATGGATGATAAAATACTAAAATTCATTAAATACTAAAATTCATCATAAGATACTAAAATTCATTATAGAAATACTAAAGATCATTATTAAACAAAAACGTTTTAAGCTTAGTTTTATACGTATCTACTGATGGGGCACTTCTCACATCAAGTGGGAGGCTATTCCACAGTACTGGCGCACAAGATGAAAAAGCGCGTCCCCTGTAGGTCTTTGTCCTAAACACCGGTATGTGCAGTCGCAGGTGATCATTATTTGAACGAAGACACCTTATCGGTTGACGAAGATTAGTAAGTTCCACCAAGTAACAGGGTGCCAAACTGTTTAAAATTTTGTAAGTAAAAAGTAAAATCTTAAAAATGAAATGCTTGCACACGGGCAGCCAGTGAAGCTTGCGGAGGATTGGCGTGATGTGATCCACTCTCCTTGTTTTTGTAACCACCCGGGCGGCCGAGTTCTGAACACGTTGAATTTTCGAGATTTCCTTGTCAGGGAGACCATACAAGATACTGTTACAGTAGTCCAGTTTAGAGGACACAAAGATGTGAACCAATTTTTCTGTACTTGGTTGGTCAAGATACTGACGAATATTTCCAATACGCCTTAGAGCAAATGAAGCAGATTTGCAAAGATTGCTTACATGCGTGGACATCGTTAAGCACTAGTCGAGAGTGACCCCAAGATCCCGGGCATTCACGCTTGTCTTCATCTCAGAACCAGCAATATTCACTGCGGCTATAGGTTGACGCTGAAGATAACGAGATGAAAAATGCAAAATTTCAGTTTTCGATGAGTTGCATAATAATTTATGATCAGCTATCCAAGATAAGATATCCTGTGCACAAAGCTCTAGCTTACTCAAACAAGATGATTGTTCAGATCGCTGCATAACCAAGTACATTTGCATGTCATCGGCAAATATCATGGACTGGAGGCCATGGGCCATGATTATATCTTCAATGGGCGCAACGTAGAGGGAGAACAGCAGCGGGCCCAGCACTGAACCCTGAGGAACACCACAGATTAAGTTAGCAGAAAAAGAGTGAACATCTTTGATAACAACCGCCTGCGAGTGATTTGTCAGATACGATTTGATCCAAGCCAGGGCAGTACCTCTCAGACCAAACCGGGTGTGTAACCTATCCATAAGGACACTATGGTCTATGGTGTCGAAGGCAGACGATAAGTCAAGCAAGACTAGAACAACATCATCGTGATTGTCAAGCGCTAAGTTGATGTCGTTGGAAACTCACAGCAAGGCTGTTTTGGTGCTATGATATGCACGGTAAGCTGACTGAGTTTTGGTATACAGGTTATTGATGAGCAGACGGTGCTTAAACTGCATTGCTACTACGCGTTCGATCATCTTACCAAGGAAGGGAAGGTTGCTGATTGGATGGTAGTTCTTCAGTATTTCATGGTCGAGATCAGATTTTTTCAATAAAGGTGTTACAAGGCCATGCTTGAAGGTGGCAGGGAACTCTCCAACCTCTAGCGATCGATTTATTATAGAGGTAATACAAGGCAGCAATACATGGATACCCTTTTTCAGTAAACTAGTCGGAAGTGGATCCAGTGAACAGGACTTGGAAGGCGCTGCCATGACGGATTGTTTTACATCTTGAAGCAAAACTGCCTTGAACTTCGATAATGTGGAAGAAGAAGGCTGTTCTTGATAAGGTATCGATAGGCTTCTGGATGGCATTGTATCAAGCTCCGACCTTAGAGCGCTGATTTTATCAGTGAAGAATGCACAAAAACGGTTTGCAAGTACAAGCTCAGAATCATGAGTTGGTAGAGTCAGCGATCCTTTGACCTTGAACAGACTGTCAATAAGATTGAATAACTGTTTCTGATTAGAGTTTGAAATCTTATTGCTAAAATGTGCTCTCTTTGCTTCCTTTATAGCTGCATAATAGTTGCACGCAGAATCTCTGTAAAGTTGCTTGTGCACCTCAAGGCCTGACTTAACCCACCGCCTCTCACATCGCCATTTGTCACGTTTCAATGCTCTAAGCTCATCTGAGAACCAAGGTGCATGAGGCCTTAAGGTTGTAGTATGCTCTTTGATAGGAGCATGCCCGTCAAGTAGGTCGCTCAATAATATTGAGAGTGGTAAGCATTAACTAACACAGGAAGATCGGCAGGTGGATTATTCACCACTTGCAGACTAGACAGATCTTCAGCAAAGCAATTAAGGTCAATGTTTCGCACTCTGCGATGCTTAGAGTTGACTCTAATCAGAGGTGGCTTGGGAAGGTCCAAGCAACAAGTAATAGAAGCATGATCAGAAGGCAATTGAAAGGATGAGCGCAGCCGAGAAAGAATTTCCTCACCACAGGTCGTAATAATCAAATCCAACGTATGACCCTTTGTATGAGTCAGAAATGTTACATGTTGATGTAAATCAGCAGAATTTATAAGTTCCTGAAAAAGTTCAGCCTCAGGGTTGCACGCATCCATGTGGAAGTTGAAATCACCACTAATTAAACAGCATGTCTGTGAAGTGGATAAATCTTCAATAAGCCTACTGAAATCATTCAAGAACACTGACGTAGTCAAATTATTCTTGGTTGAGGGAGGTGGTCGATAGATAGATACAAGTCTGAGAGATTTATTACCAGCTTTAACAGGCACTCCTTGGCAGTGTACACAATGTAATCATTCATTTTAATACCAAAGCCATTTCGCAAGATGACTGCAACGCCTCCGCCATTCCTGTTTTTCCTTGGAAGATGTACGAACTTGTGTCCACAGAGCGTATTTGAGATGTCAAGAGTGTGTTTGAGATGTCAGAGTGTGTTTGAGCGGTTCAGGCGGTTCAGGAAAGCCTGTTGGCACAAATTGCCCACTTTGTAAGAAAGATCATCCCGTGTGAAGCTGAAGAGTTTAAGAAAATGGATGTGCAAAGTCATTGGCAAAAGGCTAAGCAGCTAAGACTTATCGCTGCCTCGGTAGAAATCACAAGGGAGGGCGATGTGCTCAAAATAGTTGGTGTGGTATTGACAGCTGTTAGAAAACGCACAATAGGGTATGCATATATATGAGATAATAAAGAAAGCCAATGAATTATAATTACAAAAATTACAGCATCGCAAATGATCGAGAAACTTGCACTCACAACCCAATATTTTTTTATCACTCTACTGGTTTTTTAAGCCTCTAAGCTAGTGTAGAGAGTAGTCAAAAATTCTTGAACTGATAACCTCGTAAATACGTAGAGCGTAGATAGTGGAACATAGAGTGTAAGAGCTTTAAGAGTAGTGCGTTGACCATAGATGGAAGAACATATAGCATAGAGCATAGAGCATAGTCAGGATAAACTCAATACAGAATTGTAAATTGGAAACAATTATTAAAACACTGCAATCCGTAATAACACTCAACATTCCCTAAGCGATATAATATTTGCTACAATAACTATATGCCATTACGCCTCTACGGTGTACGCATATCTGAGAGAAACGGAGCTTAAACATTCAAAATACTACTGTAGAGTCGTAGAGCTCTACAAAAATTTCTACACCTAAGCGACCTTCATAAAGTGGAATGGTCTATGAAAACTATCCAAAGAATAAGGTTACACAGACGTGCTATGAAAACTATCCGAACATTAGGGTTACCGACAGACTTACCTACAAAGATGATGACATTGGTGGCTATGCCTCTTCAAGGCTGGTAGCCACAAAAGTTATAGCCAAATTTGCGTTTTAATTTTGTGTTATGAACGTCATTCCAAAAAATTAGCTGTCAAATGACCTAAAATTTAACCATCAACCCTCAAAATGGCTTATTTTTACCAGCCATCAAACAGACCCCTGCTTTGAGACCCTCTTGCATGTACATTTGTTGTTTATACAGTGGAACGCTGTCTTGCAATTACCCATAATTATTAATTCAATCATGGCAACTCTTTTTGGCCCATTGTGACTACACCAACAACAGCAACAATAAAACATTTTATTATACCCATCGGAAATATTTTATAATATTTAAAGAGTACCAGCAGTCTGAAATAACTAAAAAGCTTAAAATTCCAGGGAGCCAAATTAGATAAGGGAAATTAAATGTTCACAGCAGTGGCAGAGTATGGTCAATACATACCAACGTATACACTATCTACATCATCATACAGACAAGCTTAGCTTAATGCAAACATAACACTAACAACATATAAGGCAATCTTCAAAAGTTAAACTTATAGCTACGAAGAGTGTGATCAAAAGCACAGCAATATTTTAGGATAAACCTAGTTAACATCTTTACACAGCGATAAACAACAATAAACTTGGATATTAACATTATGTACACAGCGACGTTTTAGGCTTTCCCTGACCTTGGATGATGTTTTCTAGTGACACCCAGAACAATAAATGATTCTAAGAGCTATCAGCCAAAGCCGAAGGCCGAGACCGATTTAATGCTCAACAAGACCTTGATTACTTTGTATATCACAAAAAAACGAAATTCATTATTTGTATTATGCACTGTTGCCAAGAACTTTGATCATAACTTACATGTAAGGTGTAAGTGAAATCAGTTTAGTCTTAACACTGAGTAGAGATTTCATTTGTTGCTAAAATGTATCTTTCACTCACCTTTTTTCAATGATTTTCAGCTTCAGGTAATCTTTTAAAAATTTTTCTTCCTTGGCTACTTTTGTGGAGTTTTGGATACTTTCCATGCCAACATTGGACAACATCAACTTCTTGCATCATTATCTTCCTGCAACCTGCAGCACACTTGACAGAAGATGAAATATCCAGAATTATCTGCAGCTCACAGAATAGGGATTGATACTTCAATGTAGAATAGAAACCAATCATCAGATGAAGTTATTTTGTGTTATTTGTAGTAATCAGTGGTTAGGTAATATTGTCTTTGAAGGTGATAAAACTTACCAAGACTTTCAGTCACCCTGCTTGTTTAAAGGGGGGCAGATTTATGGGGGTGGATTGGGTGGCTAGCCACCCCTCTTTTAAAGAAGCAAAATATACGTATATTGAACAACATTGTAAATATTATGGCAGAAATAAAGGCAAACACTCTTACAGGTTCCTTATTTCTACTTTGTGGCATTCCAAGTATTTCTGGTCCAACAGTTTGCAATGCCCCATTGATTCTGTAACCCCAAGGCACCAACAGATATCAATTATATTTTTTTTAATTTCAAAGAAATTGAACCAGAAGGCCAAGACAGTGAAAGTACGTGTTCGCCCTTATCTCCTGTTCAGGGTAAGAAACCATTTTGTAATATATTTGAAACAAAACCCTCAAGTAACCCCAAATTACCCACTTTTGGGGTAGATTTTGAAGACCTTTATGTCTCTGTGATGTGACTAGTTATTATTATATTTCTTTACGGGAGTGACTATCCAGAGGGCATTCAATACTTATTATTGATTTTGAATGTAATCAAGAGTGATGTACAGTGTTTATGTCTGATTGGTTTGATGGCTATGGGTATGATAATTAGCTGCATAATTAGCTTTTTTTGTAAAGGTTTGTTGGAATGCTTGTTTGTTGCTTGTTTGCTCCTGCAGCCTTCTGAACATCTAGGAGCCGTTCTTCCTGACAATGATGCAACTTTTGAGCTATTTGATAGAGTTGTTAATGTCAAACTCAATGCCGCTGTTCCATTTGGTTTAAGAGGAACAATAGTTGGCATCCATCAAGGTATCTGTACATGTATCAATTTTAGAGGTTTGTGTTTTCCTCTGCAAATTAGTGATTGGTCGGAAAATGGGTGGGAAAAATAATTCTTCAAGGTCAGAGAAAAGTCAGGGATAGAATTTTATTTTAAGTCAGGGAAGATTGACATTTTGAAGGGTCAGGGAAAATTGAAATAATTTTACAGGGCTGATTTGATATGTACATTGAGGACTAAAAAGAACATATTTTGAGGTCAATGTGATCTCAATGGTGTTTTTTGCTAATGAAGAAGGAGTATGTGTTTACAACATATCAGTCTTAATGAATGGGTGTAAAGGATGGCTGTAAGAGGAGGCTAGAAGCCACTCTTATATCTGACAGTTTGCATTTGTATGGTTGAGGAATTGTATCAGGTAAAAGTCAGGGAATTTTGAAAAGTGATTATCTAAGATACGATGGCAACCAAGAAGTTGATGTATATACCATTTTTGAGTTTTGTCATGATTCTGTAATATTGTATAAATTTATTTTTTTAATTAGGTGAAGACCCATCTTCTGTCCAGTATGAAGTTGTTTTTGATGAACCCTTTCTTGGTGGAGTACCACTAAGGTACAAATCTCTGTTTATATTATTGCATGATAATTTATGTCAGTGACAAAACTGATTACAGGGCTCTTCAGGCTACTTCTTGTCACACCAATGTCCTCAGAATGGTTACAGTGGTGGAAACAGAAAATTGTATTTAAAACATCTGCAAACTAAGGCTGTAATGCTGTAAGTAGATTTTTCAGAAGCCATATTTTAATTTCTGGTGTTCTATATAGGCAATTAAATGCAGTTCAGAATTCTTGATCTTGCATCTGCGACTTGTTTAGTCCTAAAGCATCAAAAACTGACGCCATGCCACTGGTCCAAGAAGTGGTGCCACCAAAGGAGGTCAAGATGAAACTCTTGATTGAGTCTAATTGGATGATCCTTAGTCTGAAAGCAGCATCAGAGATTGATCATACAACGCAGGAAAGTTCAGCCAGGCCATAACGACTTTGGTGGCATGATGCAAGTGGCCAATCAGAGACTCTAGCTCCCATCGCTAGGACCATTTATGAGGTAACCACAAACAAATCAGTTCCTGTGGAATATGCAACTTATAAGCAGGAAGGCAAGCAACAAGGGCAAGGGAGTCCAACTCGATGCCCAACATTGTTAGCACAGGAGTAGGAGTAGGAGTAGACACACTTCCCAGGGTGGAAGAGAGAGGCCCAAATGTTTGCAAACCTGTAAAGAAGTACTAAAGTTCTGGGCACACTGTGGGGAGTTATTTGGGCCTGCTGTAATGAAGTCATCCAAGTAGTGTAACAAATCGGAGACATTGTAGCAGTGCAGCAAGATCCATTCCACTGCTTCTGCAACTGTGTTGAAGATGTAAGGAACAGAGCGCGGGCCGAAAGTAAGGGCCAAATCAACATAATAATGGCCATGCCATTTCATGCCCAAAAGAAAACAATGAGCTAGGTGAACTGCAACATCCAATTTAGCCATCAAAGCTCCTTTATCAAAATGCAAAACCATAGGAATAACTTGATCTACCAAAATGTAATGCAACGTGAATTCATCGGGGTCAATTCCATCATTTATGCTAGCCCCAGCCCCCCCAGGATGACAGGTCTATATTCCGATGCCATTTGTCTGGTTGACCCAAAGCTGCTCACATACAAGGAGGGAAGTGGAGGTGTATTAAAGGGTCCAGCAACCCTGCCCAAGGACATTTCATTAGCCAGGTACTCGTCAATGACAGAAGGGCACTCATATGCTGAGGGCTTGCTCCTTTTGGCTGACCTTAATTTTTGAGAGTGGCTGAAGCCGAATTTGAAACCATCACGAAGCCCATCCAGAATGAAGGCAACTAGCTGAGGGTTTGGATTGTGCCTCAGATCCCGAGTAAAATGTTGAACCGATAGTGGGCTGACTGATGAGAATGGGGGAAGCATGACTGTAAGGTAGCAAAAAGGCTGTAATGAACAAATGTCTAAACATAAACAATGGTAACCTAGCACTAAAACAGAAATATTACCCTAAAAACAAGGCTAAGAATAATGCAAAGGCATTAAGGACTAAACATTCCGCTCATACATAACAGCGAACAACGCTAACAAAGGTGCTAACAAGCAAGAGACCTAAAAATACAACCTAACTTGGGCACCAAATAACTGTATGCTCGAGTCCAAAGACAGATAGCCTGGGTTTTTCATACAAACTTAAGAGAAGTCCAGAAAAAGGATGATAACAACACAATCAGTGAATGTCCAAGCACTAAAGAACAATCACACTTGTTGCAATTTGCTACTTGATCATACTAACTCGTGGGATGACACCCTCCACTTGGAATGGGCTTGGACTTGTCAGACCATATGCCAGGGCAGAATTAGGCACGGTGAGCCCCAGAACAACTCGAACATCAATGTGCAAACCGTCAAGCAGCAGAGGGGGCAGAACACTGTCCCCTGTTCCACGACTGACACACAATGCGGAAAGTGCTTGAACTGCTAGGCTCCAAGGAGCCCAATGGCACATCACTCCTCCCCCAAACCAAAGAGTTCACCACCTGGAAGCTGAAAAGCTGCAGATTAATTTCAGACCTGTGGACCAAGCCGGTAGCCACTGCATGGTGGTGAAATGCCTAATTGTAAGGAAGCCACACACGACTGGAAAACTTGCGGTGAGTCTGAAGGATCAGCAATTGGTATTGGCTGAGGTTCTTCCAGCAATGCAGAAAGTACAACAACAGAACCAACATAAAGGTTGAAAAGGCTCATCCACTCTGCAATGTCCTCGATGTGACACTTGGACTTCTTGGGAGACAAGGTCAACACTAAGCACCCATCAAACAACAGCTGCAGTTCAGGCTCCATGAGCATGATGTTGGTAGTTAAAAGTTCCTCAAACTCCACAAATTTTCCCGGAACAATCTGGGTGACAATTTGAGCTGGGATCGGTGAGAAGCTCAGACCAACCACAAAAGCTTGATGAAGAACTGGCATTGGAGTAGTAGCTAACACTGTCAGGACACAAGACGAAGAGGAAAAGGCCGCAACTGTTTTCGCTCAAGATGAAGCGAGCAAAGGATTTGGGGTCACAAACATAGACACAAACAAAAGCACAACAAAAACAGGCCTACCTTGAGATGACAAGGTCAATGCCAGTGACAATGGCAGCAAAAGGCCTGTCCCAGAAACCAGCAAGGCCGATGCTTGAGCTCCTAAATCAAGGCCAGGCAACCCCTGACAATGCCAGCGAGGAGCCACTCATACCAGCCACAGAGACACTAGTGGACAACGAGAGTGAAACAGGGGTTGGTTTGGCTGCGATGAAGGCTCTCGCCACCTGGACAAAACGGGGGTTGGTTCAGCTGGGATGGAGGCACTCACCACCTGAACAGTTGAGGCCAAGCATTCTGGGGATAGCTGAGCAGCAGAGAGCGCAGAAGCCACACAATGGCAGGAGTGTTGGAAACAGCAGGCTGTGAGGATGGAACGGAAACGTCTGGCAAAACAGCTGTATCATTCACACGAAAACGGGCAGTGTCCCAACTGTTTCATGCTCGACAAATAGCAAGAATCCAAGCAAGAATCTGCAACAATTTGCAAAAATTAGCACTTTCTTGACACACGGCAGCCAGAGATCCCCAAAGATTAGCCGACTACGCAAATGATCCACAAGGATCAGCTGCAAAGCGACAAAACATAAATAGGCCACAAGGTCTATTGAGGTCACCCCACAGGTCACATACGCTAATGGGGCTGACTGCTGGCTGCATTGGCTCAGGATTAACTTTGCCTAAATTACATTAAGACACATCAAAAAATGAGGGCAAAACCACAAAACAGGATGACAAAAACACAAGACCACACCAGATAATAGTAATTATTACTGTAGTGCATCATGGTGGAACTACATGACAGCAAGCAAAAGAGTAATGTTTACATAAGAAAGTTATGGCTATCCATATCACATTACAGAGAACCGTTTGACTGTGCTCCTGAACAGTTTTTAAGGTACATTGTAGGTGACAGAAATAAGTTTTGTGTCTGACCTGTTGACAACAGAATCAACTTTTTATTGTCATTAGATGCTCATCCAACAAAGTGTACTTAATGGGAGCTGCATCACTTATCAACATCAGTTATGGTGCTCGGTGTGAAGCAAAAAAGGTTGAAGAGAAGTCGGGAGGCAAAAGTCAACACCTAAGAGGGAGAGCTTCGTTTAGTCCCAACCTGGGTGCATCACCTGAATTGGACAAGAAAAGCAAGAACACAAAACTGTCAGCAGATGTGAGGCTGAATTCTCCAGGTCTGTACCTATATTGTGGCACCTTTTAAAAGAATGATAGTATGATAGTCAATATTTTGTTTGTTTGGCCTATATGTATTCCTCAAAAACTAGGTCTGCAATACATACTTGTGGGCTTATGCTTAGTTTTATTCCATTCAGTTGGAGATCACTGGCAAGATAAAGGTGTAGAAATAGGTGAATTATGTAACATCATTTTTTTTTGGATTTCTGGTATCAGCAAACACAAGTGGTTACAGCTTTTAAGTGGGAAATTTATTGTAGGATCCTGTTTGCTTACTTACTTTATCCTCTAATAATAATTAACCGCGCAGCCATGGGCCGAGCGCGGTTCTAGGTTTACCCGGGGTTTATTTATTTTTTTTTTTTTGTCGGTGACCAGACCCAGACCTCCACTCTGCCAAATTTTGAGTCATGCAACGTGTGATGTTTTTGCGGCAGAAGCTGTTAAAACATAAATACACGGACAATTTTACGGATATTGTTTTCTTTTTTGTGGGTAAAATATATTTTCTTTTCGTTTTATCAAAGCGTTGGATTTAAAGGGAAAAATAAATACGCTGAAAAAAGGTATTACGTCAGCCATGGAATGCGCTGACGTTGCAGCTTTCACTTTCGCTACGTGACAAATACGATCGTGTTTACTTTGCAAGTTTATTTCGGCAGAAGCGACGGTCATTAATTTATTTGTAATTTTGTGAGTATTTCTTGTGGTTTTACGCAAATGAAGTAAATCCTTTGACTGTTTCATCACAGCCAGTTCATAGATCGGAAGGAAAATTAAATATTTGCAAGCCAAGCAAAGAACGTGTCAGAACGTGCAAAGATTACGTCATTGGCAGGGAAATAACCCCCGTACTAAAGATAGCCGTAGATAATGCAATTCTTGAGTTATGTGACTCGTGTGACTTCTTTGCTAACCCTTAACTCAAGGGAAAAAACAATTAAATTTAATCGTGACTTTAAAGAAAGAAAGCAGTTTGTAATAGTGTTCATATCTTCATGCCCATACATATCCCGAAGAAAGTTCCAGATTAAGACTATTACGTCATCGGAGATGTCACAACGGCTACGACTGATGGTGCGATAATAGAGTTTGTGTTGATCAAGTGCTGTGATGTCTACAGTAATCAATGAATCATCAAAGATTGCTTTGGAATATGCACTGCGTTGCGACTGTAGTACTAAGAAAAAAGTTAAATTTTAAAAGCGTGGTTATAAGATCTAACAGATCTTCTTGTTAGCTCTTAGTCCCTATGGGACATTACACAACAGCAATCTCTTCATTCTTTGTGCAGCATATGATTCTGTTAAGGTTCCTTTCCGCCTTCAAGGGAACAGAAAATCTTTTTTTTTCTCTCTTATTTGTGAAAATTTAAGTCAGTAATTTTAGTTAATGTATACAAAAGAACAATATTAAAAATCTCAAAAAGCGGCCAAGTTATTGAGAAAAAACATATAAAAAATTAATAAACTAGGAAGGTGTCATAATCTCGTAAATTGACGAAACCACTAGGAGAATTTTTGCGGCAAACGCCCATCTTGGAGCTTGTATTTCACATCATTGTGTATTGCTTACATCGCACACTTAACAAATTTGTGAATAGAAGCCCTTTGCTCTTGCTCTCAAGTGGAAAGTCAAAACAGAAAACCATCCTTGGACTGAGGGAAACAAAAAACAAACAAGCCCAAAGAAGAAAGAAAGGATCCATTTCTGTATAGGAAAGAAAACAAAAACACCTTACTGAAAGCCACAAAGGTTCTTTTATACGTAAGCAGTCTGCCTTAGCTGTCTACTTTGATTCGTTCTTGTGCTCATCAGTATATTTCCTAGCTTTGCTTGTCTTGCCGCAGGTTGTTCCTTTGCCTTTGGCTACTTTGCTCGTTTTAGTGTCTTTCTCTTCAATGTGACAGTGAGATGGAAAATGCATTGCAATGCAGTGCTTTTCCCAGGGAATCCTGTATTGTCATTGGTGCAAGGAGGTGCTGTTGTTCCATTGGCTTGCAATTTCATAGGGCAAGATAATTTCCTGGCTTGGCACAAGTTGTTTACAAACCTTTACGACTAAATTGGCCATCAATAAAAGCCAGAACATGGAATTATAATAATTATGAGAAAAATATGGAAAATTAAATATAGAAATAACCAAAACCAATAATCAAAGAAGTAAATAAACTGGTGTTCCCAGCCCAGTATAAATGCCCCCTCATGTTCATAACTTGTTGTTCAGCGTATTCTAAATGATGGTTTGAGTGGGAGAAAATAAGCCTTTCCTTTTTTTTTAATCACCCCTTTGACAGGATCTGAAGGTTTGGAATGCAAGTAAATATTTGGTGTACAACTGTTGTAAAACAAGCAAGTTCCATTTGGCAAGTCAATAAATCTTCGATGCTCGAGGACTTTGAATTAGAAACTATATGCTGTGTAACACCATGGGAACTCGTACATATGCAATGCAATGAATTGAATAAAGAAATCAGAAACTTATGTAGATTGTTTACAGTCCCATATTTTTCAGTATGTTTGAAGAGTTTGAATGCTGCTATCTTGGTTTAGGTACTCTCCCCAGTTTTCGCTCGCCATGAACAAAACAACAGCAACAATACAATATGGTAATAATCGACCTCTTCAACCACACTGTAAAATAATGGATCATCACGAGACTAAACTAAGATGAGACTAATCCTGAATGAGTGGCAGGAATGGATTTGTTGGAATATATAGCTTGTGCATCAATTCCCTCCCGACATAGCTAAAGGCACGAGGCTTCACTCATTGCAGTCTTTTGCATTCTATTTTTTTCTTAATTTTTTTTTTTTTTTGCCTATTCGGAGCTGAAACCAGTTAATTTTTCTATGTTTTTTCTCTTTTTTTTCTAGGTTATTCCTTTGTCTAATTTTATATATTTTTCTCATAATTATTATATATTTTTTGATGTTCTGGGATGTTTCATGTTCCTGGTTTGGGAGGAATTCATCCACTTTGAGGAGCACATGTGACATGAGTGGTTGTGCTTTTTGAGCGGGAGCCTTTCCTACCTCTTAGGCCAAATTTTCGCTCTACTTTACAACTTAAATGCCATCTTATGCCTAAAAATTCGAAAAAGAACAAGAGAGAAGCTTGAGGCTCTGCAGAAGATGATCTGAACAAAGCAAAGCGCCAAGTTAAGACCTCCAAGAACATGGCCAATAACAACAACCAATAGAAATCCAAAGTTGAACCCACTCTGTCAGATTTACGAATTATGTTGGTGGTATTACAGTGCTCTGTAAACAATATCTTACGCCGCAACCAAAACCTTAAAGAAGAAATGTTGGCGTTGAAATTATCAGTGGATACTCAAGGCCGCGAATTTCAAAAGATGAAAGAATCAGTGGAACGCATAACAAAGGAGAATGAATCTCTTAAGAATGAACTCCTACTCGCCAAAGGAAAACTTAAAGAACAGAAGGAAGAAATGCAATCTCTTTGGTCTTCCCTGGACGACTTAGAGCAGTATACAAGAAAGAATTCGTTGGAGATAGCAAGAGTTCCAGAGAGCTGTTATGCGTCGACGGAAGAGGTAGTTTTGAATGTTGCTAAAGCATTGAATGTCGTCATAACACCTAATAACATAGAAATTTCACAGAAGTTAAGATGCCACGGAGCTACAAACACAATCATTGCTAAGTTTGTAAGTCATAAAGCAAAAAGGGAACTATGTAAAGGGCGCATTAAGTTAAAAGATATCAAACTGGCCGACATTTATCCAAGCTATGGGTCAGCAATTAATACAAGTCGTATATTCATAAACAAGAACGTAATGAACTTTAGATGCCATCTGCTAGGGAGAGCAAACGGTATGAAAATAGATGGTCTTCTCTTGGGCACATGGACAATCAACGGAAAGGTTTTTGTGAAAACCTCCCCAGATGGAACACCCGCAAGAATCCTCGGTGATGCCGACTCAGATAAATTGTAAATTTGCTATGTAGAATAATCTGATTTAAAGTATAGATACTTCACTATCTCTCAGTAACACGTACTACGTAGTATATTACTCATTTTCCTCCTCGGTGGGATAGGTAAATCGGGCTAGGAAGAGGTAAGTTCCCTTATACGCATTACAAATTGAAGGCTTTCATGCAAAAAGGGCGTATATAGCATTTTGGGCCGATTTTGATTTTTTGCAGGATCAAGCTAATTTTTGGCAGACTGACGTGTTTTAACATGAAAAGTATCGTTGCGTAATTGATTTGTGCTTCGTTCTTGAGAAACAACGTATGCAAAACACTCAGTTTTCGGAGCAGCATCTTTTGGAGCAAATCCATCTAAGGTGGATTTTGACGCGGTGCAAACTTAAATGGTTACTTTTAGCAGCTTCGAAAGCACGTTTTTTTTAAATAGATGTTTTGATTTTTGAAAGAAGTAGAGAAATAGACCGGGAAAAAAAATGACCGACCTCGTATCGAACCAGTGTCACGAGAAAACAAACTTGCAACCGGCCAGTTCAGTGCCTTATTCACTTGTGCTAACGAAGCAACAGTAAGAGAATTGCATAATTATATGAATAATAAAACTAGCGGCAAATACCACGCTTTGGTGACTTCATCATTTAGCAAAACAAAGGTTTCTTTTGTTTTTCACTCAACAAAAGATCTCCAAAAGATACCCTTGGAAAACTGAGTTTTTTGCACACGTTATTTCTCAAAAACGAAGCGCAAATCAACAAAGACGATTACACAACGATGCTTTTCATGTCAAAACAAGTCAGTCTGCCAAAAATTAGCTTGACCCTGCAAAAAATAAAAATCGGTTCAAAATGCTACATACACCCCTTTTGCACGAAAGCGTTCAATTGCCGCATGATCAGTTCTTATTGCAGGGATAATATCAATTGAATTTACAAAATCAAAAGAGCGCTCTCGTAAACAACGTAAAGGAAACTCAGGAGATAGCAATTGAGTTGAGATGATACCATTACTGCTTCGAATGGCCGAGGCCCCAAGGAAGTAATGCTTAGCAACTTCTCCTGCTTGAAGCAGGAACCTTCGTCGCTAGCCTGCTAACGCATCAGCCCAATTCTTATGAATTGTTTTCAAAACCTTTCCAGCTTTTTCCTCTATGGTGCTTTTTTCGCATTTGCAAATGGACACAAACTTTTGCGTTTCTTGAACAACATATTTAAGCTCGAAACAACAATCTACAAATGCTTGTTGCAATTGACTACCAAACACAAACGTTTGACAATCGTACTACGCAGCAATCTGTCATGCAACTTAAATGCACTTCTCATGACAACCCGCTGACAGCTATCAGTTAGAGGTAGTTAATTCAAAGAAATGTTTTTCGTTTATAACTTTGCTCAGAATCAATCTTTTTCCATTGAATTTTTTTAAGTGAAAGATCGCAATAAGATCTATCTGAAAAAGTGTAAAGCAATTTTTATGAAATATGGTCAATTTTGGGTTATGCTGATGCATTTGTACCTTAACAGGAATGGATCGAGTGGGTGAGTGAAATTCACACCCATAACAATACTTCTGAATGCCAATGAATTGGAATTGGCATTCAGAAGTAAAAACTGGCACTAGTTGTGCAAACTCTGTGACAGCTTAAAATCAAAATGGCCATGCAAGCAAATGTCTTGCTTGATGGCTTGTCTTTGCAAAGGGTGAGGGACAAAAGTATGGGTAGAATGGAAAAATTTACAGTAATGTCAAAACATCATCACCAATACCATAGAACTACTCTGGGCAACTTTTTCATTTGGTTTCATAGGGACTTTAAATTTTAAGGCCAAGTAATACAATAACATTTTCTTTGGAACTTGTCGCACGGCAATGTTGCATTGCAAGTTGAAAAGTGTTGTTGCCTGTATTCCCACATTTAGCACATTGCAGAAACAAGTTGGACTGAGTTTAACTTTATGAATAGGTTGCTTCAACTTGTAAAATAGTGGTAAATATTAATGCAACATTGATGTTTAAAATGTTGCAAAAACATTTAATGTTAACCCCTATTACAGGTACTTGGTCACAATCTGTTACTGTATGAACAGCTCTGAATTGCAAACAATTTTCATGGTCACAGAGAAACAGGAGTTCAAATAATTTGTATCTCCCTGGGACAAGCACCTCTATTATTATAAAATTCCCAAGCTCTTTCTCTTTGGTGCCCATGTTAAAGGGCTTTGACAACAAGTAATGGGAAATAAGAGAGCATTAATGACCTTGAGGTCACTGTTAAACTAACGGTATGCCTTTCTTAGGAATCTCTGATTTTGGTTGTGGTATGTCTCCTTCAAATAATACTCACGACAGTCCTTCTCAGTTCAAAAACTCTCCCAACTTGGCCTACAATAAAACAAAGCAGAGAGTACCAGTGACTCAAGCCAAAGGGTTTCCACAAGCACAAATGTATTTCAACAGAATAGCAGAAGAGTAAGTATTTTCCACTTTTACTACAGTCTAAGGAAATATTTATTGATTCCTGAATGAAACCTTGTTTGTTTTAACCATAATATTGGATGTTTGTTGAGAGGATGCTGTGAATATTAAAACTTGAAACATCTTACTCTACTTTACCTCTGATCTATGCATTTGAAAAGTGTTTTAAATCTCACAATATCAGTGTGGGCTTTAAAACTCTTCATAATAAGGAACTCGTGGACTGGGATTGATAATGAATTGTTCGATCATCCAAACCCCTTTAATCAAAATTTCATGGCTTTGATTGCAATCACATATGGGTCAGAATTAATGTTTTCTCAGGCTAAGGGAAATTTAAGTGCTCTTTTTAGTGGGAAAGTACACTATACTGGTCCATATTTACCGTGTGGCACAAAAGCGAAAATAACTCACCTTTTTTACTTGACTACAAGCTGGAGTGGATCTGTCAAACAGTGCCTTAACCTTAAAGAATATTTTTAGAAAATGTGTTCCACTCAAAATTGGTGATAGACTAAGAGATTAGGAAACCCAACAATTCAAATGCTGGCCTTCTGTCAGTTTTTCATGTAGGTAGGGTAGGTAGGGTTAAAACACCCAGGCGAAGGTCGCCCTGAATAGTGAATTAATATAAAGCTTTTATGTTAGAGAGTTTAACAAGAGCATGATTTGTTATAGTACGATACCAAGAACAAATAGACCTTTTCTACATCACAACAATCAGATGTGTCAAGTCGAGGTCAGGGCAGTTAAAAATACAAGGGATGTATGAATATGACCACCACTACCTGCTTCTGTTGTTACTGATTGTACACACTGGAGTGGAATGTGGGAAAGGTCAATAAGATAGGGTAATAGAAGGCTTTGGTGCAAGAAGGGTGTATATAGCTTTTTGGGCCAATTTTTTTTTTCAGGATCGAGCTAATTTTTGGCAGACTGACTTGTTTTGCCATGAAAAGCATCGTAGGGTAAGTTTTCCAAGAGGCATCTTTTGGAGCAAATCCTTGGAAGGTGGATCTCGGCGTGACGCAAACTTCAACGGTTACTTTTAGCAGCTTTGACAGCACGGTTTTTTTAAAAAAGATGTTTTTATTTTTGAAAGAAGTAGAGAAATAGACTGGAAAAAAATTGACCGACCTGGTATCAAACCAGTGTCACAACAAAACAAACTCAAATCTGGCCTGCTCAGAGCCTTATTCGCTTGCACTAACAAAGCAACAGTAAGAGCATAGCGTAATTATATAAATAATAAGCCCTGTATCAGTTCAAACAACTAGTGGCAAATGCCCTGCTTCGGTGACTTCATTGTTGAGCAAAACAAAAGGTTTCTTTTGTTTTTCGTTCAACAAACGATCTCCAAAAGATACCCTTGGAAAACTGAGTTTTTTTGCATACGTAATTTCTTGAAAACGAAGAGCAAATCAGCAAAAACAATTATGCAACAATGCTTTTCATGTAAAAAAAGTCAGTCTGCCAAAAATTAGCTCGATCCTGAAAAAATTAAAATCGGCCCAAAAAGCTATATATGCCTTTTTCGCACGAAAGCCTTCAATTTTAACAGACATACTAAGTATGTTTTTTTGTTACCTTAGTAACGCGGTGTATGTATTTTCATTTACACTTGTACATGTACGTGACCAATAAACCTTTCCCATAGCTTCTTACACTTACCTCTCTCAAGTCATTTTAGTAACTCATGCAATATCTTACTCACAGTGCCAATGATGAGATGATGTCCACACCACTGCAATTCCAGAAAGTGAGTGTGTTTATCAGTCTTAGTTAAAAACTCTGACATTTTGCACAGTCTTTTGAATTAATTGTAGCAAGTGCAGAGTGATAATTATAACAAGGAATGTGCCCTTGCAACGTACCTACAGACAATAGTACTGCTATGGGTATGCTATGTTGATGACAGATTTACTGCCATATGCAAAGAAATAATAAAAGGTTTTCTGGGTACCCAAACAAACAGAATGTCAGCATCCAGTTTAGCAGAGAGGTAGAAGAAAATGGAAAATGTCCTTTCCTGGACTGTTTGGTAAGCTGTGAGAGCAACAAATTCAATATGAACCACATCATAAAGAAAATCAATATATGCCAATATATGCCCCAGGTCTGGCCAGCTGACTCCTTACTGACCCCCTACCCACCCCCCACCCCCCCTACTGGACCCATATAAAATCAACTGGAAAAAGAAAATTCAATGGGTCAGATTCAAGTTCATGAATAAATTAATATTTACTTAACACTGAAATTTCTAAGATGAGGGCTGGACGCATTGTAGATCTCTGACTCTCTTCTCTATTCACTCTAAGCCAAGGTTTGGTTTACGGATAATCGAACACAGAATAAGTTACCATAATGTACAGTTTTCATACCCCTTAGTAAATCAAGCAATGAAAGTAATGAAGAAACCCTGGCAAATGCACACCATGAGCACTATTACAAGGTCAATATATAGGTGTGGAAAACTTTTAAGAATTTGTCAATTAAATTGCATTGAGTTACCTTTCAAATCCATGGTTGGGTTGATGACTGCATGCATCAAGGTGAAAGTTATCAAAGGCCACTTTAAATTTGAATACTAGCTTGGGGACAATTGGTAGGGGACCTAGATTTCCATACAAAAATGGTGTTTACACAAGGTGCCCACTGTCAATCGCAAGTCTGTTCATTTGCCAGCATTTTGTTTTTGTTTTTTGTTTTTTTTGCTGCTTTTGTTGCTTGTTTATTTAACCCATTGACACCCATGCCACCCGAAACCACCTGTGATGAGCTTTGGCCTTTGTTTTACTTCTGACATCATCACAAAAGGAGAAAAAGGAAAGGCAAAAAACATTAAAATTTCATGCTGTCATGTTTCAAATGCCTTTTTGAGAAGATTGAAGCTGATTTGGCCCATATCCAGGCTGAAAATCTCCAAAATCTCCAAAAAATGCATTTTTGGCAAAAAGCTCGGGGAGTCAATGGGTTTATTTCCAGACAAATTCTGTAACATAATCCATCTATGGAATCAACAGTCACATACTGAGCTTGTGTGACCTGTGGATGAATAACAAATATTTGGATATATCTAGTACTATTGACAAGGTTTAATGCCAGTAACTTGGGAATGTTTCAGCCGCAAATGAACTTCTGGGTCTCTTTCTAAAATAGCCACTAAGAGAAAGCAATACTTCCCTTTCTGTATTCGATCAGTGGAAAACCACTAGTGTGGTTTGAAAACAGTGCATGACATTTCCTTATCTGAGCTAGGGGTAATTAAGAAAGATGTGCAGTCATACTAGTAATCTTTGCACTAAAAAGGGAGAAGGGATGTGACCCGAAATATAAAAGCTGTCCTCGTTCAAAATGAGAGTTTGGTAGATCACGCAAGATATAAAATAACCTGAGACCCAAGACATAAACCGATGTAAACTACCAAATTTTAATGCTGTGTAAAGGTTTGCAGGACCAAGGGTTGTGTGACGGAACAGAACAGTAAGGATATCTTTGCAAATCTTGAAATAATGCCTTACAGCTGCTTCAAATAATGCTTGAGTTGACCAAAGCATTTTTTGCTGAGAAGTTGCTGTGAATACTACGTGGCTCTTGTAAACCCAAAATATTAATAATATACTGTAAACTGCCTCTTGTAAGCCCCCACCCCCCACTTATAAGCCTCCTCCCTGCTTTTAAGCCCCCCCCCCCCAGTTAAAGGCCCATCTACCTGTAAAGTAAAAAAGACATCCGGTTATAAGTCCCCCCCCCCTCCCTAGATAAAAGCCCCCCTCAAGCTTTCTTTGTTTTGAATTTGTTTTGGTATGATGTTTTATAGCATAATTACCAGTAATTACCAGACTTCAAGCCACAAGCAGACCTTTCAAGACCTTACGACAGGATTTGTTTCCCCTTAGTCAAGACCGCCAGGGGATCTGCAAACAAATGTTGTTTATAAGATTCCCTGGGCAGATTGCCTGTGGAACTACGTAGGAGAAACTGGAAAGTGTTGACTAACCAGGAAGAAAGAATATATTACAAACACAAAAACATACAAAAAAGGTTCGAACATTGCCATTCACACATGGTTGAATGGCCACTCTGTTGACTTTAATAATGCCCATGTAATTGACAAGAGAAATTTTTGTGTGAGAAAAATACTGGAATTCTGGCATACTGCAATCACAGTTGAATCAGACTAAAACTCAAAACCATCACCCACACAATATTCAATTCCTTTATGAACTCTGTATTGGCATTTTATTTCCTCACAAGTATATGTTTGTTTTTATTGTATTTTTTTCTACTTCACACTTTTTACGGTATACATTTTAATGTCACGCTTTTTATTCATTGATTGTCAAAGATTGCAGATTGGCAATCAAAAGCCCTAGTAATTTTAAACTTTTTTTAACCAGAGAACATTTTTTTTAAATTTTGAACATGTCCTATCCTGATTGCTCATCCATTTTTAAATATTAAAGAAGCTTTATGACTACAATTTCTTAGTGGTGTGTTAATAACCAGTTTTAATCAAAAAAAACTTTTGCAAATGACAAAGTATCCAGTTGCTTGATTTTGAGACCACCCTTTAAAGTCTCACCCTTTAAAGCTTGAAAAATATAACTTTTCGAAGCCTACTGAATATGACAAAAACTATCGCCATTTGGTAGAATTCTACAAGTATGCAAATGCTGTAATCTGATTGGCTGAGCCATTGCACACTATCAGCCATTAGTTTTCAGTGGCTTGGTGTGGTCAAAAAAAATTGCAATGTTTCCTCATTTCTCCAAAGTTTTCAAAGAACATTTAGAAACAAATGAAACAAAATTCCTAAGAAGACTAAAAGGAGGGCATTTATGGTTTCTTGAATTAAAAAGCTCAACAGTTTTTACAGAAACTGATAAGTGTCCATACACAACTGCAAATGTCAAATTGAAATTCAGTCTGCGCAAATTCTCCACAGCATGAAGTTTAATAGTAAGACCAGAAATAATTGGAATCATTATTTGAAGGAAAATTCAGTGAGAATTCCAGTAAAACAATTAGATTATTCACTCTTGATTTCTATGAGGTGATAGTTGATGAGGCCTTAGGCCTCATCAACTATCACCTCAGAAATCTCGAGCTCATAATCTAATTATTAAATACAGCTGATTCTATGTTCCTGGACAACAGGCAATTTCTCACCCTACCCAGGTATACAAATACGTATCAGCAACTTAAATGCTTGGAAGCAACTCTTTAGTGAATCAGCATCCTATCTAGGGGGAGTACAAATACTCCTAGGCACTTTTGGTTTGGAAACTCTAGAAGAGTGCTGACATGACCTGCTACTAGGTTCTTTATAGGTATTGTACCTGTGACTAGTGTGATGGCATCAAAATTACCTGCCAAGCCAAAAACAAAGCCAACATATTTGTCTATTTTTATAGTGTATCATGCATGGACGAACATTTTCTAAGCATTAATGCCTCCATGTTTAAAATTCTTCAGTTTTCCAATTCCTGCATTTGTTGTCAAGTGTTAAGTCTTGTTTACTAGACATATTTGAATGAGTGAAACAATTGCATTTGATCTTGACACTTGTCCACTCCTTTACTGGAAATACAAATCACAGTAACCGTTGATCTCTTCATCTGGGAACATAGAAGATATCATTTAGCAAATTAATGGAAAATGGTGTTTCATGTACTACTTCTACAGGGAGAGTGAGTATTTCATTGGGGTATCCAAACACCAAGAGACAATTGAAAGCACGAGACCATGGGCCAAGTGCTTTTACTGTTTCAAGGTTGGGTTTTTTTCAAGATTCCAGTGAGATAAACTCATTACATAAAATTTTGCCTGATTTGTGCTCTGCAGTTGAGATAAAGAAAACAACAGCCCACTATCTTGGGCTTACATGTGCTTCTAGGTTATTCCAGAGTGAAGTAGATAAAAAACTTATTAGAGAGCATTACCGGACATGTTTCTAATACACTGTTTAGGTATGAAAAGGCCAGGGAAGATCAAGCTTAACTTGTTTCTAACATTTTGAGTGTAGATGAAAACAGTAATAGCCTTAAAGAAGACATTCAAACAGTAGTTCCTGTAGAAGAAGAGACTGATGACAAACGTGAACAAAACTTTTTTTCTGTTTTCAAAGCTTCAAAGTTTAATGATTATTGTGATGTGAATGTTTTTGTAAATAAGCTGAAATAAGAAAGGTAAAGATAATACTGGCTAATAAATATTCATTGTTGTGAGCACCTTGTAAATGATCATGCATAATTATTTTAATCAAATGGTATATACCTCTCTCACTGGAGAATGATACATTGTGTTTCATTGGGTACATCCAAACGCTTGCATGCACTTGATGTGGTATACATCCAGTGATAGGTAGTTGACTTAATGAATTATTAATGAGTTTGAGAAGTTCTTAAAAAAGAAAATAGTGCATGCTTGAGGCCTAGACTACAAGTAGAAACACGAGCAAAACATGTGATTGTATATAATTCAGTAGTTTTTCTAGACCTCAAAAGTGCATTATTTTCTTGAAAAAAAAAACAGAAACACCAGGCCATCTTCTATTTGGTTTAGATTATAGCATGAAAAAGTGAAAATATTTGCATTTGACATACGTGCTCTATAATTTCCAGCTCCAACAGTGGGTGTACAGCAGTTATATTCTAGTAAACAACACATTATGAAACTTTTTGTTGAACTGTATTCACAAGTTGATATACATGTATAAACAATTTGAGAAAGTTGCCAAGAGTCTGAAATTAGCAAGAGTCATTTCTCATTCTGTATTGCTTGCATATTAATGCAAAATGGTTTTCTTGTCAGATTTCTTTGGTCCAAACCAATAAACCTAATAATGGTCCAAGTGAATTTGCTGACATGTGGAAAGAACTGAAAGTCAAAGAAAGCAGTCCTTCTGGCCATGGCACCAGTACTTATCCAAACACCAACACTGCCCCAGTACACAAGGACTATAGAGAGAAAGAAATAGCAGAGAGTGACTTGATGATCAAGGTTAAAATTTGCTAAATAATCTCAAATTATGTCTATTTACATTTAATGATCACACTACCATCAGCAAGCTATGTCTAAGTGGCACTTGTTTTGTGAGGCTGGTATATATTAATTTATTATATCTCTCAGTTAGTACGCACACCGTGATTGGTCAATTTAGCGGGTCGTACTCTCCTGTACAGCTGTCTAAAATTTAAAGTTGGTTTTGTTGCCAAACTGTTTCGTGATTTATCAAAAAGTGTTCTTAACTTTTATAGCAAGTGAAAGTTTAAAACTTTCTGATACTCTAAACTATGTAATAAAGTATGCTAACAACTTAAAACAGTTTCAAACTGACTCGTTTTACTTTCGAGGTGTGTCAGAAATTTGAAGCCTTTCCGAGTCTGCATGAATAGAAATCATTCCCGAACCTGTCGAGCACACAGTGGAGATATAATAAATCTTACTAACCTCGTCTTCTCGGTCCGTACTGTAAGTTACGGATCCTCATTTTTTCCCCTTCGAATTATGACCCGTACACTTCGCGCTTTCATCTCCGGATCGAGCGGTCCGGGTTCGAGCCCTGGCTGGGGACATTGTGTTGTGTTCTTGGGCAAGACCCTTTACTCTCACAGTGCCTCTCTCCACCCAGGTGTATAAATGGGTACCGGCGAACTTAATGCTGGGGGTAACCCTGCAATGGACTAGCATCCCATCCAGGGGGGAGTAGAAATACTCCTAGTCGCTTCATGCTACAGAAACCGGGATAAGCTCCGGCCTGATGGGCCACTTGGCTCACATGCAGACTTTACCTTTTACTTTACACTTCGCACTTGGGCCATAAATCAAAGGGGAAAAAACTTGGTCCATAACTTACAGTACAGTGGCAATAGCCACTGAAGCATATCCCAACTAAGCGTGCCAAAATAACCTCCCTACAACAACCAGTTAAACAACAACTAACAAACAATGTATACAACACCCCATTTTTGCTGCAAAAGGTCACAAAGCTTGATCAGCATCACATGTCATTAATCTTTGTTTCTGTTTTGGGTTCTATTTTATTATATGTTGATCTTGTTACAGAATTTATGCCACAATTTACATTGTTTTTGAAATAGAAATGTTGCACACCGAAAAAAGGCAGGTGTCATAATTCTTTAGAGTTCAGGGCTAGGTTGTTCAAAAGCTGGTTAATGCTAACCCAGGATTAAAAGTTAACCAAAGTATAAATTTGTCTCGTATACAAATGTTTTTCACTGCTCATGTTTTGTGTATTTTGAGATTATACAAACTCAAAACAGAAGGCCAAACAATATAAACAGAAAATCTCACCGCAAAGTTACAAAAGTCAAATCAAAATTTTTGCTTATCTTGGGTTAGTATAATCGGGCTTTGAACAACCCAGCCCAGAGTGTCAATAATTGCCTCAAAAATATTTTGGATAAATATGAGGTAAATCATTGTGGGCTCTTATTAGGAAGGAACACAGGCTCTCCGTGAGATGCTTCAGATTGGTGAGCCCCAAAGACATGATGCGGAGAAGCAGCAAGCTAGACCAGCACCAGTCAGCCATGGCAAACAGCTCTCACTGGATGAATTATTCAGCAATCAAAGTAAGGTCAAACCTGGTTTAGCTTGGAACTCAGACAGATCTGTGGCTGCTGTTTCACACTGCCAAAATAAACTATCTATGAACAATTTCCTTATTTTCAAACCTTTGGTATTCTTGCTGACCAAATGTGGGCAATGAATGAGTTGCCAGTAATCGGATACCCGTGTTTGCGAAAAGAACTCTGGGATCGTCAGGGGGCAAACATTGCAAGTCGCTAGAAGGAAATGTATGGCGAAAAGCTGTTTCCACGCCCAAAAACATTGTTTTGGGGAGAGATCAATGCTTTTTCGCCTTTGTTTTATCACAAATGGATTTTGGCAATGTTGATAGATGGAAAATGTAAGTTTTTGTTTGAATAACCGTGAAATAAGTGATAAAATTTACCGATAAACTCCCTTTTGCTTGCGTGAGGTTTATTGTGAAATACATTGAAGAGAATATTGAAATTTCAATACACGCGTGATCTCGAGAGGCTACCCAGAGCAAATGGTAGAAAAGACCCTCCGAGAAGTTAAATATTAAGACAGAAAAGAAGCTCTAAAACACAAATCGAAAATTGCAGAAGGAACTACTGTCCTTTGTGTCGGGCAATTTCACTCAACCGTCAATAACAAACTTTGGAAAGCATAATCACGCACAAATGGCACTTTCAAATACAAATACTCAGAGATATATTCAGGGAGCTACCCTTGATCTGTTATAGAAAAGGAAAATCACTGAAATACGTGCTTGTAAAAGCAAAACAAAGGCTTTGAGCAACACTAGTAGCCACACAGCATGAGTCACGCGGACTCATTTGTCATTAAATCAACCCCAGACAGTACAATAATCGCCACCGGGCTTATTTCCAGTATTATTTGTACGACTAAGCTTTCAAATAAGCCAAAAGTAGCCTGTACACAACTTAAAAGGCTTTACGGGGTTATTTCCTCTCGATTTACACCTAATTAATTTTGTAATATTTTCAGACCATTATGCGATGTAGATTTCACAATAAACTTCACGCAAGCAACGAAGTTTATCGGTAGATTTTGTCACATATTTCACGGTTATTCAAAGAAAAACTTACATATTCCACATATCAACATTGCCCAAATCCATTTGCGATAAAAACGACGACGAAAAAGCGTTGATCTCTCTCAAAAATCGTTTTCTTGTACCTCGAAACAACTTTTCGCCATACATTTCCTTCTAGTGACCAGCAATGTTTGCCCCCTGACGATCCCAGAGTTCTTCGCGCAAACACGGGTATCCGATTACTGGCAACTCATTCATTGGCATATAGGAATGAGTCAGCATTTTATGACGTAATTTTACATGTTCATTCTCATCAAAGCAGTGAACGAGACTCCAAAGAAATAATTTATTGTAATTCCCTTCAGAAGCAAGTGTGAAGCAAAATAGGTTGGAGGATGGAATTAAATCGAGAATGGCAAATATACAAATTCCACAAAACGTAGGTCAGTTAATATCAGTTTTACATTTCCACAGGTTTCCTTTGCAATTCTGTTGGTACTCAGACAATGGTGACAATGACGATTTCTATTTTTACAGTGACTGTCAAATTGAATTTCTCGCACAATCATTGGCAAATTTTTATTGTCAATAAGAATGCAGACACATGGCTTGTGGGTCTTGAAAATTTTGCAGAATTGCTTACAATTCTTAATCAGGGTGAGCAACAAACGACATCTAAATGGGGCTCTTTTTAAGAAAAAGTTATCAAAATAGTTTAAGGTGATTTTTTAATTTAGATTGGATTCAGCTGTAAAGCAGAAAAAACATTACAAATTGATGCGGAACATGCTGAATCTGAACTGTCTTTTATTTACTGTGTTCAGAGTGAACATGAGTGAACTAAATGCAATGTAACAGTGCATTTTGGTGAACTCTTAGTGTAACAATAAATTAGCTGTAACATTTCTGCATCTAGAGAGGAAAACAGAACAGGTGTTTTGGAGAAGAGGTAAAAAAACTACAAGGATGGGAGAGGATTACAATTCAGTAAGATTTACTTTGTGACAGAATGTCAAGAAATCAAGCTAAATGTTACAATTCTTGCTGAAGGTTGAATGTTTTACTCATGGTGTATTTCTTTTTCCTTTTAGTTCATATTTCTTTGTTTTCAGCACTTCGCTTTTTTTCTTTCTGTTAGAAAACAACTTTATTTGAAGCTCATGGCCATACATTTACCTATTAAAACACATTACAGTGTATAGCAGCAGGGACACTGCCCCTTTAATGCATCTGTCCTTTTGTTAATGATGTATCATCACAACATTGTCAAATTACAGTTGAACCCCACTATTTTGAATCTTTAGGGGAAATGAAAAGTAGTTTGAAATGGCAGGAGTTCAAAATAAATTTTTGTAAATGAATGAAAGGTGAAACCAAGGGAACTGGTTTTGAGTTTGAAAGAGGGAATTCCAAATAATTGAGTTCAAATTGACGGGGTCCAACTGTAGTCTGGGAATTCACTTCGCTACTCCTGGTAGCAACTCAGACAGTGTTATAATAAAATTCATTATCAATAACAGGCAGATTCAGGAAAAACTGGCCTCAACTTGCCAAGTTTTTCTCCTGTCCAAATAGGCGTAAATAGCTGTTATTGCAGTTATCAGCGACTTGACACACAAACGAGGCGAAAGGGTCAATTCTGCATTGTATTTTCCCTTTTGCCTCGTTTGCATGCCTTTTAAAACAAAAGAATATTTGACCACAGACTCAACTCCAGTAACAGCCATTGCAAAGAAAACAGTTTGGATAATCCTTGAAATGTGAAAGACTCACCATCACATCCATTTTTCATGGCATACAAGGCACCCAATAATGGTATATTTTGGCATTGTGAAAGCTGGACATCTGTCTGACTCCACAGGCTGAAATCAATTTGCAAAGTATGCTATTCAGATACACTTGTGGTTTGTAAATCTCTGAGTTTTAAAGCTGATTTGTCTGAAGGTTCTTCACAAGTCACTGTCCAACAGTTTCCACAGTTACCTTTACCACTTCCCTCTGGGTAAGTGCTCTTGTAGTAAGTTTGCAAATCATGGCATTAAAAAACCAAGGCATTACTTGTTGGCAAGAGTTCAAGAGTTCAAGAGTTTTTAAGAGATACTGATACTGCATAGGTTATAGAGGTTTTAAATCTTGATACCAAAAGCTCATACAATTACTGAACTAAAAGCTTTTACTCTTAACATTAGATCCTTATCATGTAAATCAGGTTTTTTTGTTCACCCTAAGCAATACTTTAGTTAGACAAAATGTATTTTAACTGCCAGCTTTTTCCAAGTCAAAGTTGTGAGTAGTTTGTCCTAAGAATATTAGGATTTCTAAAGACAACCTGGCAATCCCTTGCATTTCTTCTTAACAGAATTGGAAAATCTAGTGTATTTTGTCCACAAACAACGTCAAGATTTTGTAACTTAAAGACAGTGAAAAAAAGATGCCATGCTCAGGTTATGTGACTTTGTATGCAGGGTTAATTAGACCATTGACAGCTATCAGCTACAAATAGAACTATGAGGAATTATATTATCCTTAACTTTTTAAAAGGTGGTGGGTTTTTGAAAGGGTTTGGAGATGAAAAGAAAAGTATACAAGTTTAAGAAAAGTATTTTCTATTTCAAGAAAAGTATTCTTAAGGTAGACCTGGCCAGCCGCTGCACGTAGAAGCTCGACCCATATTAATATGTTTAAGATTTCTCTTTGTTAAATTATTTTTATATATACGTGTTTTTATATTTTATCGATGTTAACAGTAATTATGCATTTTTAATATTATTCATTGTAATTTATTTTATTTCTTTTTTATGTTGTGACTAGACCTGTAAAGTAGCTTTCTATGTAGCTAAGAGTCAGTCACTTCAAGGTGATTCCTCAGTATTGTATTGCGCATCCCCAGCTGGGCACAATTTTCGTGTCATTAGTGCACGTAAATGAGTGTGTACACATACACAACGTAAGAGATTTCCCTCAAGCTACGCTTGACAGTGAAATAAATGCTCGGTTTCTCTTAAATGAGCATGGTGACCTATATTTGTTATTGCATAATTTTGGTGTACAAATTATCCTCTTTAAGTTAAAAAATTAAGAAAAAAATTGTTTGGAATGAAAAAAAAACAATGTAGCTAATAGAGTGCACAAAACCAATATGCAAGGATGTGAAATATGACCTTGAAAACAATGTTTCGAGGAACATTGTTTAGAATTGTGTGATTTTCCCATAAATTATATATTACATTGTTCCATGTGCCTGATACTTTCTACTTATCAAGATTTTTTCAAGTATTGCTTTAATAATTTTTGCTTCCACCCACTGCAAAATGTAGCTTGAACTGATGAAATAATGCATGTGATTAGGCATAAATGAGGTAAGATCAGCCCATCATATCTCTTTAGCAACAATGGTGACCTATCTTACGTTTTTTATCGCATTTTCAATACAGTGCCTGGTAGGGAACATTCAGGGAAAGTTTCAAAAAAATTGTTCGGCTACTTTTATTTCTGAGGAATCACCTTAATAAAGTCTTACTTACTGACAGACGGACCGACCAACCGACTGACCGCTAGAAACAGAAAATAACTGTTGTTAATATTTTAACACTGTTGTTTTCTTTTGGGTTTTAGGAACCTTGCATCAGTTTACTTATTACGCTGGTGTTATTCTTTTGGTCTTCCACCTCCTTACTATCACTACACTCCTGCTCCTCAGGTTTGTTTCTTTCCTTGCAAGCTTTGTGTTGGAGTCTGCTTTTCCTGTGCATGACTACATTGTATGCAAGTGACAGCAGAGATATATGTGGCAAAAAGTAAAGTACTGTTGTAACCCCACTGTATCTTCATGCCTGACAATAGACCCTTTGCATAATTGGTACCTGAATTTGAAAAACAATATTTTGTACAGCCACAGCCTTGTACTTATTTGTCCACACAAAGGATTGATTTTTCACATGAATGCGAGGCTTAGGATGTATAAGTGTTGTTATTCAAATATTGGCACCATTTATGCAAATGGCTTATCTTGTGATTTTTGTGGATCTGGTAATCAAAGTCTGGTTGTTTCTTGCTGTTCACCAAATGACCAATGATCTAATTATTTGCAGTATAACTTGCTTCCATGGAGTATTCAGGAACATTTGAAGAGTTTCCATACAACAAACCTTTCTGAAATCTCTGCTAAAATTCCATTTTTTAAGTATTGCAATAAATACTAGAGATTTTTTTAAACAATTTTATTGATATTGTTCAACTTTTTACATATGCATCACTACATTAAGTACATTACAAAGCTTAAAAGAAACTAAAGGAAAGCACTGAAAAAATATAAAGTGGCACCGATGTACTCAAGCACAAAACCATTGAACTTTTAGGTATAGAGTATATTACATTTCTACAAAAATTAACTAGTAACACAATATATTAAAAGTCAGAAGTATCCTCATACGAGTAGCTTTCTTTTGAGATGATTCTCATTGGTTAATTTTTGGTCTAGTTTTTTGACGAATTCGTTAATATTATAACCTTTAGAATACATTTTCTGGTACAATAAATAGTATTTGGCAAGCAATAAACAATAATTAAATTTAAGCTCATTATTTCTTTGAGTGTTCAGAGCTGTTGCAAACAATTTTGGTGTGACATTGGGCAAAAAAAGTTAAATTTTGCATTAAACCAATCAACAACTTTAACATAGAAAGCTTGAGTATACTGGCATTCCAGGAAACTATTGAGAATAGAGTCTGGCTCTTTACAATAAAAACATCTATTTTTGTCATTTAAACCATAAGTGCACAATTTCTTCTTAGTAACAGTTAATCTGTGGAATAGCTTGAAATTAAATTCTCTTAATATTATTTTCACGGGATATTTTTCCAATGTTAGTAAATTTTGTCTTCCAATCAGTGCTCTCTAAGTTCGATTATTTTTCCCATTTTTGCAGTCCTGTTGCAATACGGGCACTGGCACTGATATAAAGCCAATAGTAATCCTTACACTTCATTTTGTATAGATCGATGTTCAACGACAGAGAGAGAAATGTAGTTTTGTCAGCTGAGAGGCTTTTATGCCTATTTAGGGATCTTGCTTTATGTAGTAGATGATTAGGGATTGCCAAAATAACCTGTAAGTAAGTTGAAAAGTTACATTTTACCTTGAATTTTCCTTGGAGTGTTTTAAGCGTTAGAGGCTTTCTATTGCTATCCAAAATATCCTGAATAAAGATGGCACCTGTTTCTTTCCATTTCTGTACAGATGATGGAAGTGAGATGAATTTCTTAACTTGTGAGGGAATTTTCTCGATGTTTGCAAACTTGAGAAACCCTTATGAAAATCTATTTTAACACGAAATCAAAACCGCTCTATCTTTTTAAATATTGGAGACCTACAGTAAGGGTTTGAACATTGATCAATGACTAAACTTTGCATGCTGGTTACTTTCATCTGAGCGAGCAATGAGCGACTTCCAACTTGACTTCACAACAATAGACCTAACCGTTTGTAATAAATGCACATTAAATGATTGTGGCTTTGTCTTGCAAACGAGGTACCTCTCAATTAAGCCAAAACAGCAAACAAAGATGTTAGTTTCCCGTAATTTAAAACTGAGTTGTAAAAAGGAGTTCTTTGAGCAGATACATGTATTCTTACCTCAAAAAGGACAAAAATGGCAAGAGGGTTGATAAGCGGAGGCCATATTGCTGACAAACAAGGGAAACTAGCTCAGTGCACAATGCATGACAGTTGAATCTCCTCCTTTGCTCCATGTGTTGGCGGTAAATAAATTTTGTACTGCTGAATGTTTGGTCAAAAATTTTACCATCAATTTTGCGAAGAAATAATTGCAACAGAAAAATTACATAGAATTGCAAATTGCTCACACAGAGCAGACAGATATTACCTCACTATCATTTCATTGCACCAAGCTAAAATGGCATAACTCGCTTACCGGTAAGTTAAGTGGAGTTACTGGTAAAGTTATTTAATGTGTTAAGGTACCATCGTTTTTTAATTTTTGTGCCTTTATCTAACCTGAAACAATATATCCAACAAAAAGCAGTAATAAAACGGATTCGTGGGTTGTTTCCATTCAATGGAAAATCCTGGTTTGAATAATTTGGAAATTTCTACTGACAAATAAAACGGCATTTTCCAGAATTTACGGAAAAGAGGAATACCTCATAAGATATACCCAAATTTTTGGGCAATTTCTTACAGGGGATTTCCATCCCATTTGAATTTCTTGCCAGTATTTCAGAATTTTCGGTCGAATGTTTCGCTTTTCAGAAATTCGACAATTTTCCAGAACATATCCATACAATTTGGAGAAATTGCACAAAAAAAACTGGGGCTATTATTTTCTTTTTACAATTTTCTTTTGTGATAAAACAGTTATGAGTAAGACTTTCTAGTGTTATTTCTTCTTTTCACATGTAAAAAAAATGTAAATCTTATTTATAGTGGTCATGCACTTAGCTATACAAGCACTAAGCTTAGCTAGTTTACAGGCATGCCACTGAAACAAAGGAAACAAATATTTCAAATTAACGTAACATAGTTAAAAATCCCAACTGGCAGGAGGCCGACCAGTTGGCTATTTACAAAGCGTGACCGACAATTTGAACTCAGGACTACCGAAAAACAAATCCTGATAGTGGCAGTGTGGACACCAGCGCCCTAGACCACTCGGCCATGCTGCCTCCTCAACAGTTAAAATTGTGCACCATGCCACATTTTGTTGCCATGCATGCACCGAAGTTTTGCAGAAGTTGTTGTTCACATTACAACTTAACATAGAAAGGATACTTTTGCATTTTTTTCCACACTATATTTTTTTCAAACTAGCTTAGAATCTTAGAATCACCTCAGAGCCACCTTAATTTTTTGAAAATTTAAAATTTCGATAGAATTTTTTAAATTTTGCCAAAAGTTACATCTTTTGCTTGCCTAGCTCGTTTTTGAGGTATAAGCACTTAAAGCTAAAAGTAAGGGTGTTTTTAACAGGGGTTGCTGTTACTATGATAACCTACTTTGTCATAAAGATTGCCATTATTGGTTTACCATATTGGTTTACCAATGGCTTGGCATTATTGTGAAAGCAATATTGTAGCATCTCTTCATAAACAGTGCTGGTATTTATTCGTCAATAGCTGTTGGAAAAGTGCTGGAAACTGTTTTCAGCTTCCTTAATATAATGCCCTCTAAGTTGGCTGTCACAATTTGCCTGTAGGGAGTGATTGCTACAGTAGAGTTGGCCAATGGATTTAAATTTCCTGGTAGTGCTTGTCGTGATCAAGGTGAAGCTCTAGAGAGTGCTGCATCTGTAGCCCTGTTTCAACTGGTAAGAACTTCATGACTGTTACCAGAAGTATCTGAACTATTCTTGAAAACAGACAAAAATGGAGGATTTGTGAGTATCTTGTAGGTGAAAGTGTATCTTGTTTCTAGGAGCTACAAGAAGATGGTAATTCACACTCAACATATCTAACACTCGAAATCATAAATTGTAATCCACTGTGAAGAGTTCAAGATTATATAGGTATCCTAATTAATATCAGTGGGAGATGTTAGTTTATTTGCTTTGTTATACGTAATTAATAAGTCGGGAAGTGGGCAAGTTGACATGAAGTATTATTACAATAAAATTTGTTCGCAAAGTACCTTTTTCATGCAAATATTAGCTGTTCACTGCTCCTTGTACTCATTTTATGTTCGTTTTCATTTTAATACCTTTTGTACTCATTTCACATAACCTGTGTACATTTGAACAACCTGGTGAGAAAAGGTATAAATGTTGAAACATGGTGCCCCATAACCTAATGCAGGTTTTGTTTCAGCCACAAATCATGCCAAACATCCTAAGCCCTCAACATGCAACCATGCAGCAACAGTTTTCTCCAGGCTTCTTATCTTCTCCACCACAACCAGTTATGCCACCAGCCTTCCAAGGATTTGTTTCATTGCCGTCTTCAAGAGTACAAGCTATTCATCATCAGTCATCCCAGCCTCAACCCAGCACAGGAAATGGAAAATTTACAGTCACACCAATTAAAGAGCCTCTTATTAAGCAAGGAGTTAGTCAACCTCTTAGCTCTTCAGCAGTACCATTCATCCCACTGCAGGTGTGGTACCTCGTTCAAATGAACTATTTAAACCTTACTTAAACTGTTTTATCATGATTGTGATTGTGATTGTGATCATGATTGATTGCGATCATCAATGTGATCATGATGATGATGATTATGATCATGATTATGATTATGATTGTGATCATGATTACGATTGTGGTCATGATTATGATTGTGATTGTGATTATACTGATTGTGATTATGATTAAGATCGTGATTAAGATTAAGATTGTGATTAAAAAAATAAAAAAAAATTTATTGACCACTCCCCCAATGGGGCTTTTCAGGGCCAATGAAACAAATAATGCAAAAGCACATAACATGGTTAAAAATCCAAACTGGCAGGAGACAGAACAGTCTGCTATTTACAAGCATGACCGAGAAGTTGAACTAGGGTCTACCGAGAAACAACTCCAGCTAAGTGGTCAGAGCAGGACTTGAACCTGCGACCTCTGGATTTCAAGTCTGGTGCCCTAACCACTCGGCCATGCTGCCTCCATATATGATTATGATAGCCTAGTAGGAAGCTGGCAGGTTTGCTTGCAAGTCCATCATTTTAGAGGCGAGTCTTAAACAAAAGCGGCATACCTGCCTGCATAGCCGCTTTGCCAGAGAAAAAAAGCACCTGTTTGTGAAAATCTGCCAGCTAAATATCATGATTTTGTTACATCTCGGATTGCAAAAGCCTCCAAAACAAAGTGACTTCAACACATTTGGGTTGAATTTTGTTAGCCTGTAAGCAGGCTCCTGGTGGGCGCACAGGCTAGACTTTTCTTTGTTTTGCATGTTTTGCATTTCTGTTTCCCATGTGTAGCTTCCCATCTTTCTACCATGTGTCCCATTCATGCAAGCAAAGGGGTGTTGAAGGCACAAATGTAATAACCAGTCACAAATGTAATAAAGGTCACAAGTGTAACAACAATTGGTCACAAATGTGATAAAGGTCACAAGTGTAATAACAATTGGTCACAAATGTAATAAAAGTCACAAGAACAATCACAGCTGGGCAGTAACCTAACAAATATCTTGGGGAAGATAATTAAGAAAGCACATGTGCTATCTGTCTCCCCTTCAATTGAAAGAAAAAAAGAAGCAACGAAACGTTACGCAGATTGCAATGAAACTTTGCATAATTATGGTAAGTTCTATTTACGCTCTTTTGTAAGCTTGTTTATTGTTTCATGAGCTTTTAAGACAAAGTTTTGTTGTTGCAATCTACTGGAAGATTTAAGACAGCCTGTGATGTCAAGCAATGGTTTAATCGTCAAAATTTGAAAATGTTGACAATTTTATTCATTGCATTGGTTATAATCTCCACAACAACGTTCATTTAGAACAGTTCAAAGGAAATTAACATTTCTTTATTAATGAGAAGCCATACATACACAACGATTATGGCTGGGAATCCGTACACAAAAAAGCACTTTGTCTACGGGAACATTGAACCTTATTCTAAACGCAGCTTCCCTCTCACAAAACTCGGAGTACAATAAATCGAAATTGTCAACGAAACAGATTTAAAGCTAGAAAAGCTGTAATTGTTGGTTATTCGGCATTTTGAAAAACTTCTGACGAATAATAGTAACCTATGTGTGCTGCAGGATATCTGTCATGTGCAGATGACAAATGACGATCTTTTCACGACCAAACGATCAAAATGTGACTAAAACAAAAAAAATTGCTTCATGATATGGACAACATTACCGTTTTTATTTGTTGAATAATAAAACAATTATTCTGCTCGACCTTGCAGAATATCGTCTGATTTTAGCCAATTTGGCCTACGACCTCGTCAGCTAAGTATCAGGCGATATTCCACGTGATTTCACTGGATAATCTACAATTTCTATTGAAACTAATATTGACTAATAAATATCCACTGAAAACAACTGATTGCCTAACAAGATCTGAAAACCGAAACAGATTTCTGTTCGTGCAATTACCGATACAGATCAAAAACATTGATTAAGGATCAACACAAACGTATGGCATCATAACAATAAAACTAGTCAACATGATAACAGTAACAACAGCAAACAAAACAGCAATATTGGATAACGCAATTATAGTGGTGTCTTCAGCGCAGTTTTAAATGTGGGTGTTTCCGGTGTTCCTCCAGAAAATTCCAGATATTGCAAACCAACCATATTCTCGAGGAACTAATTTCACCCACACATGATACCATTTAGGGGAATTGATTACTTCTGGAAGGCGTTCAACAGCACTACTACATCTCCCCCTTCAGCATTACTAATTTTCGTATGCTTATAACGACCCTTTTCGCACCAAGTTCAGGAATGTATACTTCAGGGCAAGGCATCTTATTCACTGTTGCTCTGAAGAATGAATTCACAGCTCTTAAAGACGATCTCATAAAAGGGATGGCCAACAGGGTAATTTTGATGATAGTTTCCAACACATCGTTGTTCAAAAATTGCTGTGAGTAGCCTGATTGTACTCCGTTTTGTAGCTCCTTGTCTCTGTCCCCTCTACTTCCGCCAACTCCACCTGTGTCCTCACCACTGGTACTTCTGCCAACACCATCTATGTCCTTGCTACTTCTGCCAACTCCATCTATGTTCCCACCACTTCCACCAACTCCATCTGAGTCCTCACCACTTCTGCCAACACCATGTATGCCCTCACTACTTCCACCATTTCCATCTATGTTCCCACCACTTCCACCAACTCCAATTATGTTCCCACTACTTCCGCCAACTCCATCTATGTTCCCACCACTTCCGCCAACTCCATCTGTGTCGCCACTACTTCCACCAACCCGCTTGTGTCCCCTCTACGTCCGCATAATCCACCTATGTCCCTACTCCTGCCAACACCAGCTGTGTCGCTCTCAATTCGCCATTTTCTAAACGAGCGGTAATCTGGGTACGAGTTGCGACTGCAAAGCCACTAGGGATCGTTTGGAGGGACAGCGAAGAGAAAAAACATGGCGTCGCACTACAACTGTTGTGTTCCTAACTGCAATAATAGTTTTAGAAATGCGCCTGAACTTCACTACTACAGAATTCCTAAAGAGCCTGCTATACGGAAAAGGTATGTAGTCCTCATACGGAATGAAACCCTGAAATTAGACAAGGAAAGCACGCGTATTTGCTCTGCTCACTTCGAAGGTGGGGAAAAATTAAGCAGAACTCACTTGCCTTCAATTTTTCCTTGGACAACACCGCACATTCTACGCAGAAATTTAAAGAGGGCCAGCTTCGAAGAAACGCAGAAAATGGAGCAGACCAAAAGGAAATTACCAATGGCTGAATTACCACTGGAAGCAAACTTTGAAATCGAAGAACACTCTAAAGAAAATCTTAGCATTGATACTAGTGTAGAAGTGAGTGAGTGAGTGAGAACTTTATTAAAGTGTACAAACTTTACTCACAGGAGAGCAACTTAGCAAGTTAGATGACTACGCGCAATCATGCGAAGGAGAATATATGAAGCTAAAGGAAGATATTCAGGGGCTAGAAAAAGAAAATGAAAACTTGAAGGTGGTGAACAGCAAATTAAAACAAGAAGTGATAACCTTGAAGTATGCTTTAGAGAACTATAGATTCGACATAGATAAGTATGAAGATAAGGATGATGATATTACATTCTACACAGGCTTTCCTGACTACCAGGCACTAATCATTTGTTATAAATCTATAGAACAGTCTTCTAGCAACATTGTCTATGAACACAAAAGGACCAGCAGTGTTGACAGCAATATTGGAAGGCCAAGAGTACTTACTAAATTCCAAGAGTTTATTCTTGTCATGCTCCGGTTAAGGTTGGGCTTGTTTGAAAATGATCTTGCTCATCGATTTAAGGTTTCTATATCAACTGTTTCTAAGATTACCAATGCGTGGATTCCATTTTTGAGAAGGCAATTTGAACCACTTATCACTATCCCTCCGAAAGAGGTACTTCAATTTTATATGCCTGAGATTTTTAAGAAATTGTTACCCAATGTTACAGTTATAGTAGATTGTACAGAATTTGAAATGGAGCGACCATCTTCTCTGGATTCACAGTCTGCATGTTATTCATCATATAAATCAAGAACCACCATGAAGTCCCTTTTGGGGATAACTCCAAGTGGTGTTTTATGTTTTGTCAGTGACTTATTTCCTGGATCTACCTCAAATAAGGAAATTACTGTTCTCAGTGGTTTTTTGGACAGACTTAGGTGTGGTGATCAGGTAATGGCTGACAAAGGGTTTAATTGTCAGGATGAATTAGCTTCTGTTGGTGCAAGCCTTGTCATGCCAGCATTTTTAGATAAGAAGGTACAGTTTAGCAAGGAAGAAACAAATCATAATAAGGTAGTTGCCAGCCTAAGAGTTCATGTGGAAAGGCTCATGGAATGCATAAAGAACTGGCACATCTTTGACCATAAGATACCAATAACTCTTGCACCTATTGCATCAGACATGCTTGTTGTGGTCTGTGCACTATCAAATTTTCAAACCCCTCTTATAAATTAATTACTTGTACATTAGCCAGCATTGGTGTTTCATATGAGGAACAACATGAATACTTATGTTTTTTCTTGTTGATAATCTTACCTAAATTGAAGTTCTTAAGGTAAGAACTATTAACTTTTTCCAACTGATACCATTTACAAGTTTCAGTGAATGTTTTCCACTAACTTACAGTGCATTCAGCTTTGTACTTCATTTAGGCCAATAAAAACTTTGGTTACAGTTTTTAAGAGCATATGTATAAACTTACTTTTCAAACATGCAAGCACTTATTTTGGGGACTCCATATTTGACACAATGGTATGCAAGTTCTGGCACAATCCAGCAATTAAAAAATGACTCTAGCTTTGGGAAAATGGTATCCCAAAAGTCTTTTCAGAAAGAAACTCTCTCACAAAACGGTGTGGTACAACCTGTCCCCATAACCACAAAGTCAGTCCATTTTCTTTCAACAACAAACATTACTTGTTGTATTTGAAAATAATATTTGTGCTTCACATTCAACTTCACACCATCCTCATATTTCTTGCAAATTCCTTTTCGAATCAGGGCATCCTCCAGGCTTTCATGCTCCTCCACCTGAATGTATTTCAGTTCAATAAGACCTCAGAGTTTTCTGTTGAAGGATCATGCACTAATCCATCTGGACTTGCTCTGAGGAAGCCATGGTGCTTGGAAATATAAAAGCCACATTTTTTTACAGTAATGCCAGTAACCCCTTGCTGCTGTTTGCATGCTTTGTAGGCAGCAATAATGTTGTCTTCCATCTTGAGTCCCTCTTGCATGTATTTACTCTGAAATTGTTTGTTATAACCAAGGACCTCTTGGATGGTTTTGGTGGGTGATGTAGTCTCCCTTTGTACAGCTATTCTGTAACATTTGGTTGCAGTAATTCTGGGCTGCCTATGATGATGCCACAAATGTGTGTTTGATTGCTCTCTTGTTTGCTCTTCTATTTTCTTTATCTTTGCTTCATCAAAATTAATGTTCCTCTTAACCTTCTCAAATCTCTCTTTTAGTTGATCAGCTGATACTGGATGACATTTGATAGGTGACATGAGTGTTTCTTCCTGATCATTAATTCTTTGAGGAAGAATATGTGTCCATCCAATGGTTTTTCCAGATTTTAATTCATATTCTCTAAGAGCCTCAAGAAAGTTGTCTAATCTGTCACTTGGCCAGTTTCCTTGATCTGATGCATTGTTATCCTCCTGTAAGGTTAACTTGCCTTTTTGGTTTTCTTTTCCTCTGTATCGTCATGCTTGACAAAGCTCATTTCAGAGATAGGTTTGACTGAACCCTTATGCTTGTGTGGAACATACCACTTACAAGGCTTGGATGTACAGGACTCCTCTGAATCAGAACTAGTTTCTTGCCCATTTTTAAAATGTTGTTCAAGAGCAAATAATGTAGACGCAACATGATTGCAGCGACCATCAATACCTGCAGGGCACTTGCAGTGTGCTTTCAAAATACTACCAAAGGATGTCATCACCAGAAAACAGGTATATACTTTATCTTTTTTCATGGATGGAAGTACCTGGCTTTTTATGTAGTGTTTTCCATTTTCATGCAGATTACCAATGTACAAAACATGTCCCGACTAAAGAAGAAGTTAAATCCCTTGACAAGGGGCTTTGCAGTCGATAGTTGCTTTTTACCTTCAACTCCTTCGATCATAAAGTGCCATACGGTTCCAAAAGATACTTTAGGGAGATCCTTTAGATCGGTTTTTTAACCTTCTTTTGGAAAAGACTGGCTGAGTTGCGGTTCTTCCTTCTCAAGGACGCCAAGTTGAGCTTTCTTTCACAAAAGGTGAAGTCTGCCGTCTGGATCACGGAGATATTTAACATCTAATCCATGTTTAACATAATCTTGAACCCTACCAATAAAACAAAAAAAACATGAAATAACAAACAAGACAAGAATAATTTCACTCTGATTTTAGAAGCGAACGTACCTTGTTACTAATGCTTTCTTATTTCCCGTTGTTATAGCTCCTCTGCACAGCAATCATCTTTTCAATTGCACAACACTGCATTGTTCTACAGTTTCGCGAGGAATTTTTGCGCCAGGTATATCTTCTTCAGTCAAAATAACCTTCAGTGGATCTTTCGCAGGAATTTTTCCGCTTTCCGCCATATTTTGTTTAATTCCTTGTCCCTCCAAACGATCCCTAGCGGCTTTGCGGTCGCAAGTCGTACCCAGATTGCCGCTCGTTTAGAAAATGACGAATTTCATCAATTTCTCTTGTGTCCCCGCCAGTCTCGCTATGAGCACCTGTGCCCTGGACACTTTTGCCATCACATTTAGCCCCACCATTCTGACTATCGGAAAACCAAGGCAGAAGGCTCACATAATGCTCACTAGCAGCGAAATGACCAAGATACACGGTACCGAGTGGGACGCTTGAAGAGGGTTCAAATAAATGTTCTGCACAAGGTCCAAGCATAGATATGACTTGAATGTTTATATTAAATAGATTTGCTGCTGCAAATAGTTATTTGATCTGCAAAAGTGTTATATCTGGCCATGTATTCCAAATATTGTTCCCAAGAGGTCAATCCTGGAAGAAACTCCAAAAGCGGAAAGCCTTCGTTATCAACAGTATTGGTCTACAACTAACGTACCATTTCCTCACGCATCGTTTCAGCAGATCTGAAAATACCCAAAGCAGATAACTGGTGTGCTAGAGCAGCAAACTGACAGGATCCATCACCAGGCAGATTATACTGAATATCGAAACCCTGTTCCTCAATTACTTTTTGGTAATCAGCTGGTTCCATTGGAATGTAGTACCTACTTCGATGCGCTTCTTGTCTTTTCTTTGTTATCTTTACAGCTCTTTATTTTCTCTTCTCCAAGGGTGAGGCTTGTTATGTCATCAACTGGCAACTACTTCTCCGACTTTTTGCCAGGCACAGGAGAGATGTAGGCTACTTTATACACATGGCGATAAATGTTCCGCTTTAGTATTTCGGCCTCTAAAACATAATGCCTCTTTTGGGCACTTTTAATACCCCCTTTCCTTGGCCGGCAAGCGCACATATACCTTTTGCCCAACATTATATTTTGCAGGCGGATGGGATCGCAAATGCCCTCTAATCATTTTCTCTCTGCATCGGTCATTTGCTTTTACAGCTTGCTTCCTTATGTTTGAGGCATGTTTAGAGCGCTGTCTCCGGTCGCCCTCAAATGAGATGCATTTACCAGCATTTTCGACCACCTCTTCATCTGTCATGGCTGTGTTGTATGTATTGCATTTGCGTGCAAAGCACACTTCAAAAGGTGTTTTATATGCTAGAACTTCTTTTGGGTCTTTGTTTAAAATGTATTGGTAGTTCGGCAGACTCTGAGCCCAATTTACACCTTTCGCGCCCATTTGAACAAAGTCGTATTCCATCTTAGACCGTAAAGCCCTATGGCTACGTTCAAACTTTCCCTAAGATTGTGGGCGGTACCGATGACAACAAATTATTTTGATCTCTAACTGGCGGCAAAGTGCCTTGACAGCTCCTTTAAACCCACCCCCTTGATCACATTGAATGACACGAGGAGGTCCATGTTCCTGATATATGTTTTGCAATTCATCCACAATGTTCTTACTGCTTTTCATGCTAACAGGACGAAGTCAAACAAACCGACTGAATACATCCATCATTGACAAAACATATCTGTATGACACGCCGTGGAGCTTCACGGTACCTTCTGCCCCATGTCCGTTAAGTCAACCTAGTGTCTTATTTGCACGTCTCTAGCGCAGATGGGAATCTTGCCTTATTACAAAATTTTGTATTCCTTTTATAATGCTGCTTGTCGGTATTAAGAATTTCTTGTACCTTGACTCTACTAAGACCCGCAGAGTTCTACTTGAGAGAGGATACTAACTTTGCAGCACCTTATCCTTTTACCTGTTCGTATTCATCAGCAACGACCTTCTGCACTTCTGAGACTCTTAGTATCCGACGTCCTTTTGCTTTGGAACAAATAAATTTACAGCCACCTACTTCCTTAACAATTAAATCCTCTTGGGCTCTCCAGTACCTCACCATAGCTGATCGTTGTGCTCGTGTGCGTTCCTTCACAGCTGGTAGACGTTCACCCTCAATTATTCTAATCAGAGCGTCATAAATCTCATCGGGAATGGCAGATTTATCTCGATCTCCGCGCCCTTTGCCTTTGCTCTCCCTAGCCACAGAGCTACAGAGAGCTAAGAAGCATAAAGAGAGTGCCAAAGGGAATACACATAAAGACTTCATCTTGAACTGAATTCATGAAAGGCAAATTTACCTAAAGGAAAATTTCTCACACAGTCGGAATAATGTCTAGACACTGTGTCTGAGGTATATTCATATAGATGGTTCAAACGAGACAAACTAACTTCCGAGTTAGGATTTCGAGTTGGATTTTCGAGTTAGGATTTCAAGTTGGTTTTTACTAGTAATCCAGCTGCAATGAATCGGCGAGTTCTGTAAACCGTCTCGTAGATTTCCAGTCCAATACAGCCAACAAAAGAATTCCTGTAGGGGTGGGGTTAGTGTTTTGCCTTTTTATTGCGCGTAAACAGCTACATTTGAATCACATGGTGCCAGAACGACCAAAAGGAGGAATAAACCTATACATCGAGCTCAAGGAACATAAGCCCGATCAGATAGCTGCAAGAAACAAAAGAATGTTTCTCGAGAAACGTATAGCTTTCTCGAAGTAAAGCTACGGCGTCTCAGAAGAAAAATGTACAAGGCCAAATAATATAATATCCGTGATAAGAATCTACCCACAATACTTGCAAACAGTTTTAATAACAATATAGAATGCAAGTAAGCAAAATTCATATTTTGTCCCTCGAAAGCAAACACTTGGAGACTTAAAAACATATCTTGCAATATGAATGAGCCTAAAAAAGGCATAAACACATGACAAATTACAGGGGTGTCAAACTCGATGAAGCGACATGCAGATAGGATTGGAAATCATGCAGACCTATGACCTCTAAAACTTTTGCTATAGCACGGTCTTACGGCTCAACTCTACTTAAAATTCCTCCTTATAACACAACATGAAGTGCCCTTCATAAACACAAGTGAAGCAACAAAAAGGTCGATTGACCGAACAGAGAACGGCAAATGTACAAATGTCACTAACTGTAGGAGTCGTGTAAGCTTGTCAACCCCATTATACACTGATGTCACTGATTAGCCATCGAGTGCCTAGAAATCCAGAAAAAACCCCTTTAAAAAAACAAAAAATAACGAGGTCGAGCTTCAAACAAATAAGGATCGAAAAGTACATTACGCCATTGGCTAGCTCTATCTTGACCAATAGGAGTCGTGTTTGGCCTGTCAACCATTTAAACCATCAAACCACTAAAAATTTATTGGAAATCCCGCCAAAAAATCTAACTCGAAAATCCAACTCGAAAATCCAACTCGAAAATCCAACTCGAAATCCAACTTGAAATCCTAACTCGGTAAATAGGCCGCCTCGGTTCAAACAAGGCTGTTCCGAAAACACGGAGTGCGGAGAGTAAAAAAAAAGAATTAAAAAAAATTAGAAATAAAATAAAATGTAAAAGTGAATTGAAAGAATAATTAAATACATTTAAAAAAATAAAAATAGAAATTTAAGAAATAATAATGATAAAAATTCACACCGCCGTGGACCGTTCATAGTGCAGTCATTTTTTTTCAGTCATCCTACGATTTTCATAGTTAGCATTGCACGTTTAAGAAAAAAAAAAGAACAGTCCAGTTTTGACCATGTCTAGACAATGTGACAAATCACGACTCGTAGTTAGTAGCTAGTAGTTACAGTGTAGTTACGGCATGTATTGCAGAAAATTTATTGAAAACTTCGACTGATCGTGTGACAGGAAGTCACGCCAACATTTTACCAAATTAGGTTTGAGGTTAATGACAAAGCAAACACACTTCAATGTAGTGATTGGGGTTGACAAGTCTCCGATTCACGACTCCTACGATTTGTGACATTTGAAAAAAACAAAGCTCAGACCCTCGACCCTCAACATGTGACCCTCGACATGTGACCCTCGACCCTTGACAAAAAGATAGACTCTTGTATTTTACAATGCGTTTACTGAAACCGGGGCCACCCAGACAATGCAAACCAATCAGATGGCAGAACTCAAACAATAGATTCAACATTTTCAAATCCAGCCAATCAAATGTCCGGTTCAAAACAATGAAATTTCAACTTGTTCGTTGTGATGCTTACACAACTACGGTCTTTGTATATAAATTGTCAAGCTCAAATCGTTAAAACTTTTGCGTTAGAAAATATTGTGTTACTTTACTTTAGAGTTTACATTGACAGGCGTAGTAAACTCATTAGATTGACCATTTTCCACTGTAAACGTATAGGCACGCAAAGTATCACTTTTACGGAGTTGTTGTTTAAAATCGTAGAATAACAGATTTTGACATTATTTTTTTACAGAATAAATTCCGTTCCTGTTGTCTGTGTGAGTTTCCATCACGTTCACTGTCTCAGCAGCTGTACATTTCGGAGTTTGAGCTCCCTTTCTGGGTTATCAGCGTATTGAAATAACATCTTCAGGGAAAATTCAAACGAATCTTTTTTCCGCGTTGTACTATCAAAGCCTCAACATGTAAAATCACTCAGGCAAAACAAAAGACAATAGCGCCATGCATAGGAACCCCCCTGGATGGAAAATCGAAGATATCTCGAACAAAGAATTCAGGTTACAGGTCCATCTTTGTTTCAAGTTAACTTTTCATATCTCCTACTTGAAGTTTGCTTTCAGCTTCAACAACGAAACAAAACGAGCGAAACGAATCCACCAAAACGAGCGAAACGAAACCACCGAAACGAGTGAAACGACCGAAACGAGTAAAATAACAAGTAAATAAATGAAAAAGTTTATAAAAAACAGCCTTGATCTCTGGCACGTTACTATGGCAACCTGATCTCGTACCCAGATCCGCATGTGTGACATGGTTACATTTCAAACCTGAAAGATGGCTGAGCGCAAGGGTGTCGACGACGACCACGAAGACATCGAGAAAAAGTGAGTATTTTTCACATTTGAATGGAATTCTAGCTAAAACAAGGAATGTAATTTCAAAGAAAGGTTTCCTGGTCGTATCGTGGATTCTTAGGCAGTGGCAAATCGACAACGCCGAGCCCAGGATGTATGGAAACACAATCTCAAGAGTATCCGTGAAGAGCTGAGCGCCTAATAAGAAATTATTTTGAGAACTGCACGAGTCACAAAGGCCTGATGTTAATATGATTAAAGCTTGTCAAGTCGCCGTCGTTTTTCTTTAGAGATATATATTAAAGAAAGTCCTGGTTCGCACGAAGAATGCTGCAAAGTCATTCTCGAATAGACCATTCGATTCGCCACCATAGAATACCATTCAGAATGTGAAAATACCCACCTTTTTCTCGATGTCTTCCTGCTCGACAGGCTTGCGCTCATCCACCTTTCAGGTTTGTGATGTCACGATGTCACACATGTGGCTTAAGAGCAGGATCTGGGTACGAGATCCGGCTGCCATAGTAACGCGCTTGAGCTTAAGGCCTTTTAGTGCAGAGTGAACTATTGGGATGGTCATGGGAGCTGCCTGCCGCTAAGGAACTAAGGCACTATGCGATATGGCGCTAAGGTGTAAACTTAAATGTTTGTTTAATTAATTAATTAATTTCAATTAATCATCGCTGTCACTTAGCTTTGAACATTGCAAAGCTATATATTTGTTTCAGGTAACCCCTTGCTCTCCTTGTGGTACCATTCTCCTTAGAACAAAACTAATTTGCCCTAAACGCATGCGTAGATTAGTTAGCGTTCGTGGCTTCTCTATCAGGTGAAGGATACATTTGCATATGGAATCACGCACAAATGTTGAGTGCTTTTCCTTATGGTAGAGTTCAACTTGTAAGACGCATGCGTTCTAGCATCGTTAGTGTTATACACTATCTTTCCATGCGGTATTTTATATATCATGTCATGGGACCGAGGACGGCAGTTATTTTTCAGGTGAGGCCAATTGTCCCTTTTTATTGCAAAACTGAAACGTTACTGTGGCTACGTAGCTTTTAGAATTACACACAGATCGGTTCAACAAATATCATCTGCTGTTTTCAATCTACAACAGTGTGCTTGTCAGGGTTCAAATGTATTGCTTCTCCTTAGCGGCTTGTTTATTTCTTGCCTTAATTGTGTCTGTAAGAGAGACCAAAAAGTTCCCAAGTTAGTGGCTTTAATACTCCGCAAATTGTAAATTTGTAACAAAAGAAACCAGGAAAATGCTCAAATATTGCTGTAGACACCGTGGCACCTAATGAAAGCGCAAATTAATTTAATCAGTCTTTGAGGAGACTCATTCATATCGGCCAAGTAGCGCTGTTTATCTTCAATACTTTTCATTGAAATGCTTCTCAGCCATCAATATCGTTGTGTGTTAATTTTGAATTGTTTTATTGTTAACAACAAAGGTGGCAACAGAAAAAGAAAGTGGTACTTCGTGACTATCTGATAATTAAATTAGTCCTTGTTCATCGGTCAAAATTTGCATTTTTAGTAAAACAACATCGTCTCTGTTCCGTTTCTTCATCACTACATCAGATATTTAACTTTCTTTCATTTATCTCCAAAAAAAAACATCTTCCGTATGTTTTGGAGAAAACAAGGGTTTCATATTACATGCCTTTACGACGAAAATAAAAGTATCAAGTTAGAAAGATGGCGTCAAGAGCTAAATTGTCACGTTTGCTGCTTCAGCATATTATTGAATTTAAAATGAACGAAAATCAACGTAAAACACCAGTAGTAATTAATTTGTGCGTAATTTTTGGACCTGAATGAAAATACAACCTCGAAACATACACACTGCAAAGGGGAGAAGCCGTAGCAGACTACCAAGGTAGACACAAACCGGAAGTGAACCGAGCAGGGGTGAGTACTTCTGGAACTACTGTACCAGAGCTATCAATTGCGCTCTGCACTATCGGAGATTGTCTCACTAGTTTAACTTTTTTATTTATTTACTTACTATTTTACTCGTTTCGGTCATTTCGCTTGTTTAGATGGTATCGTTTCGGTGGTTTCGTTTCGTTGTTTCGGGTTTTAGTACATGCCTTCTTTTAAACAGCAGCCACGATATTCAAACCCTAAACCACACACTCTGCTGGCCATATATATTTACGAGTGACACTCTTACGTAGCTTTTCGTTCCATGTATTTTGTAAACCAACCAAAGATCCCATAGGAAGTGCAGCAATTAAACCCAATAGCACGCGAAACTTGTAACGGTTTTAGCTTGAAAATTTGTTAAGCGACACCGTATAAATCGCGTAAGCATCACAACAAACAAGTTGAGATTTCATTGTTTTTTACCGGACATTTGATTGGCTGGATTTGAAAACAGGACATTTCATTGGCTGGATTTGAAAATGTTCGAATCTATTGTTTCAGTTCTGCCATCTGATTGGTTTTCATTGTCTGGGTGGCCCCGGTTTCAGTAAATGCACTGTAAGTTAGAGTCGTGATTTGTCACATTTCCTAGGCATAATCAAAACTGGACTGTTAATTATTCCTAAACGTGACCTGCTAAATATGAAAATCGTGAGTTTAATATACCATTTTGACTTAATAAAATCACCGCGGTATCAACGGGAGTGTCTACTCCGCGCGGGTCGCTGGTCGCGGGTAAACAGTGCGGGTCGTAGGTATACAGTGCGGATCGCGGGTAAACGGCGTGGGTCGCGGGTAAACAGCGCAGGTCACGCAAAAAATAATCTACCCCCTATTCTTAGAACTTTGCTAAAGTTGTTTCAAAAAAGCTCGACTGAGCAAGAGTCTTAACTTTGACATTCCATTGTAACGAGAGGAATAAATCTTCTGAGAATAGGATGATAGACCAGCTAGCAGTCAGTGAAGCCAAACCTCTTTACCCGTGACCCGCGCTGATTACACACGTCCGACATCAACGGTCCACTTCAGGCAGCGTGAACTTTTACCATTATTTCTTAAATTTACAGTTTTAGTTTATTTGTGTACTACTTTTAAATTTTATTTTATTTCTTATTTTTCTTTTTATATTTCTTTATTTTTCTACTATTTTTTTTTAACTCTCCGCAGTCCGCGTTTTCGGAACAGCCTTCAGATAACGTCTTGTCACAAAAGTACATATGTCATCACTTTTTGAAAGAGAGTTATTTAGTGCCTCCTGTAGTACTAGCATCTGTAAATGTTTTTGTTCTTGAGAAGCAAACACATACATCGGTAACGTCTTGATGTTTCTTTGAAGTGCGTAGAAGGAGAGTCATTAGGTTAAAAAAGTATCTGCACTTCCTGTGGAAAATCATGAAGCTAATTCGAACTAGTGAGACAATCTCAGATAGTGCAGAGCGCAATTGATAGCTCTGGTATAGTAGTCCCATAAGTACTCACCCCTGCTCGGTTCACTTCCGGTTTGTGTCTACCTTGGTAGTCTGCTACGGCTTTTCCCCTTTGCAGTGTGTATGTTTCAAGGTTGTATTTTCATTCAAGGTCCAAACATTACGCACAAATTAATTACTACTGGTGTTTTACGTTGATTTTCGTTCATTTTAAATTCAATAATACGCTGAAGCAGGAAACGTGCCAATTTAGCTCTTCACGCCAACTTTGTAACTTGATACTTTTGTTTTCCTCGCAAAGGCATGTTATATGAAACCCTTGTTTTCTCCAAAACATACGGAAGATGTCCTTGTTTTTTGGAGATAAATGAAAGAAAGTTAAATATCTGATGTAGTGATGAAGAAACGGAACAGAAACGATGTTGTTTTACTAAAAATGCAAATTTTTACCAATGAACAAGAACTAATTTAATTATCAGATGGTCACGAAATACCACTTTCTTTTTCTGTTGCCACCTTTGTTGTTAACAATAAAACAATTCAAATTAACACACAACGATATTGATAGCTGAGAAGCATTTCAACGAAAAGTATTGAAGATAACCAGCGCTACTTGGCCGATATGAATGAGTCTCCTCAAAGACTGATTAAATTAATTTGCGCTTTCATTAGGTGCCACGGTGTCTGCAGCAATATTTGAGCATTTTCCTGGTTGCGGTTGTTACAAATTTACAATTTGCGGAGTATTAAAGCCACTAACTTGGGAACTTTTTGGTCTCTATTACAGACACAATTAAGGCAAGAAATAAACAAGCCGCTAAGGAGAAGCAATACATTTGAACCCTGACAAGCACACTATTGTAGTTTGAAAACAGCAGATGATATTTGTTGAACCGACCTGTGTGTAATTCTAAAAGCTACGCAGCCACAGTAACGTTTCACTTTTGCAATAAAAAGGGACAATTGGCACTACTTGAAAAATAACTGCCGTCCTTGGTCACATGACACGATATATAAAATACCGCGTGGAAAGATAGCGTATAACAATAACGATGCTAGAACGCATGCGTCTTACATGTTGAGCTCTACCATAAGGAAAACCACTCAACATTTGTGCGTGATTCCGTATGCAATGTATCCTTCACCTAATATCGAAGCCACGAACGCTAACTAATCTACGCATGCGTTTAGGGCAAATTAGTTTTGTTCTAAGGAGAATGGTACCACAAGGAGAGCAAGGGGTTACCTGAAACAAATATATAGCTTTGCGATGTTCAAAGCTAAGTGACGGCGATGGAATGTGTTTTACGTAGAGTACACATGTACCTTTCCCACCCTACCCCCACTACTTCCTTGCCTCTAGACTAATTAATTAATTGAAATTAATTAATTAAACAAACATTAAAGTTTACACCTTAGCGCCATAGGGCCATAGTGCCATAGTGCCATAGTGCCATAGCGCCATAGCGCCTTAGTTCCTTAGCGGCAGGCAACCCCCATAACCATCCCAATAGTGCACTCTGCACTAACTAGTGAGACAATCTCAGATAGTGCAGAGCGCAATTGATAGCTCTGATACAGTAGTCCCATAAGTACTCACCCCTGCTCGGTTCACTTCCGGTTTGTGTCTACCTTGGTAGTCTGCTACGGCTTTTCCCCTTTGCAGTGTGTATGTTTCAAGGTTGTATTTTCATTCAAGGTCCAAACATTACGCACAAATTAATTACTACTGGTGCTTTAAGTTGATTTTCGTTCATTTTAAATTCAACAATACGCTGAAGCAGCGGCAAACGTGACAATTTAGCTCTTCACGCCAACTTTGTAACTTGATACTTTTGTTTTCCTCGCAAAGTCATGTAATATGAAACCCCTGTTTTCTCCAAAACATACGGAAGATGTCCTTGTTTTTTGGAGATAAATGAAAGAAAGTTAAATATCTGATGTAGTGATGAAGAAACGGAACAGAGACGATGTTTTACTAAAAATGCAAATTTTTACCGATGAACAAGAACTAATTTAATTATCAGATAGTCACGAAATACCACTTTCTTTTTCTGTTGCCACCTTTGTTGTTAACAATAAAACAATTCAAAATTAACACACAACGATATTGATGGCTGAGAAGCTTTTCAACGAAAAGTATTGAAGATAAACAGCGCTACTTGGCCGATATGAATGAGTCTCCTCAAAGACTGATTAAGTTAATTTGAACTTTCATTAGGTGCCACGGCGTCCGCAGCAATATTTGAGCATTTTCCTGGTTTCTTTTATTACAAATTTACAATTTGCGGAGTATTAAAGCCACTAACTTGAGAACTTTTTGGTCTCTCTTACAGACACAATTAAGGCAAGAAATAAACAAGTCGCTGAGGAGAAGCAATATATTTGAACTCTGACAAGCACACTATTGTAGATTGAAAACAGCAGATGATATTTGTTGAACCGACCTGTTTGTAATTCTAAAAGCTACGCAGCCACAGTAACGTTTCACTTTTGCAATAAAAAGGGACAACTGGCGCTACCTGAAAAATAACTGCCGTCCTTGGTCGCATGACACGATATATAAAATACTGCGCGTAAAGATAGTGTATAACACTAACAATGCTAGAACGCATGCGTCTTACATGTTGAGCTCTACCATAAGGAAAACCACTCAACATTTGTGCGTGATTCCGTATGCAATGTATCCTTCACCTAATATAGAAGCCACGAACCCTAACTAATCTACGCATGCGTTTAGGGCAAATTAGTTTTGTTCTAAGGAGAATGGTACCACAAGGAGAGCAAGGGGTTACCTGAAACAAATATATAGCTTTGCGATGTTCAAAGTTAAGCGACGGCGATGGAATGTGTTTTACGTAGAGTACACATGTACCTTTCCCACCCTACTCCCACTACTTCCTTGCCTCTAGACTAATTAATTAATTGAAATTAATTAATTAAACAAACATTAAAGTTTACACCTTAGCGCCATAGTGCCATAGCGTCTTAGTTCCTTAGCGGCAGGCAACCCCCATAACCATCCCAATAGTGCACTCTGCACTAAAAAGGAAAAAAGAAATTGCGGGCACGGTTTTGGAAGAAACTGTCCAACAATAAGCTGGCCAAATTTCAGCCCATCGGTTCAGGGCTTGCAGACGTGGAAATTAAAAGGTGTCCTTATCTTCGCTAAATTTTCGTTCGAAAAAAAGGTAAAAGTTTTGTTTGTTTGTTTTTTTGGCGGCGTCATCCATGTAATGCATTCTAACGCCTTAACATCAATGTTTGTTCATACCAGAAAGGGATCATCTTGCTCTAACAATAGGTGATTGGCAGGTAACGTGCAGCAGGATGAGCTCATGGGGGCAATTGTCTCTTTTTACCTCATCTTCCGATCGTGGTTTGTAAATTCAAAATTCTTGCTCCATGTCTAAACAGGAGGATTACTACTCACGATAAATTCGATAGCGTTGATCCTAGCAGTATGCAGGACACCTATCATATATGAACTCAGTTAAATGACCTTGCTCTCCATGAGTTCTCGTAGCTCAGTGGATAGAGCGCCCGCCCGGTGTTCGGGAGGTCATGGGTTCGATTCCTGTTGGGGACTCAGAATTTTCCTTTGTCCCACGCTGGTGTCATGTTGATTAATTCACCTTCACATAAATAACTGACACTAGGAGCTATGATTTACTAGAGATAAACTAAACTATGGGTTGAAATTAATCAGGAACTAAATTCAAGAACTTGAGTGAGGGTTTCGACTTTAACATAGTCATCCCTATCTGAAATCTTTATTACACTTGTACATTTCTTATTACATTTGTGACTGGTTATTACATTCGTGCCTTCAACAGGGGTAATTTTGTGCGTAATGATACTCGCAATTGAACAAATCGCGCTTACGCTTCGCAGTCATCCGATATGTTCAATCATGAGACCGATTATGGACAGAATTGGATGGCACCTTTTAATAACTAGTGAGACAATCTCAAATAGTGCAGAGTGCAATTGATAGCTCTAGCACGGTAGTCTCATAAGTATTCACGCCTGCTTGGTTCACTTCCGGTTTGTATCTACTTGGGTAGTCTGCTAGGGCTTTTCCCATTTATAGCAGTGTGTATGTTTCAAGGTTGTGTTTTCATTCAAGGTCCGAAAATTACGTACAATTATAGTTTGTCACGGCAGCTTTTAAATTTTACTCTGGTGTTTTACGATGATTTTCGTTCATTTTAAATTCAATAAGACGTTGAACAAACGTGACAATTTAGCTCTTCGCACCAACTTTGTAACTTGATACTTTGTTTTCCTCGCAAAGGTATATAACATGAAACCCTTGTTTTCTCCAAAACACACGGAAGATGTGCTTGTTTTTTGGCGATAAATGAAAGAAAGTTAAATATCTGACGAAGAAATGGAAGAGAAACTATTTTTTTTCTCAAAACGCAAATTTTCTCATCACCGATGAACAAGAACTAATTTAATTATCAAATAGTCACGGAATACCACTTTCTTTTCCCGTTGCCACCTTTGTTGTTAACTATAAAACAATTCAAAACTAATACACAACAATATTGATTGATACAACTGAGAAGCGTTTCAACGAGAAGTATTGACGGTAAACAGCGCTACTTGGCCGATATTATCCTGTAGCGGTGAACGAGTCTCCTCAAGGACTGATTAATTTAATTTGCGCTTTCATTAGGTGCCACGAAGTCTGCAGCAATCTTTGTTTCTTTTGTCACAAATTAAAAATTTGCAGAATATTGAAGCCACTATTTTGGGAACTTTTTGGTCTCTCTTACAGATGAAATTAAGGCAAGAAATAAACAAGCCGCTAAGGAGAAGCTATACATTTCCCTTCTTTATTTAAACCCAGACAAACATACTATTGTAGTTTGAAAACAGCAGATGATATTTGTTCAACCGACCTTTGGCGGCTCTGGGTAATTCTAAAAGATACTTTTCACTTTTGCACTAAAAAGGGACAAGTGGCACTACCTAACATCGCATGACATATAAAAAACGGCGTGCTAGAACGCATGCCTCTTACATGTTACATGTTAGGTTCTACCATATGGAAAACCAATTAACATTTTTGTGTGAATCTGTCCGCAATATATCCTCCATCTAGTATATAGAAGACACGAACGCTAACTAATCTGCGCATGCGTTTAGAGCAAATTGGTTTTGTTCTAAACGGAATAGTACCACAGGAAGAGCAAGGGGTTACTTGAAAGAAATATTTAGCTTTGCGATATTCACACCTAACTGATGTAGATGGAACACGTCTTACCTAGGGTACACATGTACCTTTCCCACCTCACCCCCACCACTTCTTCGTCTCTAGACTAATTAATTAATTGAAATTAATTAATTAAACAAACATTAAAGTTTACACCTTAGCACCATAGTGCCATGGAGCCTTAGTACCTTAGCGACAGGCAGCCCCCAGAACCATCCCAATAGTGCACTCTGCACTAGAAATGATAACACAATTTGACAATTTAATGTCTTGATAGCTTAAAAAACATGAGTTTCTTTTGATCAAGATGTGCGAGTAGAGGAACCCGTCAAGTATATCTGTCCGAAATACAGCAGGCACAAAATGATGCAGCCATCAACTAAGATGTATGGCACGTACACTGCCCTGTTTAGGCCAGGTTGGCTAATATGAGGCCTATTCTTTATCAGATGAAAAATTTTGTATTGTTTTGATTAATGGTGAAACAGAAAGGTAATAGTTTGTTCAATGTCATTTATAGTCGAAAAGGGGCAGTAGACCAATCAGATTGCAGGAAAATTTTAATGGACCAATCAGAAAGCCGTATTTAGCCGACGTGACCAACGAAATGGCCGCCTGAAAAATCTGTCCCATTCCCCCAACCAGAAGTCACGGTCACTAATGCGCTTGGTTCGCCCCAGTCTCCCGAACAAAAGAGTCATAAATTCAAATAAAAGGGGTTTTAATTTTGGATTTGACAGTTTTACAAAGTAGTTCCCGGTCGACTTAAAGGAGCTCAGTCACGATTTGCTCATATTGAAAAGTTTAGCCTCAATTTTTCAAATTCGTTGTTCGTAATCCGTGTTAATCTTCTCCATCCTTAGCCATCCTTGTTCCTTTATGGTTTATCATTATCTCTTTAGTGTTTTTTATCCTATTAAATTGTTATTTTCAGGTTTCCTGCCATTTAAAGGTAATTTTGTACGTAGCCAAAATAAGTCAAAATACCGTGACTGAGCCCCTTTAAGGTCCAGAAACCATTATCGCGTATTGGTGCTGACCATGTTTGTGTCAAATTGTAGTGATTGATCGTGACTGAAGTACACGAGCTAAAGTTGTGTGAATGTACGAAATTTGTGTTTCGCTGAAACATAACACAAGACTAACACCTGGGTGATTAACAGACATCGTTGAGCCTAAACTGTCCGTAAAATGCGCCAGCGTTGTGTCCAAACTGTCCCAAACTGTGCCAGCGCTGTGCCTGAACCGTGCATCAATTGTGCCTTCGCTTTTTATTCTGTGTGCTAATGCACAAAAACTCTTGTTTCAGCGAAACACAAATTTGGTTTATTTCCACAGTTTTAGCTGGTGTACTTCACTCAATGCATCACTTCAGTTTGACACAAACATGGCCAGCACCAACACACGTTGACGGTTTCTGAACCTGAAGCCGACTGGAAATGGAAACTACTTTGTAAAATTTCTGACTCGTTTTATTTTGTTCGGGAGACTAGGGCGAACCAAATGCATTAGTAACCGTGACTTCTGGTTAGGGTACCGGGACAGAATTTTTCAGTCGGCCATTTTGTTGGTGAAGTGGACGAAATATGGCCTTCTGATTGGTCCATTAACATTTTCCTGCAATGGGATTGATTCACTGCCCCTCTAAGCGACCCTTACTACTAGTTAGCTACCTCTCGTTATTTAAACGGTAATTTGTTTTTGAGAATAAATCTGGTGGAGATTAGAGTTAAGACTTGGAAAGAAATGCCAAGAGAATGCATTGTCGTTTTACTTATGTACGATTTATTCTGTGCTGTTCGTGTAGTTCATACTGAAAAAGGTTCATCTTTTTTTTCCAGGTTACTAGGAGAAGTTCCTCATGTCAGCTGTCTTCTCCAGGAAAGCCACAAGAGACTTTGCTAACAGAAAGTTTGATCAGCGGAGAGTCTAGGGAAAATAGAGAATTAGATGGAAGTCAGCAGAGAGAACAGAGCGTGTACTCTGTGAAGGAAACAACTGAAGAGCACAAAAATGTTTCAAGTGCTTTGCTTTCAGGTTTATCAGCCAACAACTCTTGTGCTATGCAGGATTCCCAGAAAACCTGTTCTTTGCCAGTACAGGGAACTGACAAACCTAGCACCCCTTCTAGAAGAACACCCCGTTCTTCCAAAAGACTACTGGCACCGAGTTTCTTTGCAAAGAGAAGCTAACACACTTGATTTTTACTTCACCCAAGCATCTCAGAAATTCTTGCTACAGTTTTTACGTTTCTTTTCCAAGCTAATTAGCCTGTAGAGCAGGCGAGGGCCGAAGCGCTGTTGCTAAATATGAAAGTCGATCAAAGCGAGCCGTATTGTTGTTTCAGCGTAACCTATGCCACTGACCAATCCATAAGTCAACGAAAAATAAATTTTAGAAACTTCACGGAACTATTAAGTTATCTTTTTAAAGATTGACCAGCTTCTGGTGCCGTCGATTGATAATTTGGCCACCCCTTTGTAGCCAATTAGATTGCGTATATATCTGGTAGACAGTAAGTGTGTGATACTAATATGCACTTACTGGTCCCGAGGGACACAGTTCTGTTTTCCCGAAAATCACGTTTCCCTCGACTTCGTCTCGTGAAACATAGAGTGTCGAGGGAAAACAAAACTAACTGTTTCCCAAGGGACCAGTAATTCACTGTTTTTTTATATAGCTGGAGTAGTGGGAAGTAAGTTTAGTGGGAAAGCGGGCAACCATTGCATAAATGTCGCCCGCCGGGCGACATCTAGATTTAGCCATTGCCACGTGACCATAAATAACTCGGTAAGAGCTCACGTTAGATTCCCCTAACTCTATATAACATTATAGTTCACCACTAAATTTTCTCCAATTCTTATTGGTTTAAATTGATCATGTGATGCGATAGTGTTCATCCGCGGAGAGACACTATCTGCCCATACTGCCCGTCCGAGGAAAATACCCGGATAGATAGTACTCGTCCTTGAAAATTTTTCAGTAAACAAGCAGAAAAATTTTCTGCAACAAGTAAATTTTTTCTGTACACAAATTTTTCCGTAATCATCTAATAAGGTTGAAAATAATTCAATACGATTTTTGAACTGGCGCGCGGAAGAAAATTTAGGGGTGAACAATAAAGACAATAGGATGTTTATGTCTCGGAACTATCAGTCTGATAGTTGCCCCTTGGAAATTTGATGTTCTTAAAACTAGCATATTTGCCCTAGAAGCTTCGCTTCTCGGGCAAGTTTTTGTTTTAAGAGCATCAAATTTCCGCAGGGCAACTATCAGCCAATGTTCCTCGACAGAAACACTCTATTGTTTAAATAGCAGATACTCCCGGCTGAAAGATGTAGATTGATGTTCTTATACACTAACTAACCAATTTCCTCTTTGCAATGTTACACTGAGAAAAAAACCCTGTTTAACAATTTAGTTAATATTACTTTTTTTGCGATCAGGTCATTTCACATAATAAAGGATATACACGGACAACGCAATTAAATATGAATAGCATTCTGTTACGACCCAAGTATTTAAAGATATTTCAGGAGACTTGAGTCTTGGATTGTGTTAGGGGCCGATAGATACATCTTGGTTAGCAAGTAAACAAAATGTTTTGTTTACTTGGTTCAAGTAAACAAAATGTAAGTCACATTAACTTGTTTATGTGTTAACTTCGTTGAGGGGTGGGCGAGAGAGCACATAAACTCCTTTGCCGGGTAGGGGAGGCTATATAGCTAGTGACCATTGGGGAATACTGAGAAATTGCCCCCTTTCCACTCCGTAGAGTTTTTGAGCGCTATTGTGTTTCAGACAGTAGATCAAGATCTCAAAACAAACATGGCGTCGTATGTCGTGGTTTTCAAGACGGTAAAGTTTTAGTCAGGCGTAAACAGGAAGACGTTAAAACAATCGGATGATAAAGCAATGTCATACCCAGAGCCCGCGTCCCCCTAGACCAGCAGTCAGGAGACTCTGGCATCAACGATTGAAAGTAAGTAAATTCCGCACATCCGGGCTTTATGTGCAAACGCAGACTCCTGGGCGCTGAGCTTCTGCACGTGCCTTAGCATTGTCAGAGCATTCTTGGTACTAAATTAATCTAAGTGTTTTCCACGAATTGAAGTGATCGAATTGTCTTGAACTTTGAAAACTGAATCGTACAGAGAGTTAAAGAATGAACCATGCAGTATAATAAATGCAGCTTGCTCAGATAAAGGGGATACATGTATGGGACATTATGGCTGTTCTTCAGGCAGAATTTTTGACAAATCCTTGCATAGTCGTAAACAACAGAATCAGGGTCCCTGTTTAATGTACTGATGCAGGACGTAAGAGAAGTGATTTGAAGTGTTGGGGAGGAAGCACCAGTCAATTCAAAACCCAAAGGGCTTTGATTCTCGCCAATTGAATAAAGGTAATTGTTGACTGTAAAAATGTAGGACTTTCAGTGAAGAGTTGGTACAATGGGTGCTTACCATTCAGCCAAGAAATCCGAAAATTTCTGTTGAAAGTCACATGAAACAGCAATTTTCCGGAAAATCCGTTCGGAAATAGTAGACTTCCTCCAGAGATAGTTCTCTTTCTCCGTTCGGAACGGAACGGCGGAAATTTCCTTACCATTTGCTTAATTTTCCAGTTCAGGTCAACCGAAATCAGCCTAAAACATTATTTGTAAACGGTAAGCGCCATCTCGATCGGTCGGTTTGCTGATATTGGAAAAACCCTTACCATTATTCAACGGTCGCCCCAACCGGTTTATTCAGTCAAACGATAATCACCCAATGTTTCCCTCCAGATTATGAGGATATTAGCCTTCTTTCAAGCTTGGTTCTCTTTGTACTCTTTGTACTCTCGTTGCACTTACAGGCTAAAACAACAGAGTGCAAGAGTGATTTCGCATGTTCATTTACAGGGTTTATAACAAAGCTGAAATAATTTTAGTCTGTTGTTTCCAGTTTGAAGAAAAAGGATATGTCCTTTACCCTTACTTTGTAAACCCAAAGACAGCCTCGGAAGGATTTGTCTTTATGAGCAAATCGCCCTTCCTCGGAATCCGAGGTTGTTCACATACAGGTACATGACAACATGAGATACAGCTGCTGTAACTCAGGAGGGCTGGAGGAGATGGGCTACCATCTACTTTGAATTCAAAAGGTTTATGACATTTGAAACCGACATTTTTCATGTTATACATATGACAAAGGTGCTAAAAAAGATTGTGAGGAGTTTGTATGTTGTATGACGGCATAAATATTACAACTGTCATTCACCTTCACCTTCAACCATCTCTGTTGTGATAGGTGTCACATAAGGCCTCATGGTTTCTGTAATAATTTATTCTTTACAGGAGAAGGGCATTATCCCCGGGCCCATCCTCCAACCTAGAGAATGAGCTCAGTTTTTCGGTAAGGGTTTCTTCCCCTCAAACGACTGTATTGTCAGTGTTAATTAGCTCCATCTACCCTGGTTTGAAATCGTAGTTTCCCTCTGCTACGTGATTTAATTGTCTCACCGACTGGTTGGCAAGGGCTGTTGACAAGTGGATCCTTAGCATGGAATGAAGGCGCCACCCAACACCTCCCTCTTCTATGGTATGACCACCGCCACGACTGGTTCTTTGGCATGTGCCTTATTCGCGGCCAACCTTCATATATGGAGGTCATTCCCCTATCCGCTACCGATGGCGCCCGTGGCCGCTCCACAGCACAAGTATCATTAATTTACAAATAATTATTAAGCTTATTAAGGAGTAAAACTTGCTTTGATTATTACTACTGATATTTACACCTAAAAGTGTTACGCACAGTACTTTATAGGTAAATAACTTTTTGAAATAACTGACATATTACGCGCGCTTTGATTGGTCAAAAACCTATCGTTAATTGTACCGGTAAACACTTGGTTTCCGATACGCAGCACCACGTGAGAAAAAGAGAACTCAGAACATTAGGGAAAACATAAGCTTAATATATATTTTCGGCTTTCACTGGCTGAGATATCAATAACACGAATATCTTTTTACCCAGGCAGTGAGGTTTAAACTTCAGCTCTCTTTATGAAGGGAAAACCGGAATTCAAAAGAGTCGCTTAAATCATGTCAAATCGGCAAAATAACGACACTAGGAGTAGAGAACACACGTATGGAATAAGGTAAGTCATTTTTATTGAGAATTTTCACTTTTAACTACCTCCATGGATATTTTGTAGACAATCCCATATAAACCCTTATAATTCGATGTCATATCGTGTTGCTTAGAATCTGATTCTTCGATGAAGATACGCTTGTATCCTCGCCTTACATCACGAGATAATCTAATCGGCGCGTGTCGCGGGTCGCGGGTAAATTGTCGCGAGTCCGAAAAATTGCACTTTTATTGTTTCCTAGTTTTCCAAAAACAATAACAATAACAATAGCTTTAAAATTAGCGGGTAATAAATTGTAGAATTTCAGTTTATTATTATTTGCAAGAAGTAGGGAGCATAACAGACAACAAACTCGCAGAATTCAAACACATCCCTTCAGCTAGACAAACGACGAACCAACGAAGTTCAAACGCAAGAAAAAAAAATAAATTGGTGATAAATAGTGATTAGAGCGCTCGTAATAAGTGGTCGTCAAAAATTCGGCAGTTCATTTCATCTCAAAATTCTTGGCACATTGTGATGGCCAGTTCTATAAACTTTAATTTGATATAAGGGTAGGTACCTACAGCTTAAACCGGACGCGCTAGCCTTCATCGCTTGGACGCGAGACACCCCTGAAGGTATACGGTAACCTTAATTACTTTTGAGACAAAAATTCGGAAGTTTAATTCTATACTGTGAATTGCCCTGGTTAATACAGTTGCTAGATGGACAATTGCTATGTCTGGTTTAGGCCGAATTTTGTAATCAATCTCGTAATGCGCGTAAATTTTTTTAACACGTTATTTGAGATAATTTTCACAACGGCTACGACTGATGATGCAATAATACAGTTTGTGTTGATCAAGTGATGTGGTGTCTACAGTAATCACTGAATCATCAAGGATTACTTTGGAATGTGCACTGCGTTGCGATTGTAGTGCTAAGAAGACAGTTAAATTTTAAAAGCGCGGTTATAAGATCTAACATCTGTAACCAGACCCAAGCTCCCTCTCGGCCAAATTTTGAGTCACGCAACGTGTCATGTTTGTTCGCCAAAAGCTGTTGAAACATTAATACACGGACAATTTTACGGATATTGTTTTCTTTTTTGTGGGTAAAATATCTTTCCTTTTGGTTTTATCGAAGTGTTGGATTCAAAAGGAATAATAAATGTGTAAAAAAAGGTATTACGTCAGCCATGGAATGCGCTGACGTTGCAGCTGTCACTTTCGCTACATGACGAATAAGATCGTGTTTACTTTGTAAGTTTAGTGTTTGTATCTTCATGCCCATACATGTACACATCCCGAAGAAAGTTTCTGATTAAGACTATTACGTCATCGGAGATTTCACAACGGCTACGACTGATGGTGCAATAATACAGTTTGTGTTGATCAAGTGATGTGGTGTCTACAGTAATCAATGAATCATCAAGGATTACTTTGGAATGTGCACTACGTTGTGACTGTAGTGCTCAGAAAACAGTTAAATTTTAAAAGCACAATTATAAGATCTAACAGATCTTCTGTTTTTTTTTGTCGATGACCAGACGCAAACTTCCTCTCGGCCAAATTTTTCAATCATGCAACCTGTGATGTTTATTCGCGAAAAACTGTTGAAACATTATAATACACGGACAATGTTACGGATATTGTTTTCTTTATTTGTGTGTAAAACATATTTTCTTTTGGTTTTATCAAAGCGTTGTATTCGAAGGGAAATAAGAAATACGCTAAAAACGCTAAAAGGGGTATTACGTCAGCCATGGAATGCCCTGATGTTGAAGCTTTCATTTTCGCTACGTGACAAATAAGATCATGTTTACTTTGCAAGTTTATTTCCCCAAAAGCGACGGTCATTAATTTATTTGCAATTTTGCGAGTATTTCTTGTGGGTTTCAGCAAATGAAGCGAATTCTTTGGCTGTTTTATCGCAGCGAGTTAAGAGATTTGAAGAAAAATTAAATATTTGCCGAGGTAAACAAGAGCTTGCGAGAACTTGCAACGTTAAGTCAGTGCTAGCAGAAAAAACACAACTGTTCTAAAATTAGCCTTGGATAGCGTAAACCCTCTGATTGTGTGACTTGCGTGACTACAGTACCGGTCAAATGTAAGTTGACAGTCTCGACTCGAAACTTAATCCTCGATCCTCAAGCTTTCGAGAATCGAGAATCTAGTTTCGAGGTTAGAGTTTCGAGTTTTGAGTTTCGAGTATCGAGTTTCGAGTTTCGAGACGCTCAAAGAATTTTTTGAGAAAACGATGTATATCTCGAATTTGTAACAATAGAAATAAACAATACCGCGCTTCGCACGGCTTCCTTTATTCGTGCAAGAGTACATGTATTTCATATTAACGTCCAAATCGTTAGTCTGAATTGTTAGTCTTGAATCGCAATTATATAGCATTCGTTGCATAGAAAAAACAACACGCGCACGAATCAACCAAATTTAGAGAACGCAGCCTGCGAGAGTAAAATGATATTTCTAGCTCTTTCCGGTTCCAGCGAGCTCAAATTTACTTATCAAGATACCGTGCATGTAACTTGAACATCGCCTGCGTTAGCGGAAGGCTTTTTGGCTCTTGTTGCCGTTGACAGCCCCCAGTTATTGTTTGAATTTGCATAATGTCCATTTTCGTGATTTTCGCCGATTACGTTTGTGTGCGACTCGATGAAACTGCGAAACTTGCATGGCCACATTAAATTACTCATGTCATGTGAACTTCTGTTACATTAAGGCATGTTTAACATAACAACTTGTTCTAAACTACAAACATAACTTCGAAACTCGAACGACTGATGGTGCAATAATAGAGTTTGTGTTGATCAAGTGATGAAGTGTCTACAGTAATCAATGAATCATCAAGGACTGCTTTGGAATGTGCACTGCATTGCGAGTGTAGTGCTAAGAAAACAGTTACATTTTTAAAGCCCGGTTATAAGATCTAAAAAAATAGGTCCGCAATGCGTACATGTGTCTAGTGCAGGGTAATAGAGTAATGTGTATATGATTATATAGGATTGCGTTAGACTTCGTGAATGCAATTAGGATTTATCTGCCATAGAGTACAGGAGTGGAGGCTGGGGTATAATGTGAAGCTCCAACAGTGTAGCAAAGAAAAATGGCCTGAACTAACAAACGTGTTGAAGGTGATATTGAAAAGTAAGGAGGAGTAGAGGTTGGTCTGCTTTGGGGTGTGGTTGAAATTATTGCAGACATTTTTCTGGAAGTAGTGCTAACTATTATAAATTTGTTATTTTTAACATCACAGTGGCAACGATGAAATGAATTGAACACAACTTTATTTCAAGGCAACTAGGAGAATCTTAAAGTAAGATTCATTGTGACGTCATTCTTGCTTTGCCAGTCTACTTGTAAATAACAGTTTTTGTAACTCTAATGAATAGCTTTCATCCAACTTGTGAATTAACAACAACAATAAAAAGAGGAATTAATTACTATAATAACGTGGCTGTTTACTGACTGACATTCT